>NC_066544.1:3157967-3357967 GCF_024679095.1 Eriocheir sinensis
TGCATAAGGGGTTTGGACAGTATAGGGATGAGCTAGAGTAGAAAGTCGAGAGCAGCGGGGCCGCGAGAGGAGGGGGGGGGGGGGGCATGCAGTTAGCAAGTTCAGAAGAGCAGTCAGCATAAAAATATCGATAGAAGAAAGAAAGAGATGCAACATGGCGGCGGACTTTAAAAGGTATAAGACTGTCAGTAATAAGCGGGGAACTGATGATATAAAAAACCCTGAGATTCCACTCTGTCCAAAAGATCTGTGCGAGTGGAGCTCCCCCACACGTGAGATGCATGCTCCATACGAGGGCGGACAAGGCCCTCCCTCATATATGGAAAGCATCTGTGCGGGGGGAAAAGAACTGGCGGAGGCGATACAGAACGCCCAACCTCGAGGAAGCTGATTTAGTAAGAGAGGAGATATGAAGTTTCCAGTTAAGATTGTGAGCTAAGGAGAGGCCGAGGATGTTTATTGTAGAAGAAGGTGACAGCTGAGTGTTGTCGAAGAATAGGGGATAGGTGTTTGGAAGATTGTGTCGAGTTGATATATGGAGAAATTGGGTTTTTGAGGCACTGAAGGACACAAGATTCCTTTTACCCCAATCGGAAATGATAGCGTTCTGCAACCTCCAATCTGGAGTCTTGCAATTCCTGTTGTGAGGGTCTTCTGTTAAAAGAAGTTGAATAATGCAGAGTGGAATCGTCAGCGTATGAGTTTTTTTTTTACAACAAAGGAGACAGCTCAAGGGCACAAAAAAAGGAAACAATAATAAAAAAAGAGGTGGCCGAAAGAGGGGTCAATTTCGGGAGGAGAGGTGTCCTGATACCCTCCTCTTGAAATAGTTCATGTCGTAGGCAGGAAGAAGTACAGATGAAGGAAGATTGTTCCAGAGTTTACCAGCATGAGGGATGAAAGAGTGAAGATGCTGGTTAACTTGTGCGTAAGGGATTTGGACAGTAAAAGGATGAGCTTTAGTAGAAAGTCCGTGTGCAGCGTGGCCGCGGGAGGGGGGGAGGCATGCAGTTAGCAAGGTCAGAAAAGCAGTCAGCGTGATCATAACGATAGAAGATAGAAAGGGAGGCAACATGGCGGCGGAATTTAAGAGGTAGAAGACTATCAGTAAGAGGAGGAGAGCTGATGAGACGAAGAGCCACTCTGTCCAATAGAGCTGTGTGATTGGAGCCCCCCACACGTGAGGGGCATACTCCATACGAGGGCGAACAAGGCCCCTGTATATGGATAGCAGTTGTGCGGGGGAGAAGAACTGGCTGAGACGATACAGAACGCCCAACCTCGAGGAAGCTGATTTAGTGAGAGAGGAAATGTGAAGTTTCCAGTTAAGATTTTGAGTTGGACAGACCGAGGATGTTTAGTGTTGAAGATGATGACAGCTGAGTGTTGTCGAAGAATAGGGGATAGGTGTTTGGAAGATTGTGTCGAGTTGATAGGTGGAGAAATTGGGTTTTTGAGGCATTGAAGGACACAAGGTTCCTTTTACCCCAATCGGAAATGATAGTAAGGTCTGAGGTTAAGCGTTCTGCAGCCTCCAACCTAGAGTCATGTAATTCCTGTTGAGAGGGTTTTCTGTTGAAAGAAGTTGAATAATGCAGAGTGGAGTCACCAGCGTATGAATGGATAAGACAGTTTGTTATGGAAAGATCATTGATGAATAATAGGAAGAGAGTGGGTGATAGGACAGAGCCCTGTGGAACACCACTGTTGATAGGTTTAAGGGAAGAACAGTGATCCTCTATAGAGAAAGTACGTGGAATGTATGCCTCGATTCTAGAGACAATCACCTCTGTGAAGAGCTGGGCACACACAGAGTGGTCTCTCTCCTGGAAGCAGTAATCATTCCACGGGAAATCGGAAAAGTACATCCTCAGTCGTCCCACCAAGCTGTAGCAAAATGCCAGAAGCATCGCCAGGAGCGATAGGACCGGATACAGAAATAAGGTTGTGATCAGAGGAGCCCAACGGAGAGAACAGTTTGACAGAGTAAGCAGAAGGATTAGAGGTAAGGAAGAGGTCTAGTATGTTGGGCCTGTTTCCAAGACGGTCGGGAATACGTGTAGGGTGCTGAACCAACTGCTCTAGATCGTTGAGGAGAGCAAAGTTGTAGGCTTGTTCACCAGGCTGATCAGTGAAAGAGGATGAAAGACAAAGCTGGCGGTGAACATTGAAATCTCCCAAAATGGAGATTTCAGCGAAGGGAGAGTGGGTCAATATGTGCTCCACCTTAGAGTTCAAATAGTCAAAGAATTTTACATAGTTGGTAGAGTTAGGTGAGAGATAAACAGCACATATGTATTTAGTAATAGAATGACAATGAAAAGAATGGAAAGAAGATCACTGGCGAATAACAGGATGAGAGTGGGAGATAGGACAGAGCCCTGTGGAACACCGCTGTTGATTGGTTTAGGGGAAGAACAGTGACCGTCTACCACAGCAGCAATAGAATGACCGGAAAGGGAACTGGAGATAAAGGAACAGAGAGGAGGATATAATCCGTAGGAGGGCAGTTTAGAAAGCAAAGAGTTGTGCCAGACTCTGTCGGAAACTTTCAATATGTCAAGCGCAATTGAGAAAGTTTCACCGAAACGGCTAAGATATGGAATGTGTCTAGCTGATGCAGAGGCACTTGAGTAGGCTTTTTTTTTTTTTTTTATACAGTAAAGGAAACAGCTCAAGGGCAAAAAAGGAAACAATAATGAAAAAAAAAGCCCGCTACTCACAGCTCCTATAAAAAAGAGTTCAGATGAGTGGCCGAAACAGAGGTCAATTTCAGGAGGAGAGGTGTCCTGATACTCTCCTTTAAAAGAGTTCAAGTTGTAAGCAGGAGGAAATACAGATGAAGGAAGATTGTTCCAGAGTTTACCAGCGTGAGTGATGAAAGAGTGAAGATGCTGGTTAACTCGTGAGTAAGGGATTTGGACAGTAAAGGGATGACCTTGAGTAGAGAGTTGTGTGCAGTGAGGCCGCGGGAGGGGGGAAGGCATGCAGTTAACAAGTTCAAAAGAGCAGTCAATGTGAAAATATCGATAGGGAGGCAACATGGCGGCGGAATTCAAGACTGTCAGTAAGAGGAGAGGAGTTGATGAGACGAAGAGCCTTAGACTCCACTCTGTCCAAGAGAGCTGTGTGTGTTGAGCCCCCCCACACGTGAAATGCATACTCCATACGAGAGCGGACAGTGCCCCTGTATAAGGATAGCAACTGTGCGGGGAGAACTGGCGGAGACGATACAGAACGCCCAACCTCGAGGAAGCTGCTTTAGTGAGAGAAGATATGTGGTTTTCAGTTAAGATTTTGAGTTAAGGATAGACCAAGGATGTTTATTGCAGAAGAAGGCGACAGCTGAGTGTTGTCGAAGAATAGGGGATAAATGTTTGGAAGATTGTGTCGAATTGATAGGTGGAGATATTGGGTTTTTGAGGCATAGAAGGAAACAAGGTTCCTTTTACCCCAATTGGAAATGATAGCATTCTGCAGCATCCAGTCTGGAGTCTTGCAGTTCCTATTGTTTCTGTTGAAAGATGTTGAATAATGCAAAGCAGAGTCGTCGGCGTACGAGTGGATAGGACAGTTTGTTGTGGAAAGAAGATCATTGATGAATATCAGAAAAAGAGTGGGAGACAGGACAGAGCCCTGCGAGACACCACTGTTCCACAGCAGAGATAGAACGGCTGGAAAGGAAAGTGGGGATAAAGGAACAGAGAGAAGGATGGATTGCGTATGAGGGCAGTTTAGAAAGCAAAGAGTTGTGCCAGACTCTATCGAAAGCCTTCGAAATATCTAGCGCAACTGAGAAAGTTTCACCAAAACGGCTAAGAGAGAATGACCAGGAGTCAGTTAAGAGAGCAAGATGATCACCAGTAAAACGCCCCTTGCGGAACTCATACTGGCGATCAGATAGAAGGTCAGAAGAGGATAGATGATTGTGAATATTCCGGTTATGGATATATTAAAAAGCTTTGAAAGACAGGAAAGTAAAGCTATAGGGCGGTAGCTTGAGGGATTGGAATGGTCATCCTTCTAAGGCACAGGCTGTATGTAGGCGTACTTCCAGCAGGAAGGAAAGGTAGATGTTGACAGGCAGAGACAATAGAGTTTGATCATGCATGGTGTCAGCACGGAAGCACAGTTTTGGGGGACAATAGGAGGCATTCCATCAGGCCCATTAGCCTTCCGAGGGTTGAGGCCAGAAAACATCATTCTTAAGAATCTTAATAACAGGCATAAAGAAGTCAGAGGGGGGATGAGTTGGAGGAATATGCTCAGAATTGTCCAGAGTGGAGCTTTAACAGAAAGTCTGAGAGAAGAGTTCAGCCTTAGAGAAAAATGTGACGGCGGTGCTGCCGTCAAGATTAAGGAGAGGAGGGAAAGACGAAGAAGTGAAACTGGAGGAGATATTTTTGGCTAGGTGCCAGAAGTCTCTCCAAGAAATCCTTCAATAAGCTTTGGCATGTGTCCCCGAAGACCAAAGCTATGAAGCTGCTTTAAAATCCCATACCTCCATGTCGTGTCGTAGGCCTTCTCGAGGTCAAAGAAAATGCACACCAGTAGCATACCTTGACGCCACTTTGGGACTATATGGGGTGGCCCTCTGGGGGCCCAGTTTGCCCGCTGGCTGGTAACGTACGTACGTACGTACGCACGCGCCACCCTCAGCGGGGTGTGGGGTGGGGTGTAGGGTGTTGGGGTGGAATGTAGGGGTTGTGGAGGAGGGTAGTAGTTTTTTTTTTAGGGGGTAAGGGGTAGGGATATATAGATTTCCATGGTTACGTACGTAGTGTGAGTTAAAAAAAAAAGTGACCGATAACTGCAAGCGGGATCGCGGGCGTGAGCGGGATCGCGTGCGTGGGCGTGCGGGGTGGGACGGGGAGCAGTTTTTTTCCTTTCCCCTTCCACTCACGGGCGTCGTGGTCGGAGATTTCAAAACTGCGCGCCAGCCAGCCAGTCAGCCAGCCAGCCATTCTCCCTCCCTCCCTCTTTCCCCTACTTTGACGGGTTGGTTGGTTCGAATGTCATAAACCTACGTATATACGGAGAGGTGTGATCAGTAAATCGTCTTTCTTGCGTCATTTTTTTCGCGTCATCATTGTCCTTCCCGCTTTCCTCCCCTCTTCTGCCGCCTGGGCGGGTATAGGCGGTCATTGGCATTTAGCTGGGACGCTAGCGTCCCTTTGTTGTCTTAGGTATAAGAGATCACCCCACCAGAACGCAGGGATGGACGGGGAGGTGAGATCGATATAGTATGGATCGAGGGGACAATGACATTTTGTTTTCTAGCCCGCCAAGCGGACACTGTCATCGATTCGAACCCTTTTTTAAGGAATCTTTTTATTTTTCCATGTTTTTTTTTTCAGAGTCTGTACCATGTCCGTAGTATTTATATAAAGAATGATGATACGAAAAAAATAGAGTAAAATTGGGTTTTATGATTTTTTTTATTAATATATAGAAATAAAAAAATAGTGACATGTTATAATATTACCTAAGCCCGTGTTTCATTTTTATTTTGTTAAATTATTACTATCTTAACCTATTTTTTTTTGTCTGAAAAAAAAAATCAGACCTCTTACAATAATAATAATAATTCAAATACACTTAAATCCAGCCTAAGGAACCTAATACGGAAAAAAAACACGGTACGATAATTATTGTATAATAATAATTAAAATACACCTTAATCCAGCCTAAGGAACATAATACGAAATTATAAACGGTACATAAGGAAATAGTGCGTCTTAATCCAAGCTAAAAGACCTAATAAATTATAAACGGTACACATAATAATGAAAATATATGAAACGTTCTTATTTTTTCTTAATCCACACCACATTCCCATCTCCCTTGATCAAGGGGGGACAGTAACCACTCCTAGTCAACGAAAAGAATCCGGCCTGATCGGGCTCGAACCACTGCCCTGTCAGACCACGAAGCCTGGCAGAGCAGCGCTCTAACCCGTTGCGCTCCAAGCTAAAAGTCATAATCCAAGCTAAAAGACCTAATAAATAAGAAATGGTACACATAATAATGAAAATATATAAAACGCGTCAAGAACGCTTCTTTTTGTTTAATCCAGACTATGACCTCCCCTACCACCATCACCACCACCCCTCAAAAAAATCCACACACAACACGTGTACATATATGAAAGAAATGCACCTTAATCCTTAAATTCAGCAATATCCAAATCCTCCATATTAAATACAGAAATACCATGCCTTGAATCTATAGCTCCCAACGCTTCGTCCATATTGCAAGTCATCAAATATGAAGGATTAAATGATGAAGGGAGTGTATGTGAGTTCACAGGAAACTCGCTCGAACCGCCGCCCTGTCAGCCGTGAAGCCTGGCAGCGCAGCGCTCTAAGGGCAAGCAGTGTGCCTCAACCCCAGATCACCACACACGGGCAGAAACACCCAGAACAGCCACAAGACACATCACGCCAACACTCCCAAGGCCGCCAACCACGAGGGATCAAGGCAGGGCAAAGACAGGCTCACAGGGAAGGTTTTCCACTTTACTCCAAAGCTCCAACCACGTACAACCACTAGTTTACAAGGCACAGTAAATCCAGGCACTTAGGGGCACAGACACGGCACTAAGCTCACAGAATCGGACAGAATTGGGCAGGGGCACGGAGCCAGCGGGGCAGTTAGCGGTGCACGTCGTCTCCAGGCAACCGCTGTTTCCTCTCTCCCTCTCTGCGGCGTGGCTCGTTTCCTCCTACCCGCCGCGATGCACCCCACGCCACCGGCCATCACACAGCCCTCTGCGCCCCAAACTAGCGCCCCCCACACAAACAACATAAATACACCCAAAAAATACCCCCCTGGCGTAACAATACATTGACAGTCGTAACTGGGTACTCCTGTTAGTTTGATCTGTCACAGTTTCTAAATATTTATTTTTGACATTTATAACACTGTCGTTACAATTACTGTATTCAACAAGCCGATCCTCCATCTCGATACTAGGCAACTCAGTCAACTGCTATCTGGCAACTACGAGTGAAGGGGCTGCTACAACCCTCTGGAAACTAACAAAAGGGCATAGAAAATCAAAGTCAGGGAGGAAAAGAACAGAAAAACACCTTGGTTCAAGGTGAAGTGTAAAAGTGTGCACTGTGAAGTGTCTGATTTAGGCGGGCAGTGAAGTTATTAGCCCAATTACCAGCCACCGTCACCGTCACTTCAAGTAACTAAATGCATGGTGTGAAGTATAGAAGTGTTGAGAAGGAGGATCTAAAGCCCCGTTCACACTGTGCCGACTCTGGGCCACGACAACCCAGCGACTTCTACATTTCACAAATCGGCTCCCACGCTCCAAGAATTTTTTGGCGTCTTGGTACGTTTCGGCTACCATAATTGCCGACTGTCTGGGACATTTGGCCAACTGGTTGGTAAAATGTCTGCGACATGCTGCCAACTAGTCTCAAGACAAGTCTCAACGGTCAGTTTTTAAAATGGCGTCATGTCTACGACAACCACGAATCTGCCGACCGATTGGCCAACAGTCGCAGACGGTCTTGACGACAGTCTTCCAGGATTGTCTGTCAACTGGTTGGCCGACTAGCTGGCCAACAGTTGCCAAGGAGTTGGCCGCTGGTCTTCCTGACGGTCTTCGCGACTTGGCGGCAGCCTTGCCGTTCCTTTTTTTTTTTTTTTTTTTTACATCAAAGGATGCGGCTCAAGGGCAACAAAAAGAGTACAAAAAGAAGCCCGCTACTCGCCACTCCCACAAAAGTAAAAAGTAAAGAGTAGTCAAAAGAGAGGTCAATTTCGGGAGGAGAGGTGTCCTGATACCCTCCCCTTGAAAGAGTTCAAGTCGTAGGTAGGAGGAAATACAGATGAAGGAACATTGTTCCAGAGTTTACCAGTGAAGACCTCTTCCTTACCTCTAATCCTTCTGCTTACTCTGTCAAACTGTTCTCTCCGTTGGGCTCCTCCGATCATAACCTTATATCTGTATCCTGTCCTATCGCTCCTGTACATCCTCTGGACCCACCGAAGAGGCGATGCTTCTGGCATTTTGCTTCAGCTCGGTGGGACGACCTGAGGATATACTTTTCTTGTCCTTAAAAACTGTGCTTCTGTGCTGACACCCTGCCTGGTCAAACTCTTTCGTCTCTGCCTATCAACATCTATCTTCCCTTCCTGCCTGTGCCTAAGAAGGGTGACCGTTCCAATCCCTCAAACTACCGCCCTATAGCTTTACTTTCCTGTCTATCTAAAGCTTTTGAATCAATCCTTAACCGGAAGATTCAAATGCACCTTTCCACTTCTAACCTTCTATCTGATCGCCAGTATGGATTCCGCAAGGGGCGTTCTACTGGTGATCTCCTTGCTCTCTTAACTGACTCTTGGTCATCCTCTCTTAGCCGTTTCGGTGAAACTTTCTCTGTTGCCCTAGACATATCGAAAGCCTTCGATAGAGTCTGGCACCAGTCTTTGCTTTCTAAACTGCCCTCTTTCGGATTCTATCCCTCTCTCTGTTCCTTTATCTCCAGTTTCCTTTCCGGCCGTTCTATCTCTGCGGTGGTAGACGGTCACTGCTCTTCCCCTAAACTTATCAACAGTGGCGTTCCAAAGGGCTCTCTGTCATATCACCCACTCTCTTCCTGTTATTCATCTATGATCTTCTTTCCATAACAAACTGTCCTGTCCACTCATACGCCGACGTCTCCACTCTGCATTATTCAACTTTCAATAAAAGACCCTCTCAACAGGAAGTACACGACTCCAGACTGGAGGCTGCTGAACGCTTAACCTCAGACCTTGCTATCATTTCCGATTGGGGCAGAAGGAACCTTGTGTCCTTCAATGCCTCAAAAACTCAATTTTTCCACTATCAACTCGACACAATCTTCCAAACACCTTCAGGCTTGCAGCCTCCCGTATACGTATATCTCACAGGGAGTAGCCTACCCCCGATTTTGCAGCTGTCTGACTGCCTCCTCCCTTAGATTATTAACAGGGCCTTGAATACTGCTTCATTCTTTATTTAACAGATGAACTGGGTTCACAGGGCTTTGTCTTGTGGATCATGGATGGAGGCAAAGTCACGTGGCAGTGTCTTGACGAATCCTCGCTTTCAACTCCTGGACTCCCTTTGCCAGCTTCTATTTAAGGTCATTCTAAAAGTTGAAACGCTCACACACTATGAATTGCTTAGGGTCAAACCGACCCTTCATTAAGGTGAATATTTTTTCCAGCGTCAGATTGTTGATATCCTTTGGAGGAGTTTGCAGCACAGTCACGTAAGGCAACAGTTTGTAAGTCATCGGTGATTGATTCTTAAGGAACGCTTGAGGCTGCCCCTCCTCAGGAATAGAGTTTGCACTAGCAAAAATGCAAAATCTTGCTCTGCAGTTGGTCCAGACTTCTGGCGTAGAGTCGAACGATGCAAAGCTTGGAGTAGCTGCTGTGGACTTCTTCTAACAAGAAGTGGTATTTTACCGATTTGAGTAACTAGAGCTTGACCTTGCTGTTGCATCACTCCATCTGCTGCTGGTTTCTTGACTCCTGACTGGCAATCTGTTGCTAGAGGAATTAGATTAGCTGGCCAGTTGTTGACATGGTGGCAGACTGTTTCTTCCTGGATCAGCTTGACAACATCCTACACTGCACCAGAAAATCCATGTTGTATCTTGTGTGAGTAAGGCTGTAGACAGTGTAGAGAAACTCAGGGAGTCACAAATACTAGAATATCCTTGACATAGTGGATATATCAAATAAAAATCCTAGAGGAGTGGACCTATAAAAAGCCAGGCCCAGAGTACCATACATAGCCTGGCAAAGTACCTTTATTTATATATTGTTGGAATCAATACTTGTGTTACAATACCTATCTCTTGAGTTCCAAAAACATGAATCCTAGTTTAATACAGAACAAGGGAAATGCTACTTTATAATAGTATGTGGTTAGCTACCACAACATAACCCGTGTTAAATTCGTTTATAAATTTCTACAGATAAAATAGCACCAGTTTGTAGAATATTCTTGAAATTATTCTTTAAAGTTTATTATTGGGTGTGTGACAAGTTTACCAAATCAACCCTTGCTGTGCTTGTTTACAGATCGGTGAGTTGGCTTTCCCAATCATTTGTGAACATGCCAACCACAGGGTGTTCACTGTGGCGGATGACCAGATGATTGAAGGCATGAAGCTTGTATTTGAGCGCATGAAGGTTAGTTAAGCAAAAGTATTAAGTTAAGATATTGCATGAAAATTAGATATACTGAATGATATACAAAAATGCCTCCATGAATTAAACATTATATTTCCATGGGTTCTTACATTTCCATGGGTTTTGTATATTTCCAGGGGATCTTTATATTTTCATGGATTCTGTTAAGGTTTCACGGGTTCTGAAGGAATGCAAGGAGGTTCTAAGTGGCCCTCTAGGTAAGGTAAAGGTGGGTGCATTTGCTACAGCTGCACGTGGCTGCGGTGCTCATCCCTGAACCGTTGGTCCTTTGAGCCTGTGGTAGGTAAGAATCAATTACCCAGAGACATGGGGTTATGTGAAATCTGGGATTGCCGCAGTTTACCTTCCCCAGGTTTTCTCAGGTACCCATTTATTGACCAGCCTGAAAGGGAGGATGAATAACTTGGGTGAGCTGCACGCCGGCTGCCCAGGCTGGGATTTGAACCCAGGCCCTTGGAGTCGTAGCCAGCCACGCTGACCACTAGACCATTGAGACACCCTCTAGCTGACATGTTTACGATGTCAGTGATATATGATTTTGTACCTAGTTTGTGGAAAGTAGGTAATATGACACCAGTCCTCAAAAAGGGGGACAAGTCAGCCACTTCCAATTATCGTCCAATCAGCCTGACATCAATTGTAGGCAAGATGCTGGAGTCGATAGTAGCTAGGTGCATTTGGGATCATTCAGAGAGACACAGCTTAACCCCTAAAGGGTGGGTGACCGGTTTTTCCAGCTGCCAGGTTAAGGGCGGGTGACGGGTTTTTCCGGTCTGCCTTTTTCTACCATACTTTTGAAGTTTGCGTGGTGATTTATGAATCAGCGTGACTCCTAGGCTGCCACACAACTCCTCCGTACCATTTTCAGAGTTTCTGTGACAATGACAGTGGCAGAAGGAGATTTTTCTGTATCTTCCTCGTCTGATTCCATGCCCTAGTATCCATGGCCAGTGACCTCGACTCTTCATTAGCCTCCTCTTGCTCCCAAAAGAGCTCTCAGTGTGAGCGCAATTAGGAGGGAGCTGAAAGTGATTTTTTCAAGTTTAGAAAGTTGTGTTAGTGGTGAAGACAGTGACATCAACATCACTGAACTCCAACTTTTTAACATTAAAGCAGTGCTCCGTTATAGTGCAACTTCCCTTTGGTTGTCATCCTGTAGATCAATTTCATTATGGTGATGATGGAAGTGATACTGAGGCCCCTAGGGATGCATCCTACCACCTTTCAGGATTATCAAGTTCAGAATATGAGGTTAATGAAGGGGCTTTGCAGCAGGGTCGAGTGCGTGGAGGGGGAGGGACATTTGTTACACCGCGCCAACCACAACCTATGCAGCGCTGCAAACACAGGGTAGCCGCGAGCTATATGTTACGGCACTTCGTCACATCACCACGGAAACAGCACATGACAGAGAGAATTCGGGTTTGTGGCAGATTGAAGAGGAAGGATGGATACAGCGAATGGTCTTAAATTTGAAGCTACTGACTTAGGGAGAGCCGTGAAATTGATAATGGAAAGTAACCAATTTTCAGGAAAATGTCAGAACATTGCTGTTCGGAGAGAACTTCCTTGACGTTATACCCCCGCCATTTAGGGGTTAACCCCTAAAGCCCCGTTCACATTGTGCCGACTCTGGGCCAAAACAACCCAGCGACTACTGCATTTGACAAGTCGGCTCCCACGTTCCAAGAATTTCTTGGCGTCTTGGTGTCGGCTACCATGATTGCCGACTGCCTAGGACATTCGGCCAACTAGTTGGCAGAATGTCTGCGGCATGCTGCCAACTAGTCTCAAGACGAGTCTCAACGGTCAATTTTTGAAATGGCGCCATGTCTATGACAACCACGAATCTGCAGACCGATTGGCCGACGGTCTTGACGGTCTTGAAGTCATTCGTGACGACTGTCGGCTCAGAAATATTGGCTAACACTGCCGCCATCAAGAAATTTTTATTTTTATTTTGCAGTCACAAGCACAATAACAACTTCTGGGCATGGTTACGTTTCGCTGGCACAAACTTGGGAGGCACACAGTACGCACGCACTCCTTTTGCCTCGATCTCTCTCGTGTTGAATGACACAACTAGGGTTGCCACCCTGAGGTCAGAAAAATGTGGAATGCAACATCTCACTCTCCAATACGGAATGGATCCATATTTAAAGGAACGGGTGGCAACCCTAAAATTTATCGAGCATGCAATGAGTGACAGCCGCAGCACGCTGCTGGTGGAGGCAAGAGGGAGGGGAGAGGGACGTCACGTCGCGTATTTTACACGTATTTTAGGACGAACCTTTGACAAATTTTACGGGCTGGTTTTGTGATTAACCGAAAAATGCGCTCACTACAATTTTAAGATACTGAATTTTATCTGTTTGACCATTCAGATAACAAAATACCGTACGGAACAAATGCTGTTCCGTATTGGTTCAAAACGGAACGATACATTTTATTCTCGAATACAGAGCGATTCCGTATTTTAAGGAATGGCAAGGCTGCCGCCAAGACTGTCGCCAAGACAGTCGGGAAGATCGCCAGGAAGACCGTCGGCCAACTCCTTGGCAACTGTCGGCCAGCTAGTCGGCCAACCAGTCGACAGTCGTCACGAATGTCTCGAGACAAGCCAAGACTGTTGACGACACGATTGCCCCAGACCTCCTTCAGATTTCAACCGGAAGTGACGGTTGGTCCAGATTTTTGCCGACTCTTGTCTTGAAAGTTTAGCATGGAATACTTTTTTGCGCTACCCCTCACGACTCCAGACTCCCGTCACGACGTCGGCACAGCAGTCTCAAGACTTCTTTCAAGACATGCCCGACCCTTTCACATCAACACCCAAGACCTCGTGTACCCTTGAGTCGTGGGTTGTCTTGGCCCAGAGTCGGCACAGTGTGAACGGGGCTTTAAGCCCCATTCACACCGTGCCGACTCTGGGCCACGACTACCCACGACTCTAGGGTACATGAGGTCTTGGGTGTTTGTGGGGTTCTTGAAAAGGTCTGGACTTCTGAAGATCTCGATGTATTCTCAGCAACAAAACATAGAAAATAAAATATCTGAAAAATTTAGTTCTCAGACTCACAGCCCCTTCTCGTCTCTTAGGATAAGCAAAGACCAGTTGAACCTGCTCTTAAGTTTATTCAATACAACAAGGAAAACTCTGCTGGAAACATAACACCGTGAGCCAAGCCAGTCTGCCATAAGACTTCCTGGCAAGACTTAAGCCCCAAATACACTGCCGAATTTTGGCCACGAACTTGACGCCGAATCAGTTCGTGAAAAAAATCGGCGACTGGTTCGCCGACATGACCAAGATTCTTACAGTTCGTGACCGTTCGGCGACATGTCGGCGAATGCTAAAGACAATTCGGGGACAGCTCGGAGACATGTCGCCGACTATTCGGCGTCCATGTCGCCTAGCTCAAAATCTGAAATTTTAACGTTTTTTTTGTCGCGGAATAACTGGCGACAAGTCTCCGAATTGTCTTCGCATGTCCCCGAAGTGTCGGCGACATGTCGGGGACAATTCTCCGACAGTGCCAAGATTTCTGACAGCTGATCATCTGATGCCCATGTGGCATATAAGAGCACGGGAATCCGCGCGTACCTCATGAACTACTACAACGCCCGGGGAGCAGTGGCCTGACAGGACAGAATTGTGGGCGAGTAAATACCATGTGTGGTAATGTGTGATAATATGTATGATAGTATGTGTAATAAAATGTATAAATGTGACTTGTTTTTGTTTTGCTCTCCTACAAATATTTTAGAATGAATGAATGTTAACGTAATATCAGTAAACAAACCAGTAACTTAAAGAAGAAATAAATCTAAATAACTGAAAATGAAACAAAGGTTAAATAATGGGAGAATAATGATATTAAGAAATAAATAAAGTAATAAACAGTAAATTAATTATGAAATAAATGAAAATGTTAGTTCCATACCTATTTTATATATTCATGATTCTTCTTGTTTTTCATATTTTCTTGTTTACTATTTATTATTATAGTATTATTTTATTCCGTATATATATATATATATATACACACATAGTTAGATAGATAGATAGATAGATAGATACAGATATAGATAGATAGCTAGATAGATAGATAGATAGAAAGATAATACATAAATAGATAGATAGATAGATAGACCCCCGTGTACACCTCCCACCGCGACCCGTTTGCCGTGTCGTGATTAATTCGCCGAATATTCGGGGACATGTCCCCGAATAGTCTTGGCCATTCAGCGACATGTCGGCGACAAATTTGCCAATAAAATTTAAATTTCAACGGTCAAAATTCGGCAATAATTCGCCGAACACCACGAATCGGACGCCGAATTGTCTGCGATATGTCGGCGACATTTCGGCGACAATTCGGCGTCCATTTTGCATTCGTGCACATTCGGCGAACGGCCGCGAATTTTTCATGCAACATGAAACTTTCGTGGCGGTCGTGACCAACTGTCAAAAGTCGCGTGGTGGACGCAGACAGGTCCCCGAACGGCCAAGAACAGGCAAGAAAGATGCCGAACTTTTTCACGACACAGGATGACTTGCATATTCGCGCACACTCGTGAGCCAAAATTCGGCAGCGTATTTGGGGCTTTACTGTTGATCTGTACTACGCTACCAAGGTATGTGAAGTTTTCCGAGATCTCGATGTCCTCGCCACACGCATATACAGACTGTACTGTTTCATCTAGCAAGCCTCCAAACACCTGTACCTTGGTCTTGGCCCAGGAGACCTGAAGTCCCAAGGTATTCGCTTCCTTGTGCAGTGCCTCAGGAGTCATCACCAGAATCTCCAGCAACTCTGCCAGGATTACTGCATTATCAGCAAAAACAAGGTCAGTAACCTTGGTATTGCCAATGGATGCTCCACAATGACTTTGGTCCACAAATCTGCCCAGTACCCAGTCCATTAAAGTGCTGAAAAGCGACGGGAAAAGGACAAAGCCCTGCCTCACTCCCGCATTCACGGGGAAGAAACTGGACAAGCCCCTCACACACTTCACGGCACTCTCAGTCCCAGAATACAGGCCAGTCAGCACACCAGTAGTCTTTGCAGGAATCTCTCGGAGTCGTAGGAGATCCCAGAGTGCCTCGCGATGCACTGGTCAAATACCTTCTTGAGATCGACATAGGCTACAAGCATCCCCTGTCAAAACATGTCGGCACTCCACCAACATGTGAAGTGCTAGGATAGATGGTCAGTTGTTGACTTACCAGGCGTGAACCCAGACTGTTCGGGTCTCTGTAGCTTCAGCAGCTGGCTGCGAATTTGCATCAGCAATAGGTGGGCAAGAACTTTATCTGGCACACTGAGCAGTGTAATACCATGGTAGTTGTTGCAGTCGTGTCGGTCCCCTTTCCCTTTCAAGATAGAGACGAACAGGCCCTCTTCCAGTCAGGAGGAATGGTACCAGATTGCCATTCGGCAGTCAAGACCGCATGCAACCTGCGGACCATGACCTCACCTCCAGATTTGAGCAGCTCCGCGCTGATATTACAGATACCAGGTGCCTTTCCACCCCTCAACCATGCCACAACCTCTCTGACCTTGTTAAGAGAGGGTGAGCTTTCGTCGCTGGGTGGATTGGCATTCGCCACCTGCAACCCAGCAACTGGAAACTGCCCACTTGGAGGGTCTACCGTGTACAACTGCTCAAAGTACTCAGCCCAACGAGCCCTCTGCCCATCCATGTCTAACTCAAGGCAGCCATCAGGTCTTCGGAGAGCGCTCAACTGAGAAGGAGACTTGGAGCGGAGCTTCTTCAGGGCTCAGTAAGCAGGTCGGAGGTCATTCGCATTTCAATGGCCCTCGACTTCCTCCGCTAGACCCCTGATATACGTACCTCTCCTTGTCTCTCCTCAGGAGAGCTCTAGTCCTATGCAACAAAGGTAAATTTATGGGCATTTCCTTTATCCATCCTTCCTCTTCAATCTTCCCCAAACCTGAAGTCTCTACATCATGTGGTGTTTTCTTGGTGACATAGTGAAGTGCAGTAAGTTTTACCTTGCAGCAGGCCTGTGTTTGGAACACTGCGTAGGTTCTGGGTGGTGCGGTGCAGCTGGCGGTCCTTCGCCACCCTGCACTCCTCTCTCTCTCTCTCTCTCTCTCTCTCTCTTGCACACACACACACACACACACACACACACCCGACACCGCTTCGATAGCTCAGTCAGTTAAAGCGCCGTGCTACCGGGCTTCAAGGCGTGGCAGGCAAGGTTCGAGCCCCGCTCTGGCTGTTTTTTTTCCGCTGACTAAGAGTGGCTATTGTACCTTCTTGAGCAAGGGGGATGGGATGTGTCGTGTGTAAGGTCCTGCCAGTACCCAAAAATAGACTAATGAGTCTAGCTCTAATCGGGAGGGTACTTGCTGGCGAGGGTACCACTGATTGCGAGTCCAATCCGTGATCAGGCCATGGTGAAATACACACACACACACACACACACACACACACACACACACACTGACACCTGAGAAGTACATAAATAAGTTGTTCGGAGAAACAGTTTGCTGCAAAATATTAGATACGCATTTTACTACATAGATGGGAACATGATGAAGAAAATAATAACATTGATTAGACCAAGCTAGGTTAGAGTATGCAGCAGTTGTTTGGTCACCACACAAGAAAAAGAACATAAGGAAACTTGAGAGGATTCAAAGGATTGCTACTAAGATGGTACCAGAACTATCAAGGCTGTCATACAAGACTAGATTGAAGGAACTGGGTCTGCCAACACTTGAAGAAAGAAGAGAAAGAGGAGACCTGATAGCGTTGTACAGGATTACAAGTGGAATGGACATGTTGGATAGAAATGATTTTTAATCGAGATGGAAGGGAGGAGGCAACTAAGGGCACAGAAATTGAGAAAGGGGACATGTTTGAAACACAAAGAAATGCAGTTTTCAATACAGGAGTGTGGATATATGGAATGGACTAAACAAAGACATTGTTGAAGTGGGCAGTGTCCAGAAAATTAAGGAAAAGTTGGATAATTATAGATTGGGAGACAAGACTATCTGAGCTTGAGCTCAGGCCCTGTATCTTTTTTTTTTTTACATCAAAGGATACAGCTCAAGGGCAACAAACCTTAAAAAAATAGCCCGCTACTCGCCGGTCCCAAAAAAGCAAAAAGTAAAGAGTAGCCAAAAGAGTGGTCAATTTCGGGTGGATATGTCTTTTGATACACTCTTCTTGAAAGAGATAAAGTCATAGGCAGGAGGAAATACAGACGAAGGAAGACTGTTCCAAAGTTTACCAGTGAACGGGATGGAAGAATGGAGATGCTGGTTAACTCTTGCATAAGGGGTTTGGATAGTATAGGGATGAGCATGAGTAGAAAATCGTGTGTAGCGGGGCCGCGGGAGGGGGATGGAGGAATGCAGTTAGCAAGTTCAGAATAGCAGTCAGCATGAAAATATCGATAGAAGATAGAAAGAGAAGCAACATGGCGGCGGAATAAGAGGTAGAAGGGTGTCAGTAAGAGGAGGAGAGCTGATGAGACGAAGAGCTTTAGACTCAACTCTGTCCAGAAGAGCTGTGTGAGTGGAGCTCCCCCACACGGGAGATGCATACTCCATACGAGGGCGGACAAGACCCCTATATATAGAAAGCATCTGTGCGGGGCAGAAGAACTGGCATAGACGATACAGAACGCCCAACCTCGAGGAAGCTGATTTAATAAGAGAGATGTGAAATTTCCAGTTGAGATTTTGAGCTAGGATAGACCGAGGATATTTAGTGTTAAAGACGGTGACAGCTGACTGTTGTCGAAGAACAGGGGACAGGTGTTTGGAAGATTGTGTCGAGTTGATAGGTGAAGAAACTGGGTTATTGAGGCATAGAAGGACACCAGGTTCCTTTTATCCCAATCGGAAATGATAGCAAGGTCTGAGGCTAAGCGTTCTGCAGCCTCCAGGCTGGAGTCTTGTAATTCCTGTTGAGAGGATTTTCTGTTGAAAGAAGTTGAATAATACAGAGTGGAGTCATCAGCGTATGAGTATATAGGATAGTTTGTTATTGAAAGAAGATCATTGATGAATAACAGGAAGAGAGTGGGTGATAGGACAGAGCCCTGTGGAACACCACTGTTGTTGATAGGTTTAGGGGAAGAACAGTTAATATCTACCACAGCAGAGATAGAACGGCCGGAAAGGAAACTGGAGATAAAGGAACAGAGAGAGGTAGAGAATCCGAAAGAGGGCAGTTTAGAAAGCAAAGACTTGTGCCAGACTCTATTGAAAGCTTTCGATATGTCTAGCGCAACTGAGAAAGTTTCACCGAAACAGCTAAGAGAGGATGACCAAGAGTCAGTTAAGAAAGCAAAAAAGTCGCCAGTAGAACGCCCCTTGCGGAACCCATACTGGCGATCAGATAGAAGGTCAGAAGTGGATGGGTGCTTTTGAATCTTCCGGTTAAGGATTGATTCAAAAGTTTTAGATAGGCAGGAACGTAAAGCTATAGGGCAGTAGTTTGAGGGATAGGCACAGGCTGTATGAAGGCATACTTCCAGCAGGAAGGAAAGGTAAATGTTGACAGGCAGAGGCGAAAGAGTTTGACCAGTCAGGATGTCAGCACGGAGGCACAGTTTTTAAGTAGAATAGGAGGCACTCCATCAGGTCCATAAGCCTTCTGAATGTTGAGGCCAGAGAGGGCATAGAAACATCACTCTTAAAAGAATCTTAATAACAGGTATAAAGGAGTCAGAGGGGGATTAGTAGGAGGAATGTTCCCAGAATCGTCCAGAGTGCAGTTGTAACAGAAAGTTTGAGAGAAGAGTTCAGCCTTAAAGATAAATGAGATGGCGGTGCTGCCGTCCGGGTTAAGGAGAGGAGGGAAAGATGAAGAAGTGAAATTGGAGGAGATATTTTTGGCTAGGTGCCAGAAGTCACGGGAAGAATTAGAAAAAGCAAGGTTTTGACATTTTCTATTCATGAAAGATGTTTGGTAAGTCGAAGAATATATTTGGCACGATTCCGGCTGAAATATAAAGATCATAGTTAGCATGAGTGCGAAGGCTCTGGTACCTTTTGTGAGCTGCCTCTCTATCTTTGACAGCACGAGAACAAGCATGATTAAACCAAGGCATTTTAGCATGAGGATTAGAAAAAGTACGTGGAATATATGCCTCCATTCCAGAGACAATCACCTCTGTAATGCGCTGGGCACACACAGAGGGTCTCTATCCTTGAAGCAGTAGTCATTCCACGGGAAATCGGAAAAAATACATCCTCAGGTCGTCCCACCGAACTGAAGCAAAATGCCGGAAGCATCGCCTCTTCGGTGGGTCCAGAGGATGTATAGGAGCGATAGGACAGGATACAGAATTAAGGTTGTGATCGGAGGAGCCCAACGGAGAGAACAGTTTGACAGAGTAAGCAGAAGGGTTCGAGGTAAGGAAGAGGTCTAGTATGTTGGGTCGGTCTCTAAGACGGTCGGGAATACGTGTAGGGTGCTGAACCAACTGCTCTAGGTCGGTGAGGAGAGCAAAGTTGTAGGCATGTTCACCAGGCTGGTCAGTGAAAGAGAATGAAAGCCAAAGCTGGTGGTGAACATTGAATTCTCCCAAGATGGAGATTTCTGCGAAGGGAGAGTGGGTCAAGATGTGCTTCACTTTAGAGTTCAAGTAGTCAAAGAATTTTACATAGTTAGTAGAGTTAGGTGAGAGATAAACAGCTCAAATGTATTTAGTAATAGAATGACAATGAAGTCTTAGCCAGATGGTGGAAAATTCAGAAGAGTCAAGGTCGTGGGCACGAGAGCAAGTGATGTCGTTGCGCACGTAGGCGCAACATCCAGCTTTGGATTGAAATTTAGGATAGAGATAGTAGAAGGGAACAGAGTAGAGATTGCTGTCAGTAGCCTCAGAAACCTGTGTTTCAGTGAGAAAGAGAAGGTGAGGTTTAAAGGAGGAGAGATGGTGTTCTACAGAATGAAAATTAGAACGAATGTGTGTATACTATAAATAGGTAAATACAAATAAGTAAACACAACACACTTTTCGCTCGTATCATGCCACATTAGTTTACAAACACTCTTATTTCTTTACTTCTCAATATCTACTTCATAATTATTATTATTATGTGGTAGAGAGAAGCACTCACAATGCGGGGAAACTTAGCACTCAGCAGTGTGTCTCCTTGCACATGCGGCTTCACTCGACCCTGCTGCAAAGCCCCTTCATTACCCTCATATTCTGAACCTGATAACCCTGAAGGGTGGTAGGATGCATTCTCAGTGGCCTTAGTATCACTTCCACCACCACTGTAACGAGATTGATCTACAAGATGGCCACCAAAGTGAGGTTGCACAATAACTTCCTGATAAGACAAGGAGTTGGATTTCAACGCTTCTGCCATCACTATCTTCATCACTAACACCTCTCGAGGCTTGAAAAAATCACTTTCAGCTTTATCTCAAATCCACTCACATTGCGAGCTTTTTTGGGAGCAAGAGGAGGCTTATGAGGAGTCAAGGTCCACATCAGTGTTCCCACAATGTCAGAATTAAAATTCCCCAGACTAGGGCTGAAAACTCCCAAATTTGGACCAAAATTCCCCAAAAGATTTTCCTTACCTATAATGTTTAAATAAAAATATTTTCGTGTTTTTTCAGAATTTTTATGCTTTTATTCCTTGATCAGTTACACTTAGCGTTGCAAAAGTCTTATTAACACACCTCCAAATGCTGTGAAAGACTTCACTAGATACTAGAGAAAATTAATCAACCGCCACATCATATAACGATCCAAATGGAAACGACATCATTACCGCAACAAAAATCAGAGACTAACGTCATGTATCGCCACCTTCAGTCCCTACATTGAAAGCATTACAACAAAATGTAGACAGTTGATGCAATATATACCTACAGAGAAACTTCAGCACAAGGCAGCCCACACCCCTAATTACTCTGAAAAGCTATGATTATTCCTTACATTAAAATGTAAATATCGCTTACAGCTGTGGTCCCTTTACAGCCAAAGCCATACACCACAATATGCATGCAAAGGCCATTCACCTCATGCATAAAAAGAAACTCTGCCCTACATATTGAAAAAAAAAAAAAAAAGATTACTGGCAGTTGTTAGCAACATACAAATTATAGAGATACATAGTAATATATACATGGTAAGTCTTTGTACTAATTACTCCATCAAAGACAGAGGCCATCAGCTACCTACACACTATTTCACTTGCCTACACACACACACACACACACACGCACACACACACACTGCCCTAGGTACAAAACTAAAAACATTCGAAGTTCGAACACATTAGATTATCAAGACTATAGTTTAGCACAACCACCATCCCACATCATCATCATGGACCAACTACAATACCTCATATGCAGTGGAAGGTGGCACCGACGTTGTGGTCTTGTCTCAAAGGGAAACGTGAAACTACATATCCTCCTGACTCCTGAGAGTAGCAGGCTGAGACAGACGCACATTCAAATCTGTCAGCAGACCCCTGTAAACACTGTCGTGACTCGCGCCACGGGCGGTACATACATACATCAAATGAAACACATTTCAATCAGAGAAAACGGTTGACAAAATAATAAGATTGACTTTTTTTCCGCTGCCAGATTTTATTCTCCTATAATTTTGGTTATATTTTTGCCAGTAGAACATAATAGATAACACTCAAACAACATTCACTCGAAAATTCTCTAAAGATTCCCAAAATTCCCCCAAAATCCCCAGATTTTGTCAAATCCCTAGATTTGTCCCCAAATGAGTTAAAAAGTCCCAATTTCGGAACAAATCCCCAAAAGTGGGAACGCTGGTCCACATGGCTGTGGATACTGGGGCACGGAATCAGATGAGGAAGATCCAGAAAACACTCCTCCTGCCACAACAGAAACACAGGAAAGGATGCCCACCGATATGCCACCAGTGTAACGCCCTATTTCACTTCACTAGAACTCCACACAAACACCACGTGTAACGAATCACACGAGAAATTAATCCTGACAAGGAAAGGTTTTGCCGGCGCTGGGGATTGAACCCACAACCAGCGAGACGGGAAAGCCACTCTTTAGGCCGCTGTCACACAGTCACACAATCACGATCTTTTCTCCCGACGTTAAAAATATCGCGCTGCCAGACGTACGTTACGACCTTCGAAAATAGACCACGTCGAAACGACGTTGTTGAGACGCTGTTGAGATGGACATCCAACGGTCATGGTTAATGCCGACGGGTGACAGATGTCGGGAAGGGAACCGATTGTTTTGAAATTTCCAAAATTGTCGGCGCGTGGTCCGACGTCGGGAGGGTGCCGGGAGTCATGATCGTGACTCTCTCTCTCTCTCTCTCTCTCTCTCTCTCTCTCTCTCTCTCTCTCTCTCTCTCTCTCTCGAGAGAGAGAGAGAGAGAGAGAGAGAGAGGGAGGGAGAGAGAGAGAGTGGGATGTTTACATATATTTACATATAAATTCAGACCACACAGACCCTATGGTCCAGACTAGGTGATCTGTCCCTAAACCTAAGTGATTCTACATTAATCAGATAGCTCCAAAACTTTGCATTTCTTCTTTTTTTAATATTAAGTTAAAGGAAGTGTCGGTCGAGCTTGTTTTTAAAGGAGTCAAACGTGTTGCACTGAATCATTGAAGGTGGAAGCATATTCTATTCTCGCACTACAACGTTGGTGAATAAAAAAATGGTGCAGTCTGAATTTACTTGTCTACATTTAAATTTTGTGGCATTATTTCTCGTTTGGAAAGTGTCATCGATCATAAACAATTTTGATTTGTCTACATTCGTAAAACCATTAAGTATTTTAAAACATTCGATCAGTTTTCTTCGGAGGCGTCGTTTCTCAGTAGAGAACAATTTAAGGGTTGAGAGCCTTTCGTCGTAAGGTTTGTTGCGCTAGGAAGAGATCATTTTTGTTGCCCGACGTTGAATATCATCTAATTTAGCAATGTCCTTTGCATGGTGGGGAGACCAAAACTGTACCGTGTATTCCAAGTGGGGTCTGAGTAAACTAGTGTAAAGCAGAAGTACTACATCTTCATTCTTTAATAAAAGTTTCTTTTAATTAAGCCCAGCATCTGTTCGCTTTATTTGCTGCGTCGATGCATTGCTGTGGGAATTTGAGGTTTGACGTAATTTTGACACCCAGGTCCTTGACGCAATAAACGATTTTGAGTTTAACGCCACGCATTTCGTAATTGAACATTTTATTTCTTGTTCCAACTTGAAAAACCTGGCACTTATGTACATTAAAGGGCTTCTCCATCTATCAGATCAAGCTGAAATTTTATCATCAGTGAGAACCGAGCTACCAATCTTTGTGTCGTCTGCAAATTTACTAATGAGATTATTGATTCCAACGTCCGCATCGTTGATGTAAATAATGAAGAGCATTGGGCCAATAACCGAGCCTTGAGGGACGCCACTATTGACAGGCGCCCACTCTGAGTTAAATCCGTTGATCACCACTCTTTGCTGTCTGTTGCTCAACCAATTTGCGATCCATTGGTGTACTTGAACGTCAATACCTAGTTGGTCTAATTTATAAAGTAATTTATGGTGTGGAACTTTATCAAACGCTTCCTGGAAATCAAGATACACTACGTCCAGTGATTTGGTTACGTCATAAACTGAGAAGAGATCGTTATAAAAGATCAAGAGGTTTGATAGGCAGGATCTCTTGCTACTGAAGCCATCTTGTGAATCTTTAATTAATGAATGGCTTTCAAGGTAACTCACAATTTTGTCTCTAATTATGCTCTCGCGTAGCTTACCTACAACTGAAGTTAGACTAATGGGCCTGTAATTACCTGGTATTTTTTTATCTCCTTTCTTTAAAATCGGTGTTACATTAGCCTTTTTTCCAATCCGAAGGTACGATGCCTTGTCGCAAGGACATATTGAATACGGTTGTGAGAGAGAGAGTATTTCGCTCTCTGTTTCTCTAAGTAGTATAGCATAAACTTTGTCAGGTCTGGAACTTTTATTTGTTTTAAGGGATTGGAGAGCAGTTAGGACTTCATTGGTAGTTATTACAAGTTAGGCAATGCATGAACTAGATTTACGTTAGTACTGTTGTCGTCGCTGGTGTTGGTGGTAATGGTGGGAAGACTGCTAGTATTAATTACTGAGGAAAAATAATTGTTTAACAAGTTTGCAATGTGTTGGCTGTCAGTAACTAATTCCCCGTCACTCTTAGTTAGAAGTCCAGTTCCACTTCTGATCGCCTTCCTATTGTTTATATAACTGAAGAAGGATTTTGGATTATTTTTACAGTTGGCTGCAATGTTTTCTTCATATCTACGCTTTGCCTGACATACTAATCCTTATCTTTTAACTCGCCGCCTGACTTCATGATAAATTCTAATGCTTTTGGGTGTGTTTTGCTCTTTCTTTAGCCTTTAAGACAATTTTCTCTTCTTAACCGAATGTTCAATTTCGCTATTAAACCAAGGTGGACTTTTATTAGTGTTACTTCGCTTCTCGCACAATGGGACAAATGTTTTCTACTGAGTGAGTAATTGATTTTTAAAGTTTAGCCAGGCTTCCTCAACGTTGCAATTATCTGATAGTTGTATTTCTGTTATTTTTTTCGGAATTCTACGAAATTTGCTCTTTTGAAATTGGGCACCATTACTTTATTTTCAGTCACTGTTGTTTGAGCTCTACTGTCGACACGCACTAATTTATGATCGCAAGAACCGAGATGTTATCCTACCGTAACATTACTAACCAGGTTATCTAGGGTCGCTATAACAAGGTCTAATATGTTATTTTGTCGAGTTTCCTCAGTAAACATTTGACTTAGGTAATTATCTTCTAAAACAATTATTATCCTATGTGACTGTACCCGACAGTGTCGCCCAGTCAATATGAGGGAGATTAAAGTCTCCTAGTATCAGTGAGTCCCTGTTATGAAGTGACTGTAAAGCACTATACATTTCAATATCATCTTCGAGTGATTGCCACGAAGGCCTGTAGGTGACAGATATATTCACATTAGTTTTTACAATATTTACTTGCACGCACAATTGTTCAACGTCACTGTCTCTTGGTGTTCAGTCAGTGGGTTGCAAATAGCTTTTGACGTAAAGGGCGACACCACCATCTCTACGGTTGACACGATCTTTGTTGAAGCGTCTGTAGCCATCTGTGTTGTATTCTGAACTTAAATCAATATTTGTGGTATCAATAAATGTTTTGGTTATAGCAATTACGTCAAAATTTTCTTTTGAAACAAGACTTTTCAATTCATCATCAGCATTGAAACTTAGGACTTTCAGATTATCTTGAGGTTTAGTAATGGAGGTGATGTTGCTTGCGGATCCACGGTTTGGCGTTTGTTGTGTTGCATGCCATCTATTTACACGGGCAGGGTGGAGAGATGCGGCCGAGAGCAGTTTTTTGTTCGAGTGTCACATACTGCATCGTTATGAAGCCTTCCGAATCTGGCTGCTCTGATGGGGGACAGGTGGAGTCCGTCCCTTTGGAGGAGCTCACCCTGGCCGTAGAAATTGTCCCAGGCATTGAATAACTTGACGTCAAGCACCCTGCAAAGAGTCTAAGCGTTTGTTAATGCTGAAGACCTTGATGAAAAGTCGCTTGCCACCAACATCCGTGGTAGAATTCCTGAAATTAAAATGTTGGGGGATTTAAGGGGCTATCACACTGGGCAAATTTTCCGTGGACCTTCAGTCAAACCACGATTTCCGCTGGCACGGTCCTCATTTCCGTGGTTTTCTGACGTGTCCACGGTCTTCCGAAGCTACGGTAGATTTCACCGAAGGACGACATTATTCATAATATAGCATCATCATCATCAGCAATAACAAGAAAAGAGAAGGAGAGGAAGAAGCTATACCCAACTGTCCCTATACATTCGCTCAGCTATGAGTGTTGTTGCCTGGACGGGCCTCCGAGATCACTTTAATTGAGAAAATACGGGACATGCCTTCCTCGTCTTCTAGACGCACGTAGTTCTTGCAACAGCTGCATCACTTCACTGCCCTCCTCTCTTCTTGCAAGCCATTGCCACCTCCACATTCTTTTCTTTTTCCGTTGCTTGTATAAATTGAGTGTCACTTTGACTCTGAGTGAAAACGGGGATGCAAACAGCTAGGGACGTCAGGCGTCAGCCATATTTGTTGTTGTGAGAATGTGTCGGTTAAGACCACCGTTGCCAGATTGTCGTACTCAAGAGCATAGTATTCATCGGCCGGTTTCTGACGCCAAACTATTGCCAAGAAACATCAGGAATTAACTATTTTAACGATAATTATAAGTGAATATCCTTATTGGGGTCCACGAGACAGTTTTTGGGTCGGAAGTCGGTAAATATAAGAGGCTGAGTAAGACAATCTGGCAACGTTAGTCAAGACCACGGAAAGCCGAGAGCGCAGGGCAAGTGTGATTGGAAGACGACGGCAGTGTGTCCACGTAGGCAAAAATCGACGATTTATGACAGAAGATCCACGGAAATTTTTCCCAGTGTAATAGCCTCTTTAGACTTGTACTGCTGGATAAGCCTACAGTACTTATCCAGCAGTTCCTCCGACCGGGTCTTGCAGCCGTCGTTTATACCTGCGTGGAGAACAAAAAGAGAGCCATCGGAAGCCTCAGCGGAGACCTCGTCTAGGGCAGCTGTGATGTCATCAACTCCAGCTCCATGATAACAAAGGAGATAGTTGGAGAGAGAGAGAGAGAGAGAGAGAGAATGAAAAAAAGTTGACACCAGACATTTGTGGATCTTCGAAATCTGTGTGTGTCTGTTAATTAACCCCCTGCGGATGCTGAGGTTTGACAGTGTATATAATATTATCTATCTATATTTATTTGCTTATTAATTTATTTATTATTCAACGATCTCCTTGCAGCAAGTGGTGGAAGCAGCATCTGGGGCAGGTGTCTATGCTGCTGTGCACCTGCTGGGGAAGGTGCAGCCCAAGGCTTGCAAGGTGGGGGTGGTGCTGTGTGGTGGCAATGTAGATCTTGATGCCCTGCCTTGGCTCACAGCCTCCTTTTCCTACGAGTGATGACTGCTTTCCCACAAAGTTCACATCAAGAATCTCACTTTAGTATTTATTGTTTTTAGTCTATTTTGTTTCTTCAGAAGTTTCTGTAATGTTTATTCATTCTGTAGCTTTCTGTAGCATTCCTAATTTTAAATTATTTTGTAATTGTCGTCTTTGTTTGTTTTTTATTTCACTAATAGGCTTAATTTTCGTTTTAATAGCTTGTTTTGTGTATTATTTCACTGACTGCCAGTCTTTAATGTGTGTGGAAATTATTCCATATTGATTGTAAATTAATGTAGTACTTTGTAAATCGTAAATATGGTGAGGGATCAAATATAGTAATGAATATTAATAGTAAAATATTTATCAATAATTTATATCCGCAATCTGAGAATAATAAAATGTAAATTCATGCCTTAGTTTTTTATTTTGGGTCTAATTGTGGTTCACGTGTTAGTCATATATATTCATTTTCGCACACACCGAGATCCCCACACATAATTTTGTTGTGTAATCTTTTAATCACATGCTTTTTTTTTTGTATAGTTACTTCTACAATGCATTTTGAGTAGCTCCATGACGTGCATTTTCCTGAGTGACTGGCAACAAGCTAGAGCTGGACATGCTCATGTCTTAAAGCATTTTCATTAGACTAATATTCATGCCATTTGCTGCTAATTATAATATCCAAGGATTAGTTCCCTCTTGCACCTTAGAGCCTTCCTCTCTTAGTGCATAAGTAAATATCATCATATCTGCAATGCTTTATCTTAAATCATTGTTAGCATGTAAACACAGATATATGTCAGTCATTCTAGAGGTTCTTGTTGGCCATCTCATAGCTCTCATTTTACTCATAACACATAGCAGTAGCAAGATAATGAGTACTAAACTATTGGCTGGCAGTGTGTTTTGTTGTATTGCAATATTTTCCATTTTTAAAATACACATACATAGCAATGCAGTTACGTTTAGGCACAGTAATGTAACTGAAAGCATACATGATTTAAGGAGGTGGCAACTAGCGATATGGTAACACTTGTTGAAAGTATATTGATAACAGGTAATCAAAGGTAATTTTTTTTATTAATTTTATTTAATTTTCTGGCTTTGCAGCTACCACTTTTAGTACTTGACATTATTTACCCTGTTAGTTTCTGATTTAGTATGTCTCTTCTCAGCTGCTAGTATGTAAGAAGGTTTAGTGAATTCATACCCACTGTACTGTGATATTACAGCTGAACAGATTGGCAATTTTTCAGTTTGGATTAGTATTGGGAAATCTCTTGTATCTTACATTCGAACATTCTTTTGTTAATACTTTGTAGTTTTGCTGTATTATTTATTGTAATAAAACTGATCAGTGATTTCAATAGTTGTATAAAACCATTATCCACGGCCAGAGGTCCTAGAGATTAAGCAGGTACTCTTTGCCCTCTACTAGCGCTTGTATTTAAATGAGACAATCGTGTTGCACTGGACCACTACACGTAGGAGGGAAGTAGTAACAAATGTACGGAAGTGGGGGTAACCTCAGTGGGGGGGTGACGGAAGTGGGGGTTGGGGGGGTCAGCGGGGGGGTGACGGAAGAGGGGGTAGCTGGACCCCCCTACCCTCCCCCTCCCACATCTTTCACCTTTTCACCCCCCCCTACCCCCACCCTCGGGCTAGCGTACGGAAGCGAGAGGGTGACGGGAGTGGGGGTGCCCAGCGGGGAGGGGGGGTGACGGAAGAGGGGGTACTTGAAGGGTTAAGATAAGATCGCGGGCTTGAATACATAAGAACATAAGAACATAGGGAAACTGCAAGAGGCCGGGTGGCCTACACAGGGCAGCTCCAGAATCCCCCAAACTACTCACGGTGGGTGAGGTGTAGTTACAGGGGTTACAGGTAGAGGCTTGATCCTCGTTATACCGGCGGTACCCAGGCACGCATCCAGCACCCCGTCACCTTACTGCACCCACACCTCACTGCCACCTGTCGTCCTCGTCCATGTAGCTATCCAGTCTACTCTTAAAACAAGCTATCATCCCTGCACTAACTATGTGATTGCTGAGTCTATTCCATTCTCCCACCACCCTATTACTAAACCAGTGCTTGCCTATATCTCTCCTAAATCTATACTTTTCTAATTTAAATCCATTACTGCGAGTTCTATCCTGCTGGCTAATTCTCAGTACTTTACTTTTATCGCCTTTGTTGTAACCCTTGACCCATTTGAATACTTCTATCAGATCTCCCCGCACTCTTCGTCTCTCTAGTGAATGTAAGTTTAGATGTTTCAGCCTATTTTGATATGGGAGGTTCCTCAGCCCCTGAATCATCTGAATCATCTGAATCATGACCACCAGATTATAATCATGGAAAAGGTAAAGACATTAGGTTAATGACCAGGCTGGAATATGTCCCGCCCACCTATTCTCTGTTCCCGGCGTCTTATCTTTCTTTCCCTCTCTCCCATAGACGCACATACTTACGCACACACACACACACCCACACACACTCAGTGGAGGATGGATATTGTAAATTATGTTAGCCTGCCAGGATTTGCCTATGACTCTTTTCTGCTAAAAAACACAGCTACACACACACACACACACACACACACTCACACAGCGCGGCTGAATCCTTTCAGTTTCGCTCAACTCTCCCTTCCATCATACCTTTCTCCCTCCCTCTTCTCTCTCCTTCCCCCCCCCACCCCTCCATCCCTCCTTCCCCTTCCCTTTCCTTCCCTCGTGTTATTAAATAAGTCAGATTTATCTCAAATTCACTGTCTGGGCAGACAAATATTCGAAAAAGAGAAGGCAAACCAGTTTGTAGATATATATAAATATGCTGTATATTCACGTCCTTATGGATATCTTCTTGTTGATTTGGGTATAAATACTCCTGAATCCCTACAGTTTCGCTCAACTCTCCATCATACCTTTCTCCCTCCCTCTTCTCTCTCCTCCCCCCCCCCCCTCCATCCCTCCCTCCCCTTCCCTTTCCTTCCCTCGTGTTATTAACCCTCTCGCGCACCGTAAAGGGGCTCTCACACATTCCCGGTCCCGGTCGCGACCGTCCCCGATGACTCCCGATAAGCCGATCGGGGCCTGACCGCCGACAAAATAGGCAATAATCCCCGGACCGGCGGCTTACCGCCGGTAAGCCGGCGGTTTACCGGCGTAGACCGGCGACCATATACGATTTTCGATTTCTCCGACCGGCGACTGCAGCAGGTCAGTCGGCGGTAGACCGCCGGCCTACCGGCGGCAGACCTGCGGCACATCGACGAGCAAACAGTTTCTTTGCATTTTCATATATTTATAATTACCTCCTAAACAGCTTCATACCTAAATTCATTCGTGTGCATAAAACTCTCTCTCTCTCTCTCTCTCTCTCTCTCTCTCTCTCTCTCTCTCTATCTCTCTATATCTATATATATATCTATATATATATATCTATCTATATATATATATATATATATATATATATATATTTTTTTTTCTCTCTCTCTCTCTCTTTCACCCATTCCTCTTCCTCCTTTATCTCATCTCCCTCTCTCTCTTCATCCCTCGCTCCTACCTGTTCCTCCTCGTTTTCCTCCTTCCTCCCTCGCTAATCCCCAGGTCAGACACAGGTGTTCACTCGCGGTCTACCGCCGGTCTGCCGTGGGTGTCGGCGGTTGACCGCCGGTCGACCGGCGACATTTTTCGACACCACCGGTCGACCGGGCGCATCGCCGATATCTTTGAAAATTTTAAAGTTGACCGGCGGTGGTCGGCTGCGTCTATGGTACTCAGGGTTGACCAGCGGTAGACCGGCGGTCTGCCGCCGACAATGCCCGATCTTACAGCCGGTCGACCGGCGACCGGCTTATCGGGAGTCATCGGGGACGGTCGCGACCGGGACCGGGAATGTGTGAGAGCCCCTTAAGTTTCCAATAAGTTTATGTTCCGCTCATCATACATTTCTCAGGCCCGACCGGCCTTTTTTTTTTTTTTTTTTCAGGCGCGATACTCTACATTCCCGGACGTATTTTACCCTCACAGATATATCGTACCCCAATAAATTTGGTATCAATTGCTTCATAAAGACTTGTACTAGAGCATGCGCACATAAAAAATAGAGGAAAAAAAATATATAAACAATGCAAACTAGTTTCAAGTCTCCGTATAGAGTACTGTAGACAATAAATCCGAAGTACCAACTCTTCCCCACTCGCTAGCTCGAAATTTTGTGGGCCAACTTTTTTAGCCGAATATATGTTCCGAAGCGAAATTTAGTGAGGATTCTTATGGTACCTTCAAAATCCTCATACGCCTATTAGTTCCCGAGTTGCACCGAGAAAAAATTTTTTTTCTCTCGTCAGAGTAGCCTAACAAATAAAAATCGCTCAAAACTCCTCATCTACGTTCCTTAGAAAGATTGCCATATGTTACTATTAAGAAACTTATCCCAACTACTGACGCTTCCAAATTTGACGCACTTTCATCGAAAACTTAATTTTTAATCATTTTTTATTTACTTTTATGGCGCGTCTCGCGTCATCGTCCGCCAGAACCTTTTACCCTTGATGACACGAAATGCGTCATCGTGCGCGAGAGGGTTAAATAAGTCAGATTTATCTCAAATTCACTCTCTGGGCAGACAAATATTCGGAAAAGAGAAGGCAAACCAGTTTGTATATATATATATATATATATATATATATATATATATATATATATATATATATATATATATATATATACTGTATATTCACGTCCTTATGGATATCTTCTTGTTGATTTGGGTATAAATACTCCTGAATCCCTACAGTTTCTCCCTTCTATCATACCTTTCTCCCTCCCTCTTCTCTCTCCTCCCCCCTCCCTCCCTCCCTCCCCCTCCTTTTCCTTCCCTCGTGTTATTAAATAAGTCAGATTTATCTCAAATTCACTGTCTGGGCAGACAAATATTCGGAAAAGAGAAGGCAAACCAGTTTGTAGATATATATAAATATGCTGTATATTCACGTCCTTATGGATATCTTCTTGTTGATTTGGGTATAAATACTCCTGAATCCCTACAGTTTCGCTCAAACATTGTTGGAGAGCCCCCAGGTGAACGCGTACTCCAATGGTGAACTCCAGGAAAAAGGAACTCTTACACGTTCTATACTCCCAACATAACGAACCCTATGGTTTAAGCTCTCAGCTACTTCTGATCTTACTCTCTTAAGCCTTTGCAGCTGCTTTCTTAAACCCTCGAAGTCCGCCTTCCTGAAGTCACGTATTAAGTGTTGTTTCTGCTGACTCTATCCTCCTATTTAATATTAAATCTAATTTCTTTATGATCACTGTTACCTAATGAATCCCCAACCTCAATGTTGCTTATTATGTGGTCTCTATTAGTTAACAACAAATCCAAAATATTTTCTTCCCTCGTTGGTGTTCTAATTAACGGCTTAAGGAAACTATCCTGCGACGGGAAATGAAAAAGAACCACGCAGCATGGAAAAACTGCATGGAAATTTGTGTGCCTGTGAGAACAAGGCAACGCTTGCTGAGCACCCAATGATGATCACAAGACTAAGATTCCCACCCGCGGAATATACTGTGAAATTTATTAATCATGCTAAAGCATATGAGCCATCTTATTTAGCATTCTATGACTTTGAGAGTATTCTCGTAGAGCCTTCTTCGAATGGGTGTAAAGAGACATCACTTTGCCATAGCGTTTGCTTACATCATAGTGAATAGAAACGGAGAAACAGTAGAAAGCGGATCCTATTGTGGAAGTAATGCTGTAAACCATTTTATTCATACAATGCAGCGTTCCTGGAAGAAGTTAAAATTTTCTAAAGGTTACAATAAAATCAATATGACCGATGAAGATACGGTACGTCACAATGAACAAACTCACTGTCTTCTCTGTAAATACGGGTTTTTAAAAGGTAAAGGAGTAAAACATCATGACCATGAAAAATCAGGAAACAATTACATTGGAGCTTATTGTAATAGATGCAACCTCCAAATGAAAAATCACAAATTGCAGCTCACTCTCATTGCACATAATGCGGATTACGACATGTCGTTAATCCTGCGTGAATTAACGCTACCTGACTTGAAAATCAAACTAAGACCAAAACATTCAGTTCACAAATACCATGAAGTCATCATAAATGACTTGAGATTTATTGACTCGTATGTCTTTATGTCTGGTTCACTCGCGGCTTTAGGGTACCAGTTCATCAGCAATGGGAACGAACCCATATACACATAACAGATGTTGAAAGATGTGCCAGCACCTGCGTTACCATTATTGATTTTTTGTTATGACTATATGGATTCGATGGAACGATTTTCTGAAACACGTCTTCCATCCCGCGAAGATTTTTTCAATTCGCTTCAAGAAGCAGAACTTTCCGAAAGCGATTATAATCATGCTCAGAATGTTTGGAAAGTAGCTGGGTGTCAGAGCCTGATGGACTATTTGTTGCTTTATGTAAAAGTGGATGTTGGCCTTCAATGTGATGTCTTCCTAGAGTGGAGAGGTATTTTGAAAACCCAGTGGAGGTTGGATATTGTAAATTATGTTAGCCTGCCAGGATTTGCCTATGACTCTTTTCTGCTAAAAACACAGCAGGAATTAGAGATGCTTAATAGCCCAGGCGTATATCATTGCATTCAAACAAATGTGCGTGGGGGCTACACAAGTGTTGTGCGTCGTTTTGTACGCGCCAATAACATCTACACGAACCCTCAGTTTAATCCAAAACATGATAGAAACACTTTTAGACCCTTCTTTTCTTGTATTAAATCAACTCTTTTATCACTCATTAATTACTCCATAAATGATCTCACCGTCTCGTATCCCTGGTAGCGTGATCCGGCTTAAGTTGTTATTGGAGACTGGTGTTCGGGGATAAACAAGGGAAAAAGAAAATATACATTTATTTAAAATTAAATGAAAGTAATTGCCTTACGCAATATTCTTTGCTCAGACGATCATAACACTGGCATATTCAGCAATGGATGCAACATATGACAAACGACATGTCTTAAACATAATACTACAATATGTGCTCAGTTGTTGCCAATAATAATAACACTCGTCGTTCCACAAGCAGTGGTTTGTATCTCTCTGCTTACATCACAATCATTATGTACTCTCTTCACAAAATCCTACTACACATTCCTATAGTATAATCTACTACAAGTCACGGAAGCACCAAATACCACACCCAGTGGTTTTACCTTTGCTTTACATCGCAAAAAATAATCACAATCCTGTCCCACTCACAATCCTACTTCACATCTCCTACATTATAATCTCCAGGACAATACAGTCGGTTTCCCTTAGATTCTCGAATTTCTACTCACGACTAAGATCACAACACCCATTCTCGGCTGAGTGAGTAGCAGGTCTGCTTGAGGCGAGAACCAAGCTCGGTCCTCCTATACCACTGATTTCTAGGCCACATTTTTCTTTGCTTTAGGCGGACTTACATCCTTGACACGCCCTTAATTTTCTACATAACCAATGGCCAATACTTCCTGTCACACCCATCTGCTCGCTCATTATGTTGTATTGTTTTACTTCTCCTGCTATTCGTGAGTCAGTCTTAAGACACTCCCTCAGTGATTTTTCTGTTAAATTATTGGCTCATAACATGTCGCCACGACTGACGTCACGGGTCAGAGTCTTTCTCAATGGTTGTTCACACTTTCTGACCACGCCTACTGGGTATCTGTTTTCTGTATCTGAGTCTGGGTATCTGTTTTCCTTTACCCTCGTTGTTTCCCCTCTTTGGTACTTGAGATGTTTACACTTATATATATGTCACCCTTTTTGTTAGTGTTTGTCCTGTCAGATGTTTACACAGTTGTATACCTGCCTTTCCTCTCTGGGTATCTGTTTTCCTTTACCCTCGTTGTTTCCCCTCTTTTGTACTTGAGATGTTTACACTTATATATATGTCACCCTTTTTGTTAGTGTTTGTCCTGTCAGATGTTTACACAGTTGTATATCTCACTCCTCTGTTTCCTCGTCTTCTGGGTCCTGACAACACTTTCCTTTCATATCTTGACTTCAACAGTCTTTATCCCACTGTAATGTAAGATAAGTTACCATGTGGAGACATGAGAAAACTAGATGAGACAGAGATGCAATGGTTTTTGAGTGTGTGTGGGGGGGCTGGCTCAATCAGGCGGTGGCGTAGGTGGTAGCGTACTGGGCCCACATTCACCGCGTGATGGACGACGCGGGTTCGAATCCCCACGCTACCACTCGGATTTTTCAGTCACCGCCGAGTGGCTTAAAACTACCCACATGCTGTCCTGAAGACCACCCATCAACCCGGACTCTAGAGGAAGCCGTCCAAGCGAATCAAGAACGAGTTCCGGGGGGCAGCATGAGCCAATGCAAGATGGCGCCACTATAAACACTCGCCTGCGCCAAAACGGGCTGGGCCGACCATCAGGCCCCACCTGGAAGAAGCCTTGGGCCGACCATCAGGCCCCACCGGGAAGATGCCTACCGGCGCAATAGGCAATCAACGTAAAAAAAAAAAAAAAAAAAAAAAAAATAAAAAAAAAAAAATCAAGCAACCGATGGCGATTTTGGATACCTCATTCTGTGCGATACTGAGGCTGTCTCACGTGAAGTCATTGAGAAAACGGATGACCTCCCACTGACCAGATCGAAACATAAAATCAACGATAGAAAGTCAATAAAACCTACAGGAGGTTAAGGACGCCAGCCTCCTGTAAGAAGCCAAAAACATCATGTCCCGGGGAGAGTGCCTTCTCCCCCAGCACCAGAGAGAGAGAGAAACTCCCATCACCGCCCTGACGCCGGGTAAGGTACCGCTCTCGCAAGTCCCCCAGACTGGGACACTCGACCAGCAAGTGCCGAACAGTCAGGGGGACCAAACAGTCACCACAGTAGGGCTGAACTCCCCGGAACATGAGGAAGCCATATGTACACCTTGTGTGACCAATACTAAGGCGGGCCAGGACAGTCTCCTTCTTACGGCTTCTTAAATGGGAATAAGACCAGGGACGCACAGCCCTGGTTGTGACTTCCCCCATCTTTGTCGTGGCAATCACAGCCGCCCACCTGCGCTGCCACACACTCTGGAGTGCGGACCGCACGGTGGGATACAAGTCCCTAATTGGAAGAGCGCACTGTGAGGGAGGGCGAGAAGCAGCGGCCCGCGGCACCTCATCGGACTCCTCATTACCACGCACAGAAACGTGGGCAGGTACTCTACAGAAGGTCACCCGATGTTCACGCCTTTTTGATAGAACTAGCCAGCTAAAAATATCTAAAACAATCGGGTGGGTGCTCTTAAAATCTTCTATTTCCGACAGGGCTCCCTGGGAGTCAGAGTAGACAGTAAAAATATTGACAGGCAAAGTGAAGATGGTGCGAATGGGTAAAAGACTCTCAGATAGTTCTGCGGTAAAAATAGACGCTAGGACAGGTAAATTTCTAGAACGAGAAAAGTCGGACGGATTTGGAGCCGTCCGTGTAAACTGGTATAGACGTAGTGTGACTAGCTGTGTGGGAAAGGAACAAATGTCGAGCAGTTGACTTCGAGATGCTTGCTTTAGTGAAGTTGAAATACCAGCAGAAATGTGTGTTTGGAAACTCCCAGGGTGCGATTGGGGGTACCTGATAAACTGCTATTGGGAAATATGGTAGCGAGAGGTCCCCAATGACATTCCGGATACGGAACCCAAAGGGGCGAGGTAGGAGAGGTTTGTTTCTGTATATTGTATCTAAATTGGTGTCTATGGCAACGGTGTATGCAGGGCTGTTAGGTTGGCGTTGTAGTCTGTACCAGTACTTAGTTTGTAGTCCGTCTCAATGTAAATCCAAGGGTGGCACTCCCGCGTCGACTAAAAGACTTGATATGGGGGATGACCTAAATGCGCCTGTTGACAATCGGATTGCAGCGTGATGGACTGCGTCAAGTGTGTGGAGGCGGGCGATTGTTGCAGATGTGTAGACTTCACAGCCGTAGGACAGTCTCGATCTGATGAGTGCCTGGTAGAGGCGTAGGAGTATTGTGGGGTCAGCGCCCCATGAAGTGCATGACATAACACGGAAGAGATCGAGGGATCTCATGCACTTTGTTTTTAGGTCTTTTAGGTGTGGAAGCCATGTGAGGCGCCTGTCAAAAATGAGTCCCAAGAACTTTTGATCTTCCACGACAGGTAGAAGTGAGCCGCACATGATGAGATCAGGGTCTGGATGGTGGCCTCTCAGGCGGCAAAAGTGCATGGCAACCGACTTGGATGGTGAGAATCGGAAGCCATGATCCTCTGCCCATCTGGATATTCTGTGGATGGCATGTTGCAGTCTTCGCTCCGCGGTGGACATCCGAGACGCTGAGCACAAGATTGTTAGGTCGTCGACGTAGAGGGAGGACGATACTCCCTCTGAGAGCGATGTTGTAACTCCATTTATGGCCACTGCAAAGAGGGTGACACTCAGGACGCTTCTTTGGGGAACTCCTTTCTGCTGTTCATGGAATGGTGAGTAGGAGGTACCGACTCTGACGCGGTGTCGGTCGTGTCGTAGGCCTTCTCGAGGTCAAAGAATATGCACACCACGTGTTGTTTTTGTGCGAAGGAGCGGCAGATAGCGGACTCGAGACGTACAAGGGCGTCTACTGTAGATCTCATCCTCCGAAACCCTGACTGGTAAGGAGACAGGTGGCCATTGCTCTCCAGATAGTGTATTAGGCGGAAGTTTACCATCTTTTCAAAGAGTTTGCAGAGGCAGGATGTTAAAGCGATGGGCCGGTAGTGTAAGGGCTGTGAACCATCCTTTCCAGGTTTGCGGATGGGAAGTATAATGGCTTTGCGCCATCCACTTGGTATGATGCCTGTCTGCCAAACTTTGTTGTATATTTGGAGCAGCAGTGTCGTGGTGGTAGGACTAAGGTGTCTCATCATGGCATATGGGATATTATCGGGGCCCGGCGACGTGTCGTTCCATTGGGAGAGAGCTGATTGTAGTTCCCGCATGGAGAAGGGAACGTTGTATGTTTCAGTATTTAATGATGTAAAGTCTAGCTGGCATCTCTCCTGTTCTTCCAAGTGCCGACGTACAGAGGGAGGTCTAGAGTCCCGCTTAGACACAGCAGCGAATGCACTGGCTATGGCATCAGTGACTTTAGCGCTCCCTGCGATTGTGATGTTGTTGATGTTATGTGCAGGTGGTGGGCTCGATGAAAAAGTTCCTTCTATTTTGTGTACCCTCTTCCACACTTGTGTCATTTGCGTCTGTGAGTTAATTGATGATACATAGCTGGCAAACGAGGACCGTCGTGCTTCTTTTAGTGTCCGGCGTGCCTGTGCTCGGGTTTTCTTGTAGGCGATGTGGTTGAAATCTCTCCTATGACTCTTGTAGCGGTTGAAACCCCGGCGTCGTCCAGCCACTGCCTGCTTGCACTCGTCCGACCACCATGGTACAGGCCGACGTGATGCATACCACGTTGATTGTGGGATTGTGAGTTCTCCCGCCCGGTGAATGTGCTGTAACGTACCTGCCGGCATACCAACACCGCAGAAGCCAGTTAAAAGCCAACTGGGAAAATTGGGAATAATCCCTTGTACATGGCCATGGTTATTTACCGGATCCAGTTTCTCCCCAGCCGAAACAATACCCGTAGAGGTTAATATGTCATAAGTAGATAAGGGAAGAGAGCGAGAAAGCTTGCTTGGGTTGGCACCCCGGATATAAATCCAGCCGAATCCCTATATTTTTATATATATATTTATACGTTAGGACTTAGAAATTAAGGGCGAGCCAGTCCAGTCCCTGCCGCCCCCGAGATCAGCAGGCTGGTGATGGGAGTAGAAACGGCTCCGAAACCCCCCCTTTAGGCACGGCATAACAGCCTATAGTGTAGCTCTCAGGCCTCCACCAAGCCAAGGAAATTGTGTAAACCGGGTAAGGGGCATCCGCTTGGTGGACGAGGGGCAAACAGTGACCTCACCCCCCCTTTAGCTGTAACAGTCTGATCTTTCTCTCATACTTACTCTTTTCTTCCTGTTTTTGTTATGAGTGTTTTATTTTTGTGTGTGCACGCCGGTGCAGGAAGTTGAAATCGGAGTGTCTAGCCAATCGGGCGGTAGCCCTGTAATGTATCCCGACATGGGTTCATCTCTCTCGTGTGTAGCAGTTGTCAATAGGAATATTAGGGATTAGACGATAGGTTTTCACGTTTGTAAACAAAACATGCTACACTTCCTTCGTCTAGTGAGGATATGGTTAGAACCAGAGACCCATAGCATAGACGACTTTTTCTGGAAGAGGCTTAAGCCTGTGACTCCAGCTCCATAGCCTCAGCATAATATTAGGTAGGGTTTTTTTTTTTTTGGTGGATATTTTGAACTGTGTATTTAAATGCAATTGTGTATTAACCAAAACATGCTACACTCCCATCGGGAGTGAGGATTATTGTTAGGGGGAAGGGAACTTGGGAAGCAAATCAATAAATTGTCTTCTGCCTATGTCCTGTATTAATGTATACAGCCTTCCTAGCCTACGGTGCAGTCTCGCAATCTCCCCCACCACGACTTCCGAAGGTAACCACGACCCTACACTACCAAACTTAGGACTGAGGATACCATCTACCTCAAGGAACAACCCATAGTAAGCTGGGGAACGACGGACACTATCTACCAGGTGGGACAGTTGTTACAGTCAAGTGTTGCCAGGCCTGCCAGGGCAGGGAGAGTCTGGGGACTAAACAATTAGTTTAGTTCCGCCCCACCTGGTTCATAGAACTGCCGTTCTTCACTTACAGGCTTTGGGGGTTGTGCCATATTACAACCTCCCGGTGGCAGCTTACAGAGAGGGAACAGCCGGGAATCGAACCCAGCCGTACACTCTCTGTGAGGTTGAGGAATCTTAGCGTCACTGTTTTTCCTCTTCCTCCCCCCCCCCCCCTTTTTTTTTTTTCAACCTGTGATGGCCAGGGGTGTATGAACCTTATGGCTGTTATATTGGTGTTTCAGCGGTGGGATTTCACTTTAACTAGTTGAGAATTGAACCATTGGGGGAAAGTAACTTATTAGAAACTCATTTTTCAGTAAACTTTACAGAGTGAGTTCATGGTGGCTTGGGGTTAGACTGCACCTGAGAGGAAGGTTAGGATATAGGATTTTTTTTGGTGTGCATTTAACCTCATATTATCTGTCTGAATTATGCCAAGGGTCGCCTTAGTGGGCCATAGTCAATTACCGGCACACTGGGAAAACGTGTCATGGGAATTGGATGTATTTAGGGCTCCAGGAGGACATGCGTATTCTTTCTTCGAAGACAGTCGGTTGACGGATGTGTTAAATAACAAATATGATGTTGTGTTACTGTGGATAGGTAGCAATGACATTAAGGGTGATACAGTTGTCCAAGATCTGGCGGAAGAAAAGTGTGAAGCTGAAATAATACCAGTGCTTCTCGAGCCCAGGTTTTACCCATCTGAGTATCCGGTCGATAACCAGTATAGGCTCATTCAAAACGGGGTAAATAAGCGACTAAATACAGTCCTCTCCAATTATTCGTTTCTAAGGTTCAACTCGACATTCTGGCAGTCTAATTTAGCCGCAGATGGGGTACACTTTACTCAGGAAGCCCAAGGTCTGATTAAAGAGAGAATTATACAAATTGTCAATAGTAAACTAGGAGGTGAAGAAAGTAGCGATTAATGAAGGTAAAATCAGACCAAGGAGAACACCCGTCTTCTGGCGAGGTCTGTGACCTAACCTAACGTCCCTGCGGACTAATGGTAGACTGGGATCGAACTCTAATTCACAGGTCTCTCCAAAACTCGGCTGTCTCCCGGGAAAATTCTTCCCTGTTGTAGTAATTGTTATCATGTCAGACCCATTGGAAAACGTGGAAGGAGCTGTCGGTGGTAAGGAGTGGCAGGGAGCACCTAAACAGGAGTTAGTCGAGGGAGATGCCAGGGCCCAACTAGAACGTACGCAGGAAGAACTTAGACAACTGCGGGGCATAGTCGTAGAGCAGGTCAGGGCCATGCAACTGTTGGAACAACGGGTACAGGAACCACCCCCAAGGGTCGCCTCGCCTGCGAGAAGGTACACGAGTATCAAACCGAGAGACATCCCCACGTTACAACTTAGTCAGTTGGATGGAATCAAGGCCGCGGGAACATTGAGTCTTTTTTTTATCAAATCGAAAGCTGTTCCATTCATGATGAAGAAAGGGTAAACATTGCCAAGGCTAGAGTCGATTCCGAGATCGCCTTGTTGTTAAGGAATGTACAGGAGAAGGGAAGGGCAAATACATGGGCCGGAGTGAAGACATTCTTTAGGGGAGAGTTCGCGGCGGACATCACCTTTGATAGGGGATGGAAGGAAGTGGAAGGAATGCAGTATGATTGGGCAGAAAGCCCACAGGCCTTCACTAACGCCCTCATTTGTAAATACGCCCTGTTAGAAAGTACTTACCACAGAGAAACCCTGCCAAATCGCGACCAATTTATCAAAAAGAAACTCTGGAGGGGACTAACCAAGGACACCAGAGACCGGGTCGAAACGCTCCTAGACAAGGAGTATCCCTTAAATAAGTTTATAGATAGAATGGAATATGAAAGGCAGTTTCTGCTAGACAGAGCCAAGGCCTATGTCTGCACGGTCCCCGAAGACCGACCTAAGACCCTGCCAGAACCATAGGTAGGCACCACAGAATCCCCCATCGCAGGAAAAAGCGAAATGGGAGAGTTAAAAGAGACCATTAAGGGCTTAGCGGATAAGCTGCAGAGGTTGGAGGTCAACTCCGTGTATTGCCCCTATTGCAGAATCAACGGTCATTCATATCGGGATTGCACTAGGCGCCCTCCTCCAGGGGCCTGTTTTGACTGCCTCAGGCAAAATTGTAGGCGCGGCTCGCCAAACTGCCCGGCGAGAACAAATCGTAGAAATTGACATACGGAGAGTCACACGTCACCTACTATCTCGGTAGTGGTCAATGGTCGGGTAGTACAAGCCTTAGTAGACACTGGTAGTGGGTATACCCTAGTTCGTCATGCAACAGCTTTGAGACTGGGAGCAGAGATCAATGAGAGAAGAACCCCTCCCAGCCTTCGAGGAGTCACAGGATCCCCACTAAGAATCCTGGGAATGGTGTGCCTAGAAATAGGAATAGGTGAACAAGGCACCTCCAGATTGTGGTTACCAGTAGTCCCCGACAATTACATCGGAAATGATCTACTATTAGGATGTGACGTGTTAGGACAGGCCCCCATGACATGGAATAATAAGCAAGGTACTTTGGTATGGGGCGGTACATTACACCAAATCCGCTACGTAGCCAAACGACACGGTAAGGTAGAACGAGTTCGCATAGTACCGGGGACGATCGAACCCTTCAGGCCCACCTTGAGAGTAAACAACCCGATCGAGATTCCATCCTTCCGGACTGAGTTGTACCCTCTCACGGTATCGGAGCTTCCGGGAACCATTTTGCTGGTATCCCCCTATCAAACCCCTAGGCACGATTTTGTCTGCAGAGTGACAGAGGAAAGGCAGGTGTTTGTTCCCCTATATAATCCAAACAAAACTCACCAGATTTTCCGAAAAGGTACCTACCTCGGCTCCTACGAACCCGTGCAAGTCATAGAAGAGCTTAACTCACCGGGAAAAGGCTCAGATGTGGCGGAGAATAAGGTTCACGCGAACATTAGTATCAGTAATGATTTGCTCCCCCAGGCTGACCACCCCAGGGACAAGGGAAGCCGAGAAGACAAACTGAAATCCCTGTTAGCCCTCCAAGATTTCAGCCATCTGTCGGAGGAGGAAAAGAAGGTCCTTTTTCATGTTATTCAGGAAAATAATGAACTATTCATTTTACACCCCTCAGAGATCGGGAAGATAAGAGCTCCACCGGTAAAGATTGCAGTTGAAAACCCTATTCCAGTTAGAGGACCCAAGTATATGTATCCTGAGAAGGCCAAAGCAATCATAGAGAAATTAGTAGGGGACATGGAAGAGAAGGGGGTGATCGAGCCCTCTACAGCAGCCTGGTTGAGCCCTATCGTCTTGGTATCAAAACCAGACGGCTCCAAAAGGATGTGTTTGGATTATCGAGGAGTAAACAAACACTTAGCTTCGAACATCTACCCATTACTCCGTCTAGAAGAACTAGTAGAGGTTGCGTCAGGGAACAAATACTATGTTACCCTAGATCTCAAGGAGGCATATTTTCAAGTAGAGCTGGAGGAAAACAGCAGAGATCTAACCACCTTCAGTGATGGAGTGTCCTTATACCGCTTTAAAAAACTCCCCTTCGGGTTGAGCTGTAGCCCAGCCATTTTCTCCAGACAAATTGCCCAGGTATTAACTCCTCTAATCAAGCAAGGATGGGTAAAAAACTATTTAGATGACATTGTTATTTTTGGGCCAGATTTCCAGACCTTGGTGGAACGGTTAAGTCAGCTCTTCGACACCCTCAGAGAAAAAGGGGTTAAGGTTAATATTAGTAAAAGCAAATTTGGGCAAAGACAAGTAAAATTCTTGGGGCACATCCTGTCCGAAAAGGGATGTCAACCAGATCCCGCTAATATCGAGGCCATAGTGGCCCAAAAAAAACCAAGCAACATCAGGAAGGTGAGAAGATTCCTCGGCATGTGCGGGTTTTACAGGAAACATGTACCGAGTTATGCAGAAATTACCGCCCCTCTAACAGACTTAACCAGAAAAACACCCTTCCTGTGGACACAGAAATGTCAAAGGGCCTTTGAGCAAAGGAAGGAGAAACTTACGCAGGCTCCTATACTGGTGAGAGCTGATGTAACCAAACCATTTTATGTCACCACCGACGCCAGCAATACCCATGTAGGAGGAGTACTAAGTCAGATAGCACCAGACGGCACCAATAGAGCCATAGGATATTTTTCAAAGAAGCTAAAGCCCACAGAAATTAGATACGCTACTGTGGATCGCGAGGCTCTCGCGGTCGTCCTCACCTGTCGGCAGTTCCATCATTATTTATGGGGGACCAAATTCACTATCATAACGGACCATCAACCCCTAGTTAGTATATTCAAAAGGAAAACAAAATCTCCTAGAATGAACAGGTGGATCTTAGAAATGAGAGAGTATAGCTATAAAATTCAGTACATAAAGGGGAAATATAATAATGTGGCTGACCAGCTTTCTCGCCCGGTGCTATTAATACCTCCACCACCAGCAGACACCATCTTAGGAAAGACTAAGGAGGAAATCAGAACCTTGCAATAAGAAGAAGGCCGGTGGGTTCAGATGATTGAATATTTAGAGGGAGGAAATGTGCCCAGGAGGAATTTCCCACGTACCACCTTAAATCAGTTTGTGGTATGGGAAAGGGTTTTATATTATGCCATTACAGAAAAAGATGGAAGTGAACAGTTTTGCCTAGTTGTTCCAACAGCTCTTAAACAACAAGTCCTAGAACAGACCCATGCTCAGGTGGGACACCTAGGGATCGAGAAGACATTGGCCAAGGTACAGGGCCTATACTACTGGCAAAACATGAAAGTAGATGTGATCATGTATGTGAGAAATTGTCTAATATGTCAACAGTATAAAGGCACTACTGGACTACAGCAACAATGGCAAGAGCTCCCCCCAGTGGAAAAGCCACTGGAGAGAGTTAGCCTCGATCTGACTGACATGGTTGCTGGAGCCCAGGAGTACCGCTATGTATTAACCAGCTGTGATCATTATTCCCGTTATGTAAAATTTTATCCACTTAAGACCAAACATACGGACGGCGTGTGTGAAGGATTTAAAAACTATATCATGGATTTCGGAACGCCAAAAACAGTGTTAACGGATAATGGGAAAGAGTTTACAGCGCAAAGTTTTCGAGACCTGTGTGGCAGATATAAAATCACGGCCGCTCTGACGACCCCGTACCACCCTCAAGGAAACAGTATTACGGAACGTATGCACCGCACCATGAAAAGTGTGTTAGCCTGTCTATGTCAAGGGTACCCGTTAAGGTGGCCAAAACTATTGTTACAGTGTCAATCCATGTTGAACACAGCCGTACACACAACCACCGGTGTCTCCCCTTATTATGCGTTCTTTTCACGACCCCCCCCTCGCTTGATTAGTAGTGATTTACCGGACACGGAAGCGAGTGAGGAAGGTATCCGTGAAGCCCACGAGATAATCAAAGAAACTCCTCAGAAAATGGCTCGCAGATACAGAGCAGTCGCGAATAGAACGCGTAAGAACCAAAAGGTGGAAGTAGGTACCCTTGTGTGGGTTAGAGTGGAAGTAACACAACCAAACACTAGTAGAAAATTAAATGTGAAGCGGAAAGGACCATACCGGGTTGTGGAAGTTATGAGAAATGGGGGTGCATACGTGTTGACCAATGTGTTTACTGGACAGGAGATTCAGAGGGGCGCAGAAAAGGTAAAACCGTACAATGGGTCGGAAGAGTGGGTAGTGGGGGCACAGGAGATAAATCTTCCTGAGGAGGAAGAAGAGGAAGAACCATCACCCCCTAGAGTCCGTAGACCGCCACGTAGATATAGTGAAGAGTGTTGAGGGAGTTTGATGTTAACCTAAGCTGTAAGAGGTAGGATTGCTGGAAAGAAAGATAAGGATGTACCCAATGTTTTATGTTATGGGTTGTGAGTGGTAAAGAAAGGGAGTGTTGATAAGTAATTGCGGTAAGGAAAACACCTTTGGAGACGCTAATGAATTACCCTAACGTTCCCGGGGACTGATGGTAAAGTGGGATCGAGCCCATATTCATTAACCTCCCCAATGCGTTTCCCTCCAAGATTCAGGTGATGATTATACTTCCCCCTTTCTTAACCATAAAAATGAACAGGATGTTTTGGAAGAATAGTATCGTTCGCCCTAAGGTATCTATCGTTCTATGTTATCTATTATATTGTAAGTAATGGAAGATATTCTCAACCACCTAAATCAACTTTAAGAAAACCTGGGCACATGTAGTTGTTTTGGAATGAACCGGGGTTAGGCAAGGGTGAAGCCGAAGCTCCCGGAGAAAGAGTAATAGTTCACTAGTGGTAGTGTATCCACGAATGTGACATTTGTATTAGGGTGAAACTTCCGTCCGCCCCGATTTATTAATGTCAAGAAATCTACTGCTTTAATTATAAGTCGTGCAGCAGCACGCAGCTTACAGTCTACCCAATCTGGTACGGGGACATTCACTTCAGGAGTCAGGACTTCCTAGGCGCTGAACTAAACTTTGCACGCCTTGCTGCGGAAACGGATGGCGAAAATGTCAGTGGGTGTATGAACCGATTTATGTGTTTTGTTTTTGTATATGTGAGGATTATTTATATTTTTTGTTTTGATTTGTAAGTGTATTCTGTTACAATTTTTGTTGGTTATGTAAGGTCAAGGGTGCACTGTGTTTAATCTCAGGAACGAGAGCGAGGGAGGCTAGTCTCGTCTGACACTCCTTACCTGTAGCCAGGTTACTAAGAGGAAGGCTGGGGCAGTGGACCCATGACAGATAATCGAGCCATGCCAGGTGAGGCATCTTTGCTTTTGTTTAAGCAGGAAACGGGATTCTAGTATAGAATACCCGTAGGAAGTAAGCCCCAGGGTAGCCGTTAGGTTGGGCAGGCCCTTGTTGTATTATGGTACTACCGTGTTAGGGTAGGCGTTGTATTGTTGAAATCATGGAGCAGTGCTAAGTCGCTGTCTCTGTGCCACACGGACGCCTGATAGGAGAAGGAGGGTAGAGTTGGTTGATTAATGATATCCAAAGTATAACAACATAGTGCCTTAGGGGAAGGAAGGTATTAGGCTTCGGGAGAAACTAGGATCTTATGGGAGGTGACACTATTGTAACGTACCTGCCGGCATACCAACACCGCAGAAGCCATTTAAAAGCCAACTGGGAAAATTGGGAATAATCCCTTGTACATGGTCATGGTTATTTACCGGATCCACTTTCTCCTCAGCCGAAACAATACCCGTAGACGTTAATATGTCATAAGTAGATAAGGGAAGAGAGCGAGAAAGCTTGCTTGGGTTGGCACCCCGGATATAAATCCAGCCGAATCCCTATATTTTTATATATATATTTATACGTTAGGACTTAGAAATTAAGGGCGAGCCAGTCCAGTCCCTGCCGCCCCCGAGATCAGCAGGCTGGTGATGGGAGTAGAAACGGCTCCGAAACCCCCCCTTTAGGCACGGCATAACAGCCTATAGTGTAGCTCTCAGGCCGGATATAAATCCAGCCGAATCCCTATATTTTTATATATATATTTATACGTTAGGACTTAGAAATTAAGGGAAAATTAAGTTAGAATTAACATACAAAAAGACAACCTCAGAAAGGCAGAGGAAGGATAGATTAATGTACCAAGCTGAAAGGCGAGAAGGAAAAGTGTTGGAACCTTGAGGTGGCCACGTCAGGGGAAAGGTCACGAGTTAACCGCTCGGCCTGACGAGATTCATTCGGGACTTAACCTTTCCACGGCACAGGGGAGGGCGAGAGACCGCTGAAGGCCGGTGTCCCGGGCTAGGCAAGGCGAGTGGCCCGCCATCTTGAAGCCGCCCCATTGAGAGTCGAGAATGGACCCAGACGCCAGTGGTGAACAAGGGTCATGCCCTCAGTCATGAGTGCCTGAACTGAGCCAAGGTAAGGGCGAGCCAGTCCAGTCCCTGCCGCCCCCGAGATCAGCAGGCTGGTGATGGGAGTAGAAACGGCTCCGAAACCCCCCCTTTAGGCACGGCATAACAGCCTATAGTGTAGCTCTCAGGCCTCCACCAAGCCAAGGAAATTATGTAAGCCGGGTAAGGGGCATCCGCTTGGTGGACGAGGGGCAACCAGTGATCTCACCCCAGGGCCAGGGCAGTCGTCACCGTGGTTATCCATGGCGGGCGGAGGCAACATCACCAGTAGGCATCCTCTACCGGTGATGAGGGGGGAGCACTTGGTCCACGAATGAATGAATGAATGAATATTTAAATAATTGAGAGCATGGCGCCGCAACAACGTGGTCATATGGCGCCGAATATTACTACTAATTTAAAGTTTGTGGAGAAGGCCAGCCTCCTCCACAAACTTCAGCACCTCATGTCCCGGGGTAAGGCACATCTCCCCCAGGATGAGGGAGAGGCGGAAGGTTCTATCATCTCCCCGGCAGCGAGGGAGGTATTGCTCTCGCAGGTCCCTCAGACTTGGACACTCGACCAGCAAGTGACGTACAGTCAAGGGGACCAAGCAGTCATCACAATAAGGCTGAGCGCCCCGGGACATAAGGTAGCTGTGTGTCAAGTGTGTGTGACCCGTCCTAAGGCGGGTCAGTACCGTCTCATGGCGTCGCTCCTTCATACGAAGGAGCGGCCATGGGCGGACAACCCTGGCAGCAATCTCCCCCATCTTTGCAGTGGCTCTTATTTCCTCCCATCGAGCTTGCCATACAGACTGTGCAGCAGCTGTGATGGAAGGAAACAGGTCGCGATAAGGAACAGAGCAAGGGGGGACAGGACGACGAGCAGCGGCCTTGGCTATCTCGTCCGCCCTCTCGTTCCCTTCCACAGAGACGTGTGCAGGGACCCAGCATAAGGAAATCGTGTGACCACGTCTGCGGCACAGTAGCAGCCAGATAAATATTTGGAGCACCAAAGGATGGAAGGAAAACCGGTTCTCGACTGACGAGAGGGCAGCACGGGAGTCAGAAAAAATCACATATCTCCCCACCTGGAGAGGATAGATAGTACGGAGAGCAAGGATAATGGCAGAAAGCTCTGCCGTAAAAATGGAACTAAAAGCAGGTAGGGTGCCACACCGGGTAAAATCAGTAAAGACGGCTCCATACCCGACGCCAGCGTCAGACTTGGAGCCGTCAGTAAAAACTGGTATGCTACCCTCATGCTCAAAAGAATGAGCTAAAAACATGGACTTTATGGCAGAGTCCGGCAATGATGCTTTAGGCACTGAGAGGGACCGACAACAGTGTACCTCCGAGAACTCCCAGGGTGGAACAGAGAGTAGCTCCGGCACCGCTATGGAAGGTTGAGGCAAGGACAATTCCTGAATGAGTGTCCTCACCCTAAACCCAAGAGGCTTAAGACATCGTTGGGAGGCAGAATAAAGGTTGTCGAGTGAGGTGTCTGACAGAATGGTGTGTGTGGGGCAACCAGGATTTGCGTGGGCCCTAAACCACAGCCTGCAGATAATGGACTGCCGATGTAGGTCCAGCGGTAACATGCCAGCATCCACAAGGAGGCTTGGAATGGGGCAGGTTCGAAAGGCTCCTGTCGCCAGCCTGACTCCAGCATGGTGGATGGAGTCCAGCGTTTTGAGTCGAGCTAGAGTGGCAGAAGAGTACACCTCGCAACCGTAGTCCAACTTAGACTGCACCAAACATTGGTATAATCTAAGAAGGATAGTACGGTCTGCACCCCAGGAGAGACTGGACAGTACCCGCAAGAGGGAGAGGCGCTTAGAACACGCAGCCTTTAAGTCTTTCAGGTGAGGGACCCATGTGAGACGACTGTCAAAAATAACTCCTAAAAAGCGTGTTTGCTCGACGACAGGAAGTCTGTTGCCATAAAGGTAGAGGTCAGGCTCACGGAAGGCGCCCCTCACCCGCGAAAAGTGCATGGTCAACGTTTTTGTGGGAGAGAAGTGAAACCCGTGTGAGTCAGCCCACCTTGTGACCCGATTGAGTGCCAGCTGGATGTGACGCTCAGCAACATCAAGACGGGGTGAAGCATAGGAGATGGAAAGGTCGTCCACGTATAGTGAACAGTGGATATCTGGTGGTAAGTTGTAAGCGATGCCATTGATGGCCAGGCCAAATAAGGTGACACTAAGGACACTGCCCTGTGGGACACCTTCTTCCTGCACAAAGATGCGCGAAAGAGCAGTGCCAACCCTGACTCTGAAGGTGCGATCTCTGAGAAAGGACTGGAGGAACAGAGGAAGGTGCCCTCTCAACCCTATAGAATGAAGGACATGGAGGATGCCATACCTCCATGTTGTGTCGTATGCCTTCTCGAGATCGAAAAACACGCTCACCACGTGACGCTTCTGCGCAAAAGCACGGCAGATGGTAGACTCCAGTTGCACAAGAGCATCAGTGGTGGAGCGAGCTCGACGAAAGCCATATTGTACTGGAGAAAGATGAGTGTGCTTTTCGAGGAACCAGACGAGACGGACATTAACCATCTTTTCAAATACCTTTATAAGGCAAGATGTCAGTGCGATAGGGCGGTAGTGTAGCGGGTTAGCAGGATCCTTCCCTGGCTTAGGGATTGGAATAATTGTAGAAGCCTTCCATGATGGAGGAATGAAGCCATTCCTCCACATGGCATTGTAGATGTTAAGTAGAAAGGAGAGAGAGTCGTCTGGGAGGTGCCGTAGCATGGCATAAGGGATACCATCAGGTCCCGGGGATGTGTCATTGCAGGTGGACAGAGCAGTGAGTACATCCAGCAGAGTGAACGGCACATTGTACGTTTCCACCCCAAACGACGAAAAGTCTAGCGCATGTCGCTCCTGGGAGGCAAGCTCACGCTGTACAGCTGGAGAACGCGAGGCACGTCTGGAGACGTGGGCAAAGGACTCGCCAATGGTGTTGGCTACAGCAACACCCTCCGCCACGACGGTGCCATTGATGTTGAGCACCGGTGGAGGAGTAGGAGTATTTTTTTTTTTTTTTTTTTTTTTACGTTGTTGCCTATTGCGCCGGTAGGCATCTTCCCGGTGGGGCCTGATGGTCGGCCCTGGCTTCTTCCAGGTGGGGCCTGATGGTCGGCCCAGCCCGTTCTGGCGCAGGCGAGTGTTTATAGTGGCGCCATCTTGCATTGGCTCATGCTGCCCCCCGGAACTCGTTCTTGATTCGCTTGGACGGCTTCCTCTAGAGTCCGGGTTGATGGGTGGTCTTCAGGACAGCATGTGGGTAGTTTTAAGCCACTCGGCGGTGACTGAAAAATCCGAGTGGTAGCGTGAGGATTCGAACCCGCGTCGTCCATCACGCGGCGAATGTGGGTCCAGTACGCTACCACTTCGGCCACCGCCTACTTCCCCGATATCCTTCGCACACGCTTCCAGACTTTTGACATAGGTGTTTGGCATGTCAGGGAGCTTAGAAAGGAGCGAAAAGATGCACGGCGTGCCTCCTTCAAAGTTCTCCGTGCTCGAGCCCTGGCCTGTTTATAGGCCGCCCTGTAAAAGTCAGTTTTGTGACGTTTGTAGCGCCCAAAAGCCCGACGACGTTCCACAACGGCTTGCCTACATTCCTCAGACCACCAAGGTACTGGTCTGCGGTGGACAGTCCCAGAAGTCTGAAGAATGGAGTGTTCAGCGGACCATCGTATGAGGGCGGTGAAATAAGCGACTGCTTCGTCTATCCCACCGAAATCCTCAAGGCAGTGATCCACCTGAGCAAGAAGGCGGAATGTAGTCCAGTCTGCCCTATCCATTCGCCAGCGAGGGACACGGGCAGATGGCATTACCTCGGGGGTCTTCAGTACTATGGGGTAATGGTCACTCCCGCACAGGTCCTCAGTGACCCGCCAGGAGAAGTCGAGGTAGACGTCAGGGGAACAGACAGACAAGTCGAGCACGGAGAATGAGCCATTGGCCCCGTGGTAATGAGTCGCTTCACCACTGTTGAAAAGGCAGAGATCCAGATCGTCAAAAGCTGCAGCCAACATGACACCCCTGCTATTGGTGACAGTGTCACCCCAGAGATGGTGACGTCCGTTAAAATCGCCCAGTAGTAGGAAAGGAGGAGGAAGAAGACGAAGAAGAGCCGTAAAATCCTCCCTAACAACAGGCGTGTTAGGAGGAAGATAAATAGAAGAGAAGGTATAAGTCTTCTGAAGGTGAAGTTGGCCAGCAATCATCTCCAAAGGAGAGTTAAGAGGAAGAACATTAAATGGGATAGAAGAAGATATAAAAATAGCAGATCCCCCATGACACCCCTGGGCAGGATCATGGGGGGAATAAAAAGCCTGGTAGCCCGCAGGAGGACGAGGAATGGAAGAGCCCACCATCGTCTCCTGCAGGCATACCACTGAGGGCTGGAGACTCCTCAGAAGGAATTGTAGCTCCTCCCAGTTGGCTCTGAGACCTCTGCAATTCCACTGGAGTATGGTGAAGATGACTCATTTTCGAGGGTGCTTCTGAAGACCTCTCGAGGGGGTCCTCCCAGCACCTGCGGCACTTGTGGTGGCAAGGGGGCAAGTCACGGGGACTTTCTGACGCGCAACCACAGTCGGCGTCGGCCCACCGCGGGTAGGAGCGGGGGCTCGGGATGAGCCCCCAGTTCTCCCCACAGTAGAGCCTATTGGTCTTTTTTCCACAGCAGCACGCTGCCGGGAGGGCGAGTGCACAGGCGCCGGCCGCCCACCACCCGCCACACCATCGCCACAGGGCACAGGCCGTTGGCCGACCTGAGTCTGTGGGCAAGTGGTGACGGCAGGAACCGCCACCACGTCAGCCGCCACGAGCTCACGAGAGAGCTTGGGAGGCTGGATTTTTGCAGGAGGACCCCTCTCAAGAGAGTCCTCACTGCGGGAGCGCTTCTGCTTGATATCAGAAGCCTCCATAGGAACCACTAGTTGGGCTGTTTGGACAGGCTGGACTGTTTGGACAGGTTCGACTGTTTGGACAGGCTGGACTGGCGGGGAAGGTGTCTGAGGGCGAGTGAGCGCAGGGGGTGTTGGCCTGCTCAAGATGTGACTAGCGATGGACGCGTAGGTCACACTTGGCCTGACTAGTCTTGTCAGTGCCCGCTTTTTCGCCTCAGGAAAAGATACTCTTTCCTGAGTACGAATAAGAAGCACCTCCTTCTCAAACTTATAGCGGTCACAGTCCTGTGATGAAGCCTGGTGTGCTCCACCGCAGTGGTAGCACTTGGCAGGACTAGGACAATCAGCAGAGTGACCTGTGCCGCCACAGTTCACACAAACTGCTGGAAGGTCGTTTTGGAGGCGTCGACAGGAACGTGCCACATGGCCGAAGTTCTGGCAGTGAAAGCAACGACGAGGATTTGGAATGTACGCCTTGACTGGCAGAGCGTACCAGGCAGTATCCAGAGTATTTGGCAGGACAAGACTATTGAAAGTCAGAAGAAGAGACGGCGTTGGTGTCAAGACACCGTCGACCTTCTTCTGAAAGCGGTGGACTGCTATAACACCCTCTTCTCTAAACTCTTGTAGGAGTCTCTCCTCGCTGTAGCGGAGGAGGTCCCTGCAGAAAACTACCCCTTTCGACTGGTTAAGGGTAGTATGTGGTGCACAGGACACCTCTGCACCCGGCACACCGGTCAGGGCACCAAGACGAGAAGCTTCCTCCTGGGATTCAACCTCCACAAGGAGGCTGCCATCTCGCTGTGGTGTTACCTTAGGCTTGCGGCCACAAGCCTTGACAATAGCACGGTGAACCTCAAAAACGTCAAGATCCATGATAGACGTGCCGTTGACGGACTTGACAGTCATGTACTTATCATACGAGACTGACTCAAACATACCAGGCAGGACTTCTTTGGAAAGCGTTTGCGGGCCAGGCTGGTTTCTCGCTCCCTGCTTGCGACCCTTTACACGAGGGCCCACAGGACGGGAAGACGAGGGAGAGGGGACATAATCCCTCTTAGTGCCATTCTGAGCCTGGAATGGCTTCAGAGTGGCAATAAGCGTTGGTCGAGGGGAGGCCGAGAGAGTGCGGACGTCAGGGAGAGAGGCAGGCCGATATATGTTGGAGGAGGAAGCTATGAGTATCTGGCAAATCTTCGCTTCCCCACCCCCCCACCCCTACTCTGAGCCCAATGAAGGGAGGCTTAACGCTGGGGCCATAACGCACCCAGCACCCCAGGGGTAGTGGGGGAAGTATACGCGGACACTGTCTGGTGTTTTGTGGCAGCCGCAAGACCATTGTGGTGCCCACCAGGCAGTACTCGCTTGACCCTAGCCAACGGGTGACCAGCCGATTGACTTGACCGGGCCGAGATCAAGCCGCCCGTCTAGCCGGAATAAGGGACCAAAGGGACGTGTTGCTAGCCGTAGGGCGCAGCGTGCGGCATCGCTCAGACCCCAGGACTCCCGTCTCCCAGCAAAACGGGACGCCACGCACGGCAAACACGTGGGGAGGCTCAGCCATGCCCTTGATGGTAGTCGGGCAGGCACATACGTCACCACTGGTAGGCCTCCATTACCAGTAGTGACGGGGGAGTGTTTAGTCCACGCTGGCCGACAAACAACAAGCCCTACAGAGGTGGACGGACCACCTAAGTAGGTGGTGATGCCGACCAGGCTTCAAGCCCCGCTACCACGGCAAGGAACTCCCCTCAGCGGGGTGGTCCACGAGGCCAGCGGACATCAAGCCCTATCGAGGAAGACAAGCCACCACGGTAGGTGGTGCCGCCGACCTCGTTTCAAGCCCCGTCACCACGACAAGGTGACTCCCCTTCGACGGGGAGCTTCCTCGGACACAACCACACAGGAGCACCCGGTGTCTCTGATGATGGAGGAGATCCAGGCTCCATTAACCGTCCCGGCAACCTTGTGGGTGTTGATGTTGCTAGCTTCCATCCATGCGTGGTTATCCACGAGGCCAGCGGACATCGAGCCCTATCGAGGAAGACAAGCCACCACGGTAGGTGGTGCCGCCGACCTCGTTTCAAGCCCCGTCACCACGACAAGGTGACTCCTCTTCGACGGGGAGCTTCCTCGGACACAACCACACAGGAGCACCCGGTGTCTCTGATGATGGAGGAGATTCAGGCTCCATTAACCGTCCCGGCAACCTTGTAGGTGTTGATGTTGCTAGCTTCCATGCAGAATCCCACCTTGTGTGGTTGAGGGCTGGCGCTGTCCTTAAAAGCCCTGGGATTCTTGCGACAGTTGGGACGGACGTGACCTTCCTCCCCACAGTTGTAGCAGCATACAGTAGCCTTCTTTCCTTTTTCGGCCAAACTAGGGGAAGAAGCTCGGGAAAACTGCGTGTCGGTAGGAGAAGACATGGAATTCGGTCAATTTACGGTTTCACCCAACCAACGATTTTCTCACGAGGTTCATGTTTTTCTGGTGATATATCACCAGAAGAAAAGGGTAGTAGAGGGGTAGAAAAAGGGTATTTTTAGTGATGAAATAGCGATACCCATTTACAGCGATATTTTTTTTCTTTTACCATTTTACTCCTCATTTTACTAGTAACTCTTTTTAATGGCAGAGAAACCTGACCCGAAGTTACAAGTTCTCACCGAGGACTATAAGGAGTGGGTAAAGGGAAAGCATAGTGACGTCAAGGATAACGGTAACTGTCATGTAAGAGTGGTAGCAGTCTTAAAAGGGTGCTTTCTCCTTCTACGCTGCATGAGCAACCAAGAGGTATTCACTTACCTTACTAAACCCACAATGGCTTCTGCCCCTATTCACCCGATAACAGCAACAGCAGTTAGGCCTTTCGCAGGTAGTAAGGGCGGCAGATTATTCGGCCAGGGACTTCTTGTTTCAAAGTGAGATTGTCATGAACATTTCATTCGTGTCAGATCCGGGAGATACAATATCTCTCAGCCGCTCGAAGGTCAATCCCGGGAACGGGAACGGCGGCCCTCATAAACAAGAGCGCGTTCACAGAACTTTACTTAAGTGAGGTATGGCCGAGCGGTAGCCATTATAAGTTCATTTTAGTTCTCTCTCTCACAGGGTCATTAAAAGGTGTGAATGTATTTTAACTATATTAACAGTTATACACAAAGTTTACAGTTTACGTAAGCAAGTCGCACCAAACGAGAGCAAGCCACACCACAGGGCGCGGGGCGGCTGAGCACCGCTCGCCTGTCCGTCACCCGTCTTCTCCCCTCTTCTCTGCGTTGCTCGCCCTTTTTATTGCATCTTGATTCGTCCCGGAAGGGTGTGGCTTCCGGTTGATGACTGGTGATGAAAGTCATCATTTGCTGATCCTTGCTGATCTAGCGTCAGCTCATCACGGTTTCTCACGACCAAAAGCACGACGTGTTGTTAAACATCCTGTTGTGCGACACCGACCGGGTATCGCAACAAATACAGTCATACATTCATATACATATGACGATATATATTGTTACGAATGTGCTGTATGTGAATGATTGTATGTGTAATGTGATGAACTTGTAGCATGATGCAATGTTAGCTCAGCATGGTGCAACTCTACTTGTTGGGACAAGAGAGACAGGGGGGGGCCCGGGGCCGCCGGGCCGCCGGGCAGGAAGTGCTGAGTCGAGCAGTTGGGGAGCAAGGGTGGCTGAGGAGGAGTAGTGGAGAGTGGCGTGTCTGGGCTTAGAGAGTGTTCAGCTGAGTGCTCCGCTCGCGAGCTGTGTGCATCCGGTGTGCGTGTCTGCCGTGCCCCTGTACTGTGCCTGATTAACTGTTCTGTGCCCTTGAAAGTTGCTGTACTGTGTGAGGAACCTGTCATTAAACTAGAACTTAGTGTTGAACGTGTATCCTTTGTGCCCTGCCTCGTTCCCTCCTCCCCTCGGTGTTCGGTGTGGGCCGCTGTGAGTGACTGGTGCCCGTGTGATTGTTCTGGTGGGGATTACGCCGCCTGCCTGCCCGTGGATGGTGTGTGTGGGGGGGTGGCGTAACAATATATTACTCAAAACTGGCGCGACCCGACTTTGCCTGCTTAACGCAAAACACACCCGCCATCTCACTCAGCTCCTTGACACTGGATACCCAAGATTCAACTTCATCTTTCACAACTAATATTTCTTTAGATAATTCTTCCTTAAATTCATCCAATTTTTCCACAATATTGGTTGCTAAAGATGCCTTGTGTAAGCATGCCGAACACACCCAGTTTATTTGGGTAATATTATCCTGCTTGACACCTGTCAGATGAGCACACTTCACTTGACACCACTTAGGGCACAAACATTGTGCAATCCACTTATCATCTGTAAAGTCTTTACAGACGCAACACACGTCTCTCAGACTCCTGCTTCTGCTGTTCGACATTGTCGAATCAGCAGTTTCAGGAGCGCACACAGAACACGTCCATCCGTTCCAACTGTCACTCACTCACTTAATGTGATAAATTAAATAACCTGCACCCCATGTATGTCGGTAAATGTGATACCTGAAACAACCTGCACCCCTTGTATGACAAACAGTTGACAATAGACACGGTACCGTGCCGAAATTCATCCACCGCTGTGTATGTAAACAAAGAGGACGGACTATAACAATGGTACGAGACTTGACGCCACACCGACTACCCTTTAAATCCTAAGCCTTCCAAAGCGATTGTCGTGAATCGTTCGCGTTTGAGCATCGCTCTTCAGCAGTGTGGGGGCCGTTAGCCGGTGTGAGGGGACCTTTGGTTTTCGAGCATACGGCCTCAGGCAAGGCCGTCTCTATATACTATATAGAGACGGCCTTACCCTAGGTCCTTGACACACTGAAGGCTTTTGAGTTCCACGCCACACATTTCGTAATCGAATTTCTTATTAGTTGTTTCAACTTGAAGAACCTGGCATTTATCATATTAAAGGGCTTCTCTGTAAGACCATGCTGAAATTTCATGCAAACTTTCTTGGAGGCTTTGTCTGCTTTCGTTTGAATTATTGAGTCGGCCGTCAACGCCGTAGTGCCCGGCCTCTTTAACACTACGCTGACTGCAATGCACCTCAACTGTCACTTCAATAACGAATCTGTCTAGAAAATCCGAAAGCGACTGCAAACTATAAGGCCGCTGGCACACGAGCGATGTGTGGTCGCCACGGCGCGAGGACACGTAGTAGCGGGTATGTGGCTCCCCATAGGTTTCCTTTGTTCTAAAGCGAACCCTTTCACACGAGTGATTATGGCCGGCGACTGTGGAGAGCAGACGCGGATCCCTGCCACAAGTAGCGCAGCTTTGTGGCTTGGATCGTCAAATACGGGCTACTTGTGGTCGTTCGGTGTTGGGCAAAGAAAACTGAAGAGGAGTGTTGGGGCGCTTCTCTGCCGCGGCTAACCTTACATACGGGTGACTATGTGGCGTCCCTCAGTCAAGCCACAAATCGCGTGTAACAGTCATAAAAGCGACTCGTGTCGTCCCGGCACGACGACCACAAATCGCTAGTGTGCCAGCAGCACAAGAGCATGTACACTCTCATCAAAAAGTTCTCGAACACCTGGCGGGGTATGCTCAAACGGTCGTATCTCGCCATTAGGACTAATTCCACCACTTTGGTCCTAATGGCCGCCGTCTGGGATGCTCAGAATGTCCTGGGCGCCATGTTGTGACGTCAGGGTCGCCCCGCAGCCAGGACTGCTGGCGAGCAGTAGACTGGACTAGTCCGGTAATGACTGTGTTTCCGCCTCATCCACATTTCCACCTCTATACACACTATACGGTACGTGTTTGAGCTCCTATCTATGTATAGCTTTACATTAAGGTGGCAAGAGTCACATGGACGTCTTTTACGCATGATGTGTGGGTTAGTTATAGAGAATTAAGGTTGGGCCCATGAGGCAGTGGCTTGGGTGGTATTCTTCAATATTTCTTAATCCTATGGAGTTTTTTAACTTCCATAAATATGAGTAGCGTTGTTTAAACGTAGCAAGGGTCACAGGAACGTATCTTACGCATGATGTGTGAGTTAGTTATGGAGAATTATGCTGGGATCACACATCTGCGATTTCGCTCTGCGATGGTTGGCGATTTTGAAAATGCACGAAATCGTGGGAGCATCGCCACTGGCTCTGCGAGTTTGCCTCTGTTTCAACTCACAGCAACATGGCGAGGGAGGGTCGCTCGCCTATACGCACACGAGGGCGACAGGCGACGGGACGTCGAGGTGAATCATGCGTGAATGCGCGCGACTGTACGCAAAGGAGCCCAATTTTGAAAATAAAACCCGTTGCGACGGTTCGCGATGAACGCAGGACCTGGCGACTATGCGCGACCGCCCCTCGTCTAGCCGCTCGACCACGCTCGACGTCGCACGCATGGTCGAGAAAACGTCGAGGGCGCGTCGCTGTACGACCAATATAGGCGGGCAACACTATCACGCTCTCTCTACCATCCATCCCCCACACACCACACATTATAAAAAAAAAAAAAATATATATATATCCATATATATATATATATATATATATATATATATATATATATATATATATATATATATATATATATATATATATATATATCTATATATATACACACACACACACACACACACACACACACACACACTAACTAACTAACCAAAAATTAATCTTGGCACCCTGCATATCCCGACGCTCTAACGCTGAGGTTATTATTTCGGCTGATCAACCTTATAGGTTTTCAATCTGGTAAAATAATGGCCATCTGGCAACGCCAGTTGCTTGTGTCGACTCAAATTTGATAGTCGGTTAGTAACTAACACCCAGTGCTTCAAGTAAGTGGTAGCCCGTTCTACCCTCCCTTGCTGTCGCTGATATTGCTTTATTGTTTTTTGCTTTTAATTCAGCAGTTCTTAACCTGGGGGTCGTGATCTCCTGGGAACGAAATTATGCCTGTTATAAAGATTCTTCAAAATGATGTTTTCTATGCCCTCTCTGGCCTCAATCCTCAGAAGGCTTATGGACCTGATGGAGTGCCTCCTATTGTCCTTAAAAACTGTGCCTCCGTGCTGTCACCCTGCCTGGTCAAACTCTTTCGCCTCTGCCTGTCAAGATCTACCTTTCCTTCCTGCTGGAAGTATGCCTTCATACAGCCTGTACCTAAGAAGGGTGACCGTTCCAATCCCTCAAACTACCGTCCTATAGCTTTACTTTCTTGTCTATCTAAAGCTTTTGAATCAATCCTTAACCGGAAGATTCAAAAGCACCTTTCCACTTCTGACCTTCTATCTGATTGCCAGTATGGGTTCCGCAAGGGGCGTTCTACTGGTGATCTCCTTGCCTTCCTAACTGACTCTTGGTCATCCTCTCTTAGCCGTTTCGGTGAAACCTTTGCTATTGCGCTGGACATATCAAAAGCTTTCCAAACTACCCTCCTACGGTTTCTATCCTTCTCTCTGTACCTTTATCTCCAGTTTCCTTTCTGACCGTTCTATTTCTGCTGTGGTAGACGGTCACTGTTCTTCCCCTAAACCTATTAACAATGGTGTCCCACAGGGTTCTGTCCTATCTCCCACTCTCTTTCTGTTGTTCACTGATGATCTTCTTTCCAAAACGAACTGTCCTATCTATTCCTACGCCGATGATTCCACTCTGCATTACTCAACTTCTTTTAATAGAAGACCCACCCTACAGGAACTTAACGATTCAAGGCTGGAGGCAACAGAACGCTTAGCTGCAGACCTTACTATTATTTACGATTGGGGCAAGAGGAACCTGGTGTCCTTCAACGCCTCAAAAACACAGTTTCTCCACCTATCCACTCGACACAATCTTCCAAACAACTATCCCCTATTTTTTGACAACACTCAGCTATCACCTTCCTCAACACTAAACATCCTCGGTCTATCCTTAACTCAAAATCTCAACTGGAAACTTCATATCTCATCTCTTACTAAATCAGCTTCCTCGAGGCTGGGCGTTCTGTACCGTCTCCGCCAGTTCTTCTCCCCCGCACAGTTGCTGTCCATTTACAGGGGCCTTGTCCGCTCTCGTATGGAGTATGCATCTCATGTGTCGGGGGGGGGGTCCACTCACACAGCTGTCCTTGACAGAGTGGAATCAAAGACTCTTCGTCTCATCAGCTCTCCTCCTCATACTGATAGTCTTCTACCTCTCAAACTCCGCCGCCATGTTGCCTCTCTTTCTATCTTCTATCGATATTTTCATGCTCACTGCTCTTCTGAACTTGCTAACTGCATGCCTCCCCTCCTCCCGCGGCCCCGCTGCACACGACTTTCTACTCATGCTCATCCCTATACTGTCTAAACCCCTTATGCAAGAGTTAACCAGCATCTTCACTCTTTCATCCCTCACGCTGGTAAACTCTGGAACAATCTTCCTTCATCTGTATTTCTTCCTGCCTACGACTTGAACTCTTTCAAGAGGAGGGTATCAGGACACCTCTCCTCCCGAAATTGACCTCTGATTTTGGACACTATTTTAACCTCTGTTCGGGAGCAGTGAGTAGCGGGCCTTTTTTTTTTTTTTTTTTTTTTTTTTTCTTTGCACCCTTGAGCTGTCTCCTTAGCTGTAAAAGAAAAAAAAAAAAAGGAATATTGGATTTTATTCGTACGGTGTAAGGGTTTCTGCATGTTATACCGTATCTACAGCTTCTGTAATAAATTGTAAGTGGAAAGAGTTTTACAATCTGAATAACTTGCTAATAAGCTAATGAAGAAGTCAAGAGAAATACAGTATAATTCTATTGTGTACTCTAGCTAATAATTTTACTGGGTACACTAGCTTATAATTTTGCATTTTGTTAAACCAGGCTATTATTTTGCATTTAGGAATACTATTCTATTATTTTGTATTCATGAATACTAGGCTATTATTTAGCAGTTAGGAATACTATTTTATTATTTTGCATTTATGAACACTAGGGTATTATTTTGCATTTAGGAATATTATTCTATTATTTTCCATTCATGAATACTAAGCTATTATTTTCCATTCATGAAAACTAGGCTATTATTTTCCATTCATGAATACTAGGCTATTATTTAGCAGTTAGCAATAATATGCTATTATTATAAATTCATGAATATTAGGCTATTATTTTGCAGGGGGGCAGGGTAGCGGCGTGTGGCAGGACAGTGTGAGTGCGAGCGAGTGGTCGCTCGCCAACGGTTTTTCACACCCTCCCGCTCGCTCGCTGCCATCTCGCTTTCCGAAGCTGCCATACGCACGATGTACAAAGTCGCTCGCATATACGCGCGTATACACCCCGACCCTTCCGTTTGACGAAGGTATGCGAGCGCATAGTGCGATGGTCACTCGCATAGCTGGGCACGATAACAGAAAACCTTATTCCCGATAACCGATAACTGATAATGAAAAACCTTAACGGCGATAACCGATATTTGTTAACTAGAGACACAAATATAGGAGATAACCGATAACCAATATAAATCCACAATTCCGATACTAGCTAGAGATAAGTCCGATAGGCGAAAACGATACTATATTGATATTTCAGATAGAACAACATTGATGAATTCAAATTTTCATTATCTGTATTTTAGGAAACTTACAAAACCTTAAAACCACACGTTGACACGTACATATGGACGGTAATACTAGAAAAGCCTGAACTGGTGTTGTGTTATTTGGCGTCCCCACCGTCAAAAATTGTTTACAAACTCTGGTCTCTCGTGAACGGTGCATGCTCAGACCAGCAAGCGTAGACCTGTACAGTCTCATAAAGCTTTTAAACCGTAATTAAGAGTTGCTGGAATGCTGAATCAGACATATAGTAACAATACCACCATCCTCGCTGTTTCTAGAACGACACTCTGTACGAGTTTTTATATGTACAGAGTGTACTTCGTTCTAGAAACAGCGAGGATGGTGGTACTGCATGTTTGATTCAGCTTTCCAGCAACTCTTAATGTGTTAAAAAAACATTGAGACTGTACAGGTCTACACTTAATGGTCTGAGCATGCGCAGTTCACGAGAGATCAGTGTTTGTAAACAAAAGCGCCAGCTTTTGACGATGGGACACCAAATAACACAACACCGGGTGCCTTCAGTATCATGGCATGGTCACAAACGAATATGGAATATCAAATTTGAGGCAGTGAATAATCATTTTTGGGGCAAAGTTAAATGATTTTTCTCTATGATATATTGATTTTTGAGTAGCATAAAAAAATAACCTAGTGTTTTAATTTTCATGATCTAAGTATGAAATCTCATCACCGAAGCTATTTCATACCCCGAAGTTTTTTCATACAATACCGGGCCACGCATGCGCAGTAGGGAGACAACGTTTTTTTTCTGAGAGGCGGAAAAAAAAGTAGCGATTATCGCTAGTTTGGTTACAAAAGTAACGAAGATACCGATATATATTTAAATAAGTAGCGAATGGTCGATAATCCGATTTTGTTATCAGCGATAAAGTGTCGCGATAACTTATCGCGATAACGCCCAGCTATGGTCACTCGCTTAACCGTGCGGATAATCGTGCGATTTGGCCAATATCGCAGACTTTCTGCAAACTTTTTGAACATTTCAAAATGTTCGCGCGACGCGCCGGCACCCGCAAGTCGCGCGAACTTTATCGCGCGACTAATCCCAAGGACGTCGCTACGATGTTGAGCGTATATGCCGATTTCGGAAATTTTCAAAATCGCCAACCTTCGCAGACCGAAATCGCAGATGTGTGATCCCAGCATTCGGAAATTTTCAAAATCGCCAACCGTCGCAGAGCGAAATCGCGGCCCATGAGGCAGTGGCTTGGGTGGTATTCATACTCACAGATGAAGTTCTGGAAGAGGCTTATGCCTGTGCCTCCAGCTCATTGGCCGTAACTAATTATATGTTGTGGTCATATGTGGTGGTGTACACTAGTGGAGCTTTATAATTAAATTTATGTTCTTAATTTTTCCAAAACTTATCTAATTTTCTCTCAAATGTCTTCACTGTCCCTGAACTAATCACACTCCCTGGCATACTATTCCAGCTGTTTACAACTCTGTTGGTGAACGCACATTTTCTGATGTTTAGTCTTGCACGGTTCTTGAATATCTTTCTGGTGTTTCCTCTTATGTCACTCTCTCGCATCGTAAACATTCCTTCCGAACAATCTTCATCATACTTTCCACATAATATTTTAAATGTTTCTATCATGTCCCATCGAGATCTTCGATATGCCAGAGTGGGTAAATCCAGTTTCCTCAGTCATTCCTCATAGCTCAAATCATTTATTTCCAGCATTAGCTTGGTGGCTCTTCTTTGAACATTTTCTATTATGTCAATATCTTTGACCGAGTATGGACACCATCTGGTTGGCGTATTCAAGGTGTGGTCTGACAAGGGCCGTATACAAGGTCTTAAACATATCCAGATCTAGATAAACCAGTGTTCTTCCTATAATGCCCACTATTCTATTTGCCTTATTAATCTTTTCACTAAGTTTTCAGCCAAATGATCAGAAAAAAACTTAACATTGTCAATTACCACACCTATATCTTTCTATTTTTTCAGTCTTAGTTAAAAGGTTGTTCATGGTGTACACTTAGTCCTCTACATTAGTTCTCCCAATCCTCATTTGTTTGCATTTTTCTGAATGAAAATAAAGTTGCCACTCTTCGGTCCATTTCTGAACTCCTTTCAGATCGTCTTGGAGCCTTCTTTCTACAGTCATCCGCATTATTGATAGTCTTAAAAATCTTGGTGTCATCAGCATACAAATATATTTCACTACCATTTTTCACACTATCAGGTAGGTAATTTATAAATAAAACAAAAAGCAAAGGACCGAGAACAGAGCCTTGCGGCACACTACTAGTGACCACTTTCCAGCCTGACATTTTTCCATTAACATTAAGTTGCTGCTTCCTCTTCAATAAGAAATTCTTTATCCAAGTTGTGTACAGGCCTTCAATTCCATAGAGAGACAGTTTTTTGAAGTCTGTCAAAAGCCTTCATAAAATCACAGTAAACTACTTCAACAGCCTGGCCTCTGTCTATTTCCTCTGTCCATCTGTCTAACACCTTGATGAGCTGCAGCACCGTAGAGCGATCAGATATGAAGCCAAACTGCACTTTACTAAATAACTTGTTACGTTTCATGTTTGCCATAATTTCTTCCCTAAGCATTGACTCCATTATCGTACATATGACGCTGGTAAGACTGATGGGCCTGTAGTTTCCAGGATCACCTTTCCTTCCCTCCTTATGGATAGCTGTAACATTAGCAATTTTCCAGTCTTCTGGTACCAGACCCTCATTAAATGAAGTTTGAAAAATAATTTGGAGTGGTTCAACTATCACGTCCATCATTTCTTTAATAATTTTTGGGTGCAGTTCATCAGGTCCTGGTGATTTACTAGTTTTCAATTTGTGGAATACTTTTTTTTGTTTTCTCTTGAAATTACTGGACATGCCAGCACTGGCACTTCCTTGCTTTCCACTTCAGGTACATCTTCATCAGAATCTGTGACAAAGACACTAGATAAATATTCCGATAATATGTCAGCCTTTTCTTTTTCACTATCAGTTTACTGTGTTTTCTCCGCATCCTTGTACAGATCCCCGATCCTCTCCTTCGTTCTTGTATAAGACTACATATTTCCAAAATATCTTCGGATTAGATTTAGCATTCCCAGCAATTTGTTGTTCTTTCTGTTTTACAGCGTTTCTTATTTCTCTTCTAATTTGGTTGTTCAATCTCCTGTACTCCTTATCCACGTCAGCATATCTTCTTCTTGGTGGTGTGGCTTGTTGGTGTTCTTGTTTCATGTGTTTCAAAGTTTCCCACAATCTCTGTTTTCTCTTTATCTTTGTCCACAACGCTAGTGGGCCATGCATGAGGCCCTTTAAGATTCGATGGCTTGTATCAATAGTTTTTTTCTATAATAGCCGCCACTTGATACCACATTTTCACTGCAACAAGTGTTTTACTCATATATTTTTTAAATATGTTTATTTATTTATTATTATTAATATTTTTGTTGCTTTAGGTCCTCAGTTTATTTTTAGATAACAGCAATATTGGTATTTATATTCCTTAAAAGGGCCATTTAATTACCTCACAATTATGTGTCTTACATATTTACCGTATATTCTAGTTTATTCTAGTAATGCGGTTAGTTCTGTGTTTCACAGATGGAGCTTGTTGCGGCATACATTTTCAATCGCGATGAACACCTGTTGCGGGTGTATAGATTTGCCCGTCAGGATATAATCAGGCTATGTGATGAGCTGCGGCCCCACCTGGAAAGGAGATCCAGGAGGGCACATGCACTCCCAACACACACCAAAGTTCTGGCTGCACTAAGTTTTTTTGCAAGTGGCAGCTTTCAAAGTGTTTTGGAGACACTGTCGAAATGGACCAATCAAGTGTTAGTAGGGCCATTGATAAAGTAACTCAAGTACTTTGTGAAAAGGCCAGTCAGGAGATAAAGATGCCAACCACAGCAATATAGTATATTAAAAGAACTATGCAGGACTTTCCAAGAGTGATAAGTGCCATTGATGGAACACACATTCGCATCAAGGTCCCAGAGGAAACTGAAGAGGTTTATGTCAACCGGAAACAATTCAACTCCCTAAATGTTGTTATAGTAGGATATCAATGTATTATTATTATTATTTAATATCACCACGAATTAGGCATACAATTGTCAATGGAAAAAACCCACGACAGATAGATCATGCCACCTAATAGGAATGTCGTCCGTCAGTGTTTACCGTCTCAGTTTGTATACATCGCATTTCATAGTGCGTGGAGGTCACCTTGACGTACGTGACCAATTATAACAATTATTTTCCAACCTGTAACTCGTGACTCCTTCATGAGAGTCCGACTGACACACAACGGCAGTCGCTCTCGCTACGACGCTCCTTGTACATATAGGCTACGAATTGGTGGGAAGACGACCGGGCACCAAACACACCATCCATACGGCTGGTGAGGTATAAGGGAGGTGAAGGGAGCTGAAGCCCCCTTCCCATGTCCATGTCCTCACCAACTCTATTCCCTCACTCAACAAGTACTTCAGCAGTTTCTCTAAAGACTCTAAAGACAGATCCTCTCTTCCACACACCACACTCACATTCACACATACACCTTTTCCCAAAAAAAAAAAAAAATTTCAAATGGCACACCAAGCAAGGAGAGTCCCTGGAGGGGGGACAAATTCCCCCAGGAGGGAGGGAGGACTCCTGGCTGCTGCCGAGAGAGGTGTCTGATAACTCTCGAACCTCTTTCTTCTCAATTTGCAACATTCGCGGTCTTCGCTCTAATTTTCATTCTGTGGAACATCTAAACCTCACTCTTTCTACCTGAAACACAGGTTTCTGAGGCTACTGACAGCAATCTCTCACTCTGTTCCTCCTACTATCTATCCTAAAATTTCAATCCAAAGCTACATCTGTGCTGTTATCTCTCACTAACTCTACCAACTATGTAAAATTCTTTGATCTAGAGATTTCAATGTTCACCACCAGCTTTGGCTTGTCAATGATAGAGGTAGCTAAAACAAAAGGTACCAGAGCCAACAAATGCTAATTATAAGAACTTACATTTCTGCTGAAAATCGTGCCAAAATCTATTCTCCGACTACAAAAATTCTTTCATTAACTTTTCTAAAAAAACTCTGACGATTCTCTTCATATTCCTCCTACTCATCCCCCTCTGGCTGGAAGTATGCCTTGCCTGCAGCCCTGTAAGAGTGACCGCTCCAATCCCTCAAACTCTAACGTCCTTGCTTTCTTTTCTTTGTCCTATCTAAGCTTTTGAATCAATCCAAAAGCTTTGATGGCTGGCAACAAAATCTTCTTTCACTACCCTCCTCGGTTTCTATCCTTCTCCTCTGTACTTATCTCTCAGTTCCTTTTCTGACCGTTCTATTTCTGCCGTGGTAGACGGTCACTGTTCTATTCTACGCCCGATGATTGCATTATGCATTATTCAACTTTTAATAGAAGACCCACCCTTCAGAAACTTAACGACTCAAGGCTGAGACTGCAGAACGCTTAGCGTCCATATAGGGCCTTGTCCGCCCTCGTATGGAGTATGCATTGGAGAGGAGGGCTAAGGCTTCGTCTCATCAGCCTCCTCCTCATACTGATAGTCTTCTACCTCTATCTTCTATTATATCGCTGACTGCTCTTCTTCTCTTGCTAACTGCATGCCTCCCCCCCTCCCGCGGCCCCGCTGCACTCGACTTTCTACTCATGCTCATCCCGGACAATCTTCCTTTTTCCTTATTTCCACACGACTTACTTTTCAAGGAGGAGGTATCCAGACACCCTCTCCTCCCAAAAAAAAAAAATATATTCGCCTTAAGGAAGCTGAAGTCTTAATCAACGCCCTTTAAACGCCCCCCGGTAACCCGTTACATTTGGTTGGCAGCGGTCCCCACCGCTCCTGTGCCTTCGCTACCTCGTTCTCCTCCAAGCTCCAAGCCACGAGAACTCACCAACAAACTACGGGGACAGGCGTAGAAGGAAGGAAGGAGTCACAAGCCAGCCGTCCGCGGCAACTCTACAGGATTCAAGCCTACAAGCTCTCTACAGGCGTCAAGCCTCGAGCCACCAACAGGCCTACGCAGCCGAAAGCGAGGGCCACAATCTACAAGCCGCCCCACCCGCTTCAAGCCAGCACTGGTACGAGCACTGCAAGCCACTCACAGCTCACTCGAAGCCCTCCACGATACGCAGAAGAATTCACACCCTCGGGCCTCCGCCCGCAGAGGGAGGCACGCCCCGCTGACCTTGGAACAACCCACATGCCCCTCGCATCACAGCGGGCGGCAACACCGCCGCTGCCGGGAGCATCGGCCCAAACCTCTTCCGGCAAACAGTCAGCCAGGGCACCCGCGGACATCTCCCGGTGACTGCAAGCAGTTACCACTACCGTTTCCTGCAAGGCGTCTTCTCAAGAGGTTACACACCCTAGTCGCCTTATCTGCCACCGCGGCCCATCTCACAATATAACAAGAACGCCGCAGCCGTCCTACGTCTGGCAGCAGTGTTCCGGCACCAGTCCACGGCCAGTCAAATCGTCAGCAGTTTCCAGCAGCCATTACGAGTCCCCCGATGTCCACCCTTCCCTCATCTCTCACCGCCGCTCCTGCCGCGGCCGAGGTCTTCCGACGCGACTCCAACGACTAGACGTACCCCAGGGCGTCGCCAACCTTCGCCCTCTCCACTACATCAGCTGATTAATCTTGGTATTTGTGGATATTCCCTTCTGGTCAAAATATGCCGGCTCAGCTTATTTAAGTTTTGTTTCGAGCAGAGGCACGACCTTTTTATTTCTGTGTTCCTAACACTGTTAATCAGTCATAATTGTGAGAGTAACGTTCATTCGCATACGATATTGATCCTTTCTTATTGTCTGCTAGCGGTAAAACTGTGAATTCCCTGATCAAAGTTCATCTTCCTCAGTGTGCCCTGGCTCCGTTTTCTCTTCGCCGCTCGAGAGAAAACTAGCGCTTTAAAGGCATACTCACTTAATTTTCTCCTACCCAAAATACCGCAGTGTTTATAGAATTATTTTTTTCTTATACCCATAACATTATAACATTCCATTATAACCTTAACTTCTATTACGTCTAACAGGCACTTTTTTTTTTTTTTTAGGGGTTCGGCGCAAACTATTAATTCATACACGTTACGTTTATTGGTTAATATTTACAGCTATCAAAATATGCTCCTATATTGTAACTGATTTACACCATAGTATGAACAAAGACACTCTCGCTAAACTCGGCGACACCTTTAAACAGTTGGCTCGTCCTTCAAGTGAGGAGGAATTGGAGCACGGTGCAGACACCGATGATTTTAATGTTGTAAACTTACGTTCGGGTGCTACATACTCATCACTCCCAAGGGAAAGCGCCCCTTCACCTCCGGGTTCGTCTGAATACTTAACCCCCACTCAGCCGATCAAAATGCCTGACGATCCACCTCCCGCCCCTCCTGCCGGGGCCCCACCCCACTTCCCCCCTCCCCCGATTCGGGTCATTCCAACTCACGCCAGTATTCGGCAGTTCTCTGGCGGCGAGACCGATTTTTCGGCGAGACAGTTCCTAGATCTTTGTGAGTCTGCCATCGTAAATTCCTCCATTACGGAAGATCATGATAAAATCGCTTTCATTCGGTCCCGGTTACTTCCAGGCTCTCGGGCACTAAATTTGATGCAGTCCTCAGCGTTCGCTTCGGGGGACATTGGAGTAAACTATGAGGTTTTTAAAAGGAATTTCATAAAAATCTTCGGGGGCGGGAGTAAACCAAGCATCGTTAGACAGATGGCACACACGGTTGAGTCCCTCCAAAAAAAATCCTCAACAAAGCCGATTTGGGACGCCATGATTGAGGCAAATCAGCTGGCGGTTGACTGTGTCAAAAGCCTAGAAGACGCGCAGTGGCTTCCAGGGGGCTGTATGCAAAAGCACCAGGTGAAGACAGCTTTCGAGTTGTTTTTTTACTTATTTCATATTTCAGAGAAGAACCGCCGTTCTGCCCTTCCTTTGGCCTTCAAACCGAGCGGGAAGTTGGTTGACTTCATCTCAGAGTTAGAAGTCAAGGTTCAAGAACACCCTCACCATTAACCCCTCGCAACAGCCGCAGCATTGCAGGCACAAAGTAAGGCATCTCTCACCTGTAGTTTTTGCAAACAATAAGGACATTCTGAACATTCTCGCTTCGCGAAACGTAGGGAATCAACGCACTCAAGACATGGCTCTGATAGGAGATCAGGAGGTTACAGGGGCGGGCATCATTCATCACACAGGAACCCTAGGCCAAACCATTAGCGGAAGGCTGCCTTTTGCCTTGTCCACGGGAATTGTTTTCATGATTCCGACAGTTGTTCTGCAATACAAAAGGCCAAGGAGGAACAGAAGTACAAGTCCTCGGCGGACAGTAAACAACACTCCTCCTCTTCTCAGAATAAAAAGACATGACTTCGTGACAGCCCCAAGGTGTACATCCAAGTGTCCCTTAAGGACGCTACTAATTGGGAGCAACTTGACTCCATCATTGCCGCCTTGGGACGGACAAGCATAATTGCCCTCCCTTGCAAGGTGGGCAAAATTTCACTCACCTTAGCGGGAGACACAGGTGCGACAGTCAATGTCATCTCAGACTCCGCTTAAAGGTCACTGACACGACAGGCGAGAGGGAAAAATTGGCCGCTCCAAGAGAACGACCTGAATGTGGTAGGCGTGACGGGCACCACTTTGGGAATCCTTGGGCGAGTACCACTAACAGTCAGCTTACATGAAAAAGTATGTCCCTTTCGAGATTTCTTTTATGTCTCTAGCAGGTTTGCCTTACCTGTGGATGGGATCTTAGGATTAAACGCCATGAAAGACCTGCACATAACCATAAACCCTGAAAGCAACGCGATCGTGTATCAAGGCCGACGCATACAGGGGATGGTAAATCCATCGCCTCTGTCAACTGTAATCTCACCCTCAAAGGGGGAAAATGACCAACCCACCACAGACTCAGGGTCTGCCACCGCCCAAGTGGCACCTCTTACGGTCAAACCACACGAAAACATTGCAGACTTGTGGCGGACAGTAACGGCAGTCGTAGAAGGTCCTCAAATAGTTCCGGATCGTGCTGCAAAACTTGTTAAAATCCGGTTGCCTAACGCCCCTCCAACGGGCAGTGATGTGTGTATCGACGGAGCTCCTCACATACACCGCGTGACGGTGGAGGTGACTCTCGCGACAGTCAAGGAGGGAGGTATTGCAGAGGCATTGGTAATAAACACGTCTGGATCCCCTGTATCCTTAAAACACGGTGTTAGATTATGCCAGTGTCTAGTGTATGGGAGAAATATCGCCCCGGAACCAGCTGAATACCCTTCAGCCCAAGTCTCAGGCATAACCTCGGCGTATCAGGCTTCTAACGAACAAAACACAGCTAATTTAGAGGCATTCCTAAAAGTTGCACACTATTCCGAAATTAAGCCAACCTTAATCCAGCTACTGGAACATTATAGGGGGGCGCTTGCTCTACCAGGCGAACCGCTTGGAGTTACGCAGTGTGCTGAACACCACATTAAGTTAAAACCCAATACAAATCCTGTATATATCAATGCGTACAAGCTTCCCCACAGTCAGAGGGAGGTTGTGCAACAACTTATCTCTGAAATGTTGGAACAAGGTGTCATCAAAGAATCGAATTCCCCGTGGAATTCACCCTTGTTTCTGGTTCCAAAGAAAGACGGTTCTTATCGTCCTGTGATTGATTTCCGGCGTGTAAACACCGTGACCGTGGATGGTCATTTTCCGCTTCCCGTTCTTAGAGATCTTCTGATGTGTCTCGGTAGAGGAAATAAAGTCTTTACGAGTCTTGATCTGGTCAGTGGCTACTGGCAACTGCCCATGGCCCCCGAGTCACGTGAAATAACGGCTTTCAGCACGCCTCATGGCCAATATGAGTGGACGAGGATGCCGTTCGGGCTCAAAGGAGCTCCCTTGACCTTCCAAAGGACAATGAACTGTATTTTTGGTGACTTTGCTAGGCAACTCTGTCTATGTGTATTTAGACGACATCATCATAGCAAGTAATCGGTTATAGGGAAGATGCTGGAGTCCATAATAGCCAGGAACATTCGGGAGCATTTAGAGAAACATAGCTTAATTCACGACTCGCAGCATGGGTTCACAAAAGGTAGGTCATGCCTCACCAATCTCTTGTCCTTCTACAATAAAGTATTTGAGGCGGTTGACAGAGATGAAAATTATGATGTAATCTATCTTGATTTTAGTAAAGCGTTTGACAAAGTTCCTCACCAACGACTGTTGCTTAAATTACAGGCTCACGGAGTAGAGGGTAAAGTTTTGAACTGGGTCAAGGCGTGGCTTAGCAACAGGAAGCAAAGAGTGCAAATCAATGGTAAAAGATCTGACTGGGGATGTGTTACGAGTGGGGTCCTACAAGGTTCGGTATTAGGTCCACTTTTGTTTATTATTTATATCAATGACGTAGACACAGGAATTAGTAGTGATGTTAGTAAATTTGCAGATGATACCAAGATCGGTAGAGTAATTGAGTCGGATCAGGACGCTAGTATTCTCCAAGGTGAACTCAACAGATTATATGACTGGGCGGATAAATGGCAGATGGAGTTCAATGTAGGGAAGTGCAGTATTCTGAGTGTAGGAACAACCCCTCACATAACTATTGCTTAAATGACACTCTCATACGTAGGTCTGGGTGCGAGAGGATTTAGGGTCTTAGTGAGCTCTGATCTCCGTCCAAGGGCACAATGCATTCAAGCTAGAAATCGAGCTAATAGGGTACTGGGATTTATTTCAAGGAGCGTAAGCAACAGAAGCCCCGAAGTCTTCCTCAAACTATATTTAGCATTAGTTAGACCTCATCTTGACTATGCGGTTCAGTTCTGGTCACCCTACTATAGAATGGATATCAAAATGTTAGAATCGGTGCAGAGGAGGATGACTAAGATGATTCAGGGGTTGAGAAACTTGCCATACGAGGAAAGACTCAAACAGTTAAACCTGCATTCTCTAGAAAGGCGAAGGGTGCGTGGAGACATGATCGAGGTTTATAAATGGATGAAGGGCTTTAGTAAGGGAGACATTCATAAGGTTTTGTTGGTAAGAGAACCGGGTAGGACACGAAGTAACGGGTTTAAACTGGATAAATTCAGATTCAACAGGGACATAGGCAAAAATTGGTTTACTAACAGGGTGGTGGATGAGTGGAATAGGCTTAGCAGTCATGTGGTGAGTGCCAATACAATTGTCACATTCAAAAATAGACTAGATAAATTCATGGACAGCGATATTAGGTGGGGTTAGATACACGGGAGCTTAGGGTCAAAGGAGCTGCCTCGTACAGGCCTACCGGCCTCTTGCAGACTCCTGCGTTCTTATGTTCTTCTTCTTCTTATGTAAAGACGTGCATGCACACATGGAAACACTAAAAGCAGTCCTACACAGACTTCAAGAGGTCGGATTAAAGCTCAAAATCACCAAATGTGAGTTTTTAAAGCCTCGAATCAAGTTTTTGGGCATGTCGTGGACGAATTCGGCATCCACACAGTGGACGACAAAATAAAAGCTATTGCCGAGTTCCCTCAGCCAACGTCTGCGGACAAGGTACGGTCTTTCTTGGGTGTCGCAGGTTATTACAGGCCTTTCATAAAGGACTTCGCAGCACGCGCGAGTACCCTAACCCATCTATTAAAGAAAGATGTACCATTTCAGTGGCTCCCAGCTCAACAAACGAGCTTTGAGATTTTTTAAAGAAAGCGCTTACACAGGCTCCGGTCCTTGTCTTTCCGGATTTCAAGGACCCCTTTCAGCTTTGTACCGACGCTTCGGCTAGTGGACTAGGAGCCGCTCTTATGCAAACAGATTAGTCCGGCAAAAAGCATGTAATAGCGTTCGCCAGTCGAGTACTAACAGCTCCGGAAAAGAACTATTCTTTTACCCACCTAGAGGCTCTTGCCATTGTGTGGGCTCTGAAGCATTTTCAAGACATAGTGATGGGGTACAAAATTGTGGTGTATACGGACCACGAGGCCATAACTGATCTTTTCAAGGGAAAAAAACCTACACGGTCGTCTGGCAAGATGGTTCTTAACGATCCAAGCATACAATCCGGAGATAAAATATATCACCGGGAAGCAAATGTGGTCGCAGATGCCTTATCTCGGAATATTCCGATAGGCGCGATTACCACCCCAGAGGTCATCCACAACTGCACTTCACCTGAGCTACACACTGCTCAGCGAGACCACCCTGTGTGGAAGAGGTTAATTTACGCCCTCGAGTCGGGAGACGAAACAAACCTTCCTGAATTGCCAGTTCCCTTTTCACAATTCTTCCTATCAGAGGACAACTTCCTTTGTAGGTCATGGCCAACCAAAGCTGTTCCTATAGAACAACTGGTCATCCCAGAAAAATACGTCCCCGTGACGCTTAAGCTGGTCCATGACACACCCATTGCGGGTCACCCAGGAAGAGACAAGACGCTATCTGTCACAAGACGAAAATTCTACTGGCCCACATTACGGGTTGAAGTAGAAAAACATGTCGCACATTGCGTCGTTTGTGCTAAGCACAAGGGGTCCGTAAAAGGGCCAGCACCTATGTTGCAATACCCAATACCAGAGGCGCCTTGGGATGTTGTTAATATAGACTTATTACAGCTCCCCCAGAGCCAACATGGTTCGCGCTACTTATTGGTGTGCGTCGACCAGTTCTCTAGGTTTCTAGTTGTAGCGCCTCTCAAGGACAAGACAGCCACACGCGTGGCCCATGCCCTCGTGACTCACGTGTTGTGTCCACATTCGTCTCCTCGAATTCTTTTAAGTGACAATGGCACCGATTTTAGGAACACAGTATTGAGCGAAATATGCGCTCAGTTTAACATCACGCAATCCTTCATCTCAGCTTACCACCCAGCTGCTAATGGGTTGGCGGAGAGGGCTAATAGGAAAATCTTACAGGTCCTCAGGCCTATCGTGAACGATCTCCACGATAACTGGGAGGATTGGCTATCGCATATAGCTGCTTCCATAAATACGTCGGTAAACGACTCTACGGGGAAGTCTCCCTACTACATCTTATATGGGGTGGAGAAACGTCTTCCGTACGACTTCCTAACAAAACCACAACAACCTCTCTACAACATTGATAGGTACGTACAACAGCAGATGCATATGTTTTCCAAGATACACTCAGAAGTTAGGTATACGTTAAAAGCTACGAAGGTTGAAATGATGTCAAAACAACACAAACAGGCCGTCCCGGTGGAATTAAAAGAGGGTGACACAGTCATGATTAAGCAAGCGGAAAGGAGTTCGAAACTGGGGGCTAAATTTGTGGGTCCTTACCGAGTTGTTCGGAATGTCAGGGGAAATCGGTTCGAGGTTCTCGAGTCGAATAGTGGAGTCAGTCTAGAAGTTCACAGTGATCGTCTGAAAGTAATTCCCTCACCTTTGGACCTTGATATTGGTAATTCCCCCTCAGAGTCAAATGTTCAACAAGATAATCCCACCGCCCATAGCTATAACTTGAGACCACGGGTTTAAATACTTCATTCCCACCACTTTCAGATCATGACGTTGCGTTTTCTGATCATCTTGTTGTCCCTCGGCTCCCTGCTTGCAACGACACCCATCCACCTGAAGCCTGGCGCCCTCACGGCACACATAGGAGAGGTCTTCCTCATAGAAGATGTGCTCCTCGTAAAATATCCATATACTTCCTTGACCAACACCACTGACACAATCAGGATAGTCTCAGAAAAACTACTCGGCATGGCAGACGCCATACGGGCTACCAAGACTAGGGAATCAAAGGCACCTTCTAGTACCAACTCTCTGAATCTTTTTCAACTACTGGAGGATAGGATTCTGTTCTTACGGGGAAAAGTTGATGAGGTAGACATGGATTATAGTTTTCACTCATTTCACTCTCGGGTAAAGAGGGGGTTGCTCAACATCGTTGGGTCCGCCTCAAAGTTCCTCTTCGGTACGGCAACCGACGAGGACGTACGCGATTTGCGGGACCACTACGCTCATGTACTTTCCTTTGCTGCCCGAAATCGCAGGGTGATCAACGCCAATTGTAGAAAACTTGCGCGGTTGCATACTCACATTGAGGAACTGCTAGAGCAAACAAATAAGATGGTAGAGGTTATCAACATAGTTATCAAACAGATCGACCAGGTGAATCAGTTTCTCCTCCTAGATCAGGCCTTGCATGTATTGGAAAACGTCATTAATTTTGTCGCAACGGCAAATCAGCAGGTTATTAACAACATGGTTGATGCAGCGCACGGTAGAGTCACACCTGCCTTGTTCCCTATACACGATTTGAGAACGACTGTCCATATCGGGTATCAAAATTATAACCTCACACCTTTATTCAACCCAGACATGAGTCAATATTTTTACCCCTTGATTGAGTCCAGCCTCACCCCCGATGCCATAATCATTCATGTTCCATTTCAGACGGCGGACGTGTTTGAGGCACACGAAACTGTCCCGTTCCCTTTTTCAGCTTAGGACAGTGTGTTAGCCCTGGACACGTCCCCGTCTCTTGTTCTAATCGCGAAGGATTTCGCTCTGTATTCAACGGGTAGCTACTCACTCTTGCAATATTGCAAGGAGACGGTCTTCGGGCGATTCTATTGCTCTGCGTCTCTCTTTGCCTTCCTACCAGTTCGGGGAGGGGTATGCGAGATCGCCCTCACCCGCGTGAACGCGTCTGACGCTCTTTCCCTGTGCCCTTACAAGCAGCTACCACCAACACCTGTTTTCCATAAGAACTTTCAGGGTCTGCATTATTTCTATTTCCCTCAGTCCTTCTATGTATCAGTCATCTGCCCGGAGGGTACCACTTATCAACGGGTTACTGGTCACTATGCCATAGCGGAAGCATGCTATATCCGCTCCACTAACATAACAACGTACCCGTCCCGGATCCGTCTGGTTTTCACGGCCAATATTTCCCATCGAGTGTTTCCTCTACGGTCTCTCGATAACATTAACTTCTCCAGCATCTCTTATGTGACTAATTCCCTTAATTCATTGTCTTTCGCAAACAAAACGGAGTTTGCGGAAACCCTGGAGGAAACGCTGCCTGAATACCTGCATCTTCCCTACTTATACCCTGGATTTTTTGTACCAATGTTTCTGATGTTCGTCAGTCTTGTCGTCATGTGATACCTTATTAGGAGGAACTCTGTCCTGCACGATTATTTGGTTGTGCAGACACGGCGACCGGATGCAGGGAGGCCACTGGCAAGGTAGTTTTTCCTTTTCTCAAGCAAGTCAGAGGACAGAACCCTGGCATTCCCCTGCTCCAAGACTTAACATTGTACTATGTGTCACTACTGTATGTTTCACTACTGTATTTTTTTTTTTAGGAACTAGATGAACGTTTCATTGTCTGTAACTATGCCAGTTGATAGCTTCTTCTACTTGTGTCCTTATATTTATCTTTTGAAAGATTACTTATGTTTCATGTCACACACGTTGTGTTTTACCTCTCTCTATTTATATTATGCCGACACATATGTTCTTACATAGCCATTGTTTTGATGTAATTGTATCATAGGCAGTCTGCTTGACAAACTCTCACTATGTATGTTCATGGTAACTAGACTGCTATTTAGATTTTTGTATATCGCGAGGTCGCGATCACTGGTAGGTGACCGAGCAATGTTATAGTAGGATATCAATGTATTATTATTATTATTTAATATCACCACGAATTAGGCATACAATTGTCAACGGAAAAAACCCACGACATAGATCACGCCACCTTATAGGAATGTCGTCCGTCAGTGTTTACAGTCTCAGTTTGTATACATCGCATTTCATAGTGCGTGGAGGTCACCTTGACGTACGTGACCAATTGTAACAATTATTTTCCAACCTGTAACTCGTGACTCCTTCACGAGAGTCCGACTGACACACAACGGCAGTCGCTCTCGCTACGACGCTCCTTGTACATATAGGCTACGAATATATTCGCCTTAAGGAAGCTGAAGTCTTAATCAACGCCCTTTAAACGCCCCCCGGTAACCCGTTACAATGTACAGGCTGTGTGTGACACCAACAACAAGATCATCAGCTACGCCGCCTATTACCCAGGGAGCACACATGATGCCTATATATGGAGCCACTGCCCCTTTAAGCAGCGTTTCCTTGCTGGTCATTTTGGGGATGCTCTTTTGATAGGTAAGTTTTCTTATATATTCCATGTAATTCTATCAAATTACCTTTGCTTTCCTACCACATGCCTATATGTTCAGAATTTTGCCTGCATAGAAGAAACCTAATAATTATATATTTATATCTTGTGATTACATGTTAATGAATGTTAACCTTCCATACATGTCATATTGTTATGATAACAAAACTCTTGGTAGAACTGCATATGGCATTACAATTTTTAAGATAGTTTTCATGCATTTCATAATGGTAAGACTGCCTCACATAACACTACTATGTCAATGCCACAGCATGTTACTGACCAAGCTCGTCTATACATAATGTCAACAGTAAATGGTAGTGGGGTCCATTATTATGAGGGTCTGGCAGTTCAACAACTTTCTTAGTGATTATAATCAGCCAGCCACAGCTGGGTTACCATCAATACAAAAATAATAATATATCACTGCAATTTTTTAGCATTATGGACAACACCAAGGAGCAGCTACTCATCCTCAAATTTTTCCTACGCTAAATGGATAATGGATTAATGAATTTTCCATTTCACAGGAGACAGTGGGTATCCTCTGGAGCCATTCCTGATGACCCCAGTGCACGCCCGAAAACACCTGGGGAGGAACGATACAACCAGTCATCTAAGGACAAGACGCGTTGTCGAACGGACGTTTGGGATCCTCAAGTCAAGGTTCAGGTGCCTGCATGTGTCAGGAGGAAGTTTGCAGTATGACCCCAAGAAGACTGTGAAGATTGCGACTTCTTGTATGCTCCTGCACAACTGTGTGGATCGCCGTATTCCCTATGTTGGTGATTTTGTGCAAGAAGTACCAGTTCAGACTGTGAGAAACAACAGACAGTTTCCTGGTCAAGTTGTCAGGCAGGAAATTATTAGAAACTTTTCCTGATTATAGGTAGACATATATGTAGACCTTGCAGTTATTAATAGACTGCTTTCAAATGTAAATATGAAGAACTCACAGTCGGAGGCATAAAAACAAAAGAAACTATAATGACCACATGCTCGTCCTTCTTGATTTTACTTTATATGGCAATTATTATTAATATCTGTAATTAATATAAGCTTACACCTGCAGCTTGTGTATGGTGCACCGGTGGCCGAGTGATCAGCGTGTCTACGTGGCGATCCAGAGGACTCGACTGCCATTGCAAGACGCTGAAAGTTTTCAGCCATTGACACGTGGCAGAGGGTTACCAACATGCTGCCTAGATCTTTAGTCAACCCTAACTTCACCTAGTTTGATACCCTAATTGTCTAATTGTCTCTTGACTCCTTATCATCCTCTCCAACTCTTTACTTGTTGGCGATTTCTCAGCTTCATATAATATAACTCACCTCAAACATGCACAGTAGCCATTTAACGTGTTCCTTAACCTTGTGTTTCAGAATGTGTGTACGTGGTGATCCAGAGGACTCGATTCCCACCGCAAGACGCTGTAATGTGTATATTATAATGTACACGTGTATGTATGACTGTACGTGTGGCGACACCCGGTCGGTGTCGCACAACAGGATGTTTAACAACACGTCGTGCTTTTGGCCGTGGGAAGCTGTTATGAACTGACACTAGGATCAGCAAATGATGACTTTCATCAGCCGTCATCAACCGGAACCCACACCCTTCCGGACAAACAACAAGCAAATAAAACGGGCGAACAACGCGGTGAAGACGAGAGAAGGGAAAGAAGACGGGTGACGGGCAGGCGAGCGGTGCTCTGCCGCTCCGCGCCCTGCAGCGGTGTGGCTGTCTCTGATTTCGTGCGTCTCGCTCACGTAAACTGTAAACCTTGTATACAACTTAATATAGTTAAAATACATTTGGTATTTGTATTAACCTGAGAGAGAGAACTAAAGTTAACTAAAGTGAACTTATAACGGCTACCGCTCGGCCACACATCACTTAACTAAAAGGCTATTGTGTTGTCTCAACCACTTCAATCAACTGGAGAACGCAGGCAACGGTACACCGGACCTGACGTGAGATAACAGTTCGCGCCTTAATATTACCCCATATATCTCAGCATTCTGCACTCTGGGCTCCTTGTCATTCTCTCCAACTTGTTGCTCGTATAGCATAACCGGCCTCACATACAAAGAAGCTATTTACCCTTTACTCCTTTGGCACCACTTTCCACACACCATGCACTGGGCAGAGTTATTAACTTCACCTCTTTCATAGTAACTACATCAGTACCTTCGTTCGTACGTGCCAGGGGGTGCGGATATTGATTAGTGATCCAGGTTGGCGAGGAATGTTTATGGAGGAATGGGAAGGTGCCCACTGCTGGTAAAACTAAATCCCATTTCAAGGAAATAACATTCTGATGAACCCCAGCAGTGAGGTAGTCAATTTATCGGCAAAGGCACAACAACTCGATAGGAAAAAACAAAATATATTATGAAGGTTTTGTTATTCCCAAGATCTTTTTTCTTGAATCTTTTACATATTACCTAAAGTATCCCTTCAATCATATTAGATGCATATGAATGACTTGTGTGATTACCTTTCTGTATTTACGACTGTAATTATTTATCCTATGTACTGTAATAACTGTAGTGCTAACTGAAGCTGTACTGTTCATACCACAGGTTAATCAAATTAGAAGCATGTGGATCACTGCGTAATGTGTGATTACTTTTTCCTATCATTACGATTTTCTATTGTTACTTTTTTTTTAACACGTACAGTGTCGTCCGTTGTCATAGATAGGGTTGATGCCAGGTTGTATTGCCAGGTTGTATTATTTTGTATTTTTATTTGTTTATTCGCCCCTTAAAATGTAAAATAAAAAGAATACAAATCATTTGATATATATATATATATATATATATATATATATATATATATATATATATCTATATATCTATATATATATATATATATATATATATATATATATATATATATATATATATATATATATATATATATATATATATATATATATATATATATATATGTGTGTGTGTGTGTGTGTGTGTGTGAGGAATGGAAGCGTTGCTACCCTAGAGTGTTCCTCCTCTTATTTTTGTCCGTCTCAGGGCTAACAATGTCATACCAGGAAAAGGAATTTTTTTTATAGCCGTTATTCTTTTCATTATAAAACACTTCTCACAACCCTAAAGCGTGAGTAATGTATAAGTACTTCTTTACATCACAAAAAACAAACAAAAAAATGTAAGTACAACAAAATGGTTTGATGCGCATTAGGCAACACCGCTCGCATCAAGGGTGTGTTTACAACGCCCGTAGTTTTCAATGTTCAACATAATACTACGAAGCTTCCGACGATCACTTTTCATTTCAGATTATGTACTCTGAAACGTAATTTACAATTCTACATGCCTTACTGATTATAGAATCAAGGAGTAATTACCTAGAAGAAAGTAACCTACCTTGTATAATGACTTGTTGGAATGCGTACACATGTCCAGAAAGGCCATTTCAAATCTCTTTAGAAACACGAAAACTTGTCAAAATATTCCTTTTTACTGTCAATGAACAATGTTATATACACAAACAAAAATAAAGCGCGTAAAATTGCTCAAAATAGCAAGCGTAGTTGTAGGCAGGAGGAAATACAGATGAAGGAAGATTGCTCCAGAGTTTACCAGCGTAAGGGATGAAAGAGTAAAGATGCTGCTGGTTAACTCTTGCATAAGGAATTTATTTGGACAGTAATGGGATGAGTTTGAGTAAGAAGTCGTGTGCAGCGGGGCCGCACGAAGGGGGGGGGGGGGGTCATGCAATTAGCAAGTTCAGAAGGGCAGTCAGTGTGAAAATATCAATAGATGATAGAGAGGCAATGTGGCGGTGGAATTTAAGAGGTAGGACTTATCCTCATCACCATCATGTCATCGACGCCTCCTCCTAGGAGCTCCCACCAGGGGATGGCCACGGCAGAAGAGTTTCCATCTCCATCCAGACACTCCCTTCTTGCCTGCTCAAAATTTCTCAAGGATCTTTCACCCCTCTCCCTAACGTACTCTTGCATCCCATCTCTCCATTTCATTGGAGGGTGTCCTCTAACATTGCCTCCCTCTATCTCACTCACATATCATAGACCTGGTCATCTTACTCTCCTCTGTTCGCTCCATGTGATCAAACCACTTTAAAGTCTGTCGCTTCACTTCTTCCATCACTCTACACTTCTTCCCCTTAAACCCGTGACCTATTCCAAAACGCTCATACACACTTTCATTGCTCATTCTATCCATTCTAGTCACACCTCAAGCACTTCTCAAATAACTCATCTCCACTGCCTGCACTATTACTGTATTTCTCAAACCCCTCTTTACCTCCATGCTCACACTTCTGCCATTCACGATACGTCCCAAAGACCCTACCACCGTTCTCTTGTCTCTCCCTCCGTACCACCATGCTTACACATAATTAGTTTAGGCCCGTCCAGACGAGGGGCAGTTGCCCGCCGTGCAAACACTTACCATATCATACTAAGCAGCGGGTTGACGTCATAAGCACAGAAACAAAGGAAACATATCTGGCAACAAACAGTGCTACCAGATGTTACTGTGTGCCATGCACAGTCCCTACTCCGTTCACCGGGCAAAGACTGGCGGGCAAACTTGTGTCCACACGAGGGGCAGTTGCCCGCCGGGCACTGCCCGTTGTTTAGCAGGGTTACCAGGTCGAACAGTTGGGGAGGGTTTTTGCCACTGCCAGGCGCCCATAGCAGACCGGGCACTCCACGGCAGGCAGCGGCCGATAGCACAACCGGACTGAGAGTAGCACAACATGGGCTACAGCAAGGGTGCTGTCTATATAGGTCAATTACCCTTGACCATACCTGTTCTTTGCCACACGGGACAGACATGTTCTCCCGTCAAGTGTATAGTGGAAATCTGAAACTGACTGCAAGGGAGTTTCGCAGGTTAACTTCGTGTGTCTGGCAACATGCTCTCTTTATACCAATCATCAAGCCAGCAGGCATTGCCTCGCCCACGGGCAAGGGCCCTTGGCTGATTTGCCCGTAGTTTTCCCGCTTCGGATGTCATCTTCGCTCCCACCATCAAAACAGTTGAAGCAGTATGATATCTGGTAACAGTGTTTGCACGGCGGGCAACTGCCCCTCGTCTGGACGGGTGTTTATTAATAATCCAAGGTACTTATACTCATTAACCTCCATTTCTTCACCATTCAAAATTATTTTGCGCTCTTTTTCACATTTAGAAGACTTATCCTATGTACTGTAATAACTTATGTGCTAAATGAAGCTGTACTGTTCATACCACAGGTTAATGAAATTAAAAGCACGTGAATGACTAAGTCATGTGATTATTCCCAAGCTCCATTATATTGTGTATAAAAATAATCATTCTCTACCTCAATTACCTTACCCTATCCGTGAAACCAAAGTAAATACACATTTGTACCTTTAGTTGCACATATAGGAGTCTGGTAAGAAACAAAATGGGAGCAATTAACATCAGTACCAAAGGTCTTTACTCCATATCACAGATTCATATCACAGTGGAGATGAACGTGTAGCAGTCACCGCTCGAATTCCGTGCTCCTTCCCCTCAGTGACATAAGAAATAGGGGCGCTGTAAACACAGACTTAGATTATCAGTGTTTTCATGTTAAATGTTCATCGCCAGTACTTGTCTCAGTCCGTGTCGCGTCTTCATCGTTAACTTTTCTTGTACTCGTTTACCTTTGACTGTCCGTCTATGTCTTCTTGTTGTCCACTTTTACACATTGTTCCACACATACACCAACACTTAAATGTTAACCTACACAAACAACATTCACACAAACGCATACACAAACAAACACCTATCCTATGTGTTGTCCTTGTCGTAATGAGCTGTGTATGTTTTGTGCAAAAATCCTCACCTCCGCTCGGGGCTCGTGAGGCTGAGCACTCAGGTCGGGAGAAGCATTACGCCGTAGGCGTAGTTGCCACCTTCAGGGTTCTCCGCCGCCCTCCCCCAGGCGCCTTCTCCAGGCACCCTCTGTGCCCTCCTCCAGACGCCTTCTGCGTCTCCTCTAGGCATCCTTTGTGCCCTCCTCCAGACGCCTTCTGCGTCTCCTCCAGGCACCCTCTGTGCGCCTCTTCCAGGCACCCTCTGTGCGCCTCTTCCAGGCACCCTCTGTGCGCCTCTTCCAGGCACCCTCTGTGCGCCTCTTCCAGGCACCCTCTGTGCGCCTCTTCCAGGCACCCTCTGTGCGCCTCTTTCAGGCACCCTCTGTGCGCCTCTTCCAGGCACCCTCTGTGCGCCTCCTCCAGGCACCCTCTGTGCGCCTCCTCCAGGCACCCTCTGTGCGCCTCCTCCAGATATCCTTTGTGCCCCTTCTCCAGGCATCTTCTGTGCCCCATGGTGCTTCTCCCGGCGCTCACCCACCCACCCCCACCCCTCCTCCTTCCTGCCTTCCCGCTGGTCCGGCGACTGAGACACGCACACCGTGTGACACACAGACAAGACTCAGTGAACACTCAAACACAGTGCGACACATTACTGAGACACAGTGCCACACACTAAGTGTACACGCCACACACAGACTCGGTGTACACGCCATACAGACTCAGTGTATACGCCACCACACACCATACAAACTCAGAGACACGCAAACACAGTGTGACACCCCACTGGGATTACTAGCTGCCCCCTGGATTAACCACCGCCTCCTGGATCTACCACCGCCCTCTTGGATTACCTTACTCTCCTGTGGATCCTCATATATAGTCCAGTGTGTCCAGCAACCAGTGCTGCCACTCCTTGGATTTTTCTACTAGATCTTGGTTTTTCTGCTCCAAGCTTGGAGTCTTGGATTTTTTTCAGTTAAATTCAGGAAATCTTGGTTTTTTGGTCATGGCAATGAAATTCATGTATTTTTCCCCATTTCCTCCAGTATCAGATATTTAATGAAATAAAATACGTATACATAGTGATAATAATAGGAAAAAAAACAATATTTATGTAAATAACATTACATATTTTCGTCAGTGTAAATTATAAATGTACTATATTGTCGACTGAAGTCGTTGGGTTTGAGATTCGGACACCTCTGCTGAGCCAAACGGAGTCAGACCTGACTAAACTGTTTCCGTAGGATTGTTCGAATATTATGTTAGACAAATTTTCCCAACTGATTTGCCGTTCCTGTTCTTTTATGTATTTATCTCGTTCATCGTCACGTTACTCACGTAACTCATGTGTAACTCGTCAGAATAACAGTGCGCAGCGTTTTGGCCTTCTTGTTTTACACGAACCATACTTGTCAGAATACGGGCGCGAAACATCGCTTTGTCATACTACACGTACCATTCTCGTCAGAATACAGGCGCCGCATTGTCTGCGTCGGCTGGTTCGTCAGTGTCTGTCAGTCTGGTGTGGGTGGTGTGCTAACGGATTACCTTGAGGTTCTTGTAGCGTGAGTGTCGTGAAACTGATAAAGTGAAACCACGTTTGTTTTATAATTGCGGTGAAGGATCAGATTATGCAGACAGTTTGCTCTGAGGACAGTAAAATACCTGCTTGTGCTTACCAGGAACAAAAGTAACCATAGGCTTCTTGTTGCGTGAGTGTCGTGAAACTGATAAAGTGAAACCACCTTTGTTTTATAATTACGGTGAAGGATCAGATTATGCAGACAGTTTGCTCTGAGGACAGTAAAATACCTGCTTGTGCTTACCAGGAACAAAAGTAACCATAGGCGTGTGCATATGTTTATTTATTTTTTTAAGGGGTTGGGAGAATATAATGTGAGTGTGCATGTGTAGGGATGAGTGGGGAAGCAAGTGTGTGTGTGTGTGTGTGTGTGTGTGTGTGTGTGTGTGTAGGGAAGGACATGAGTCTGGATGGGTGAAGAAAGATGGGTGTTGGGAGACTGATTATGTGTTTACCTACGCGTGTGTGTTTGTTGCTTGTTAGTGCTCCGTGCGCCATCGAATTTGAGGTTGTGTAGTGTTTTTAAAGGTAAATTAACGAGTTTATTGAGTAAGTCAGAGTGACTAGAAATGCCCCACATCCTTCTCAGTGTTTGGTGAGTGTTGTATCAGTTGGATGGAAATCTGATTTTAAAATATGAAGCTTGTTTAGGGGCATTTAGAAAGTTCAGTGATTAAGAGGAAATAATAAACTAGTCTGTCTGATATTCAATATAAAAATAATTGTGGAAAAAAAAAAGATAACGAAATACTGCCGCTTGAATTTTAATAACGTATTTGATACTTTTCAGTGTTCAATGTGCCAGTACAACTCGTCTTAAAGTAGTGAAAGTGTTAAAGACTTGAAAATGAGTGACTCAGAGAGTGGTGAAAAAACACCACCTAAGAAGAGACCAAAAGTTTGGTATAATCAAGCTTTTAAAAGTGAGTGGTTAAATGACCCTGAGTTAAAAGACTGGATAAAATCTGATCCTGATGACCGATTTGTTGTATATTGCACAGTATGTGATAGCAAGCTGAAAAATTGCAACAAGTCAGGATTAATGGCACATAAGGAAACATCTAAACATATGAAAAACTTTGAAGCAAAGAAAAAAAGTCTGAGTATTAAATGTTTCACAAGGAAGCAAGTGGAAGATCCACAAGATAAAGTGCACAATGCTGAGCTGCTGTTATCAGCGTTCATGGCAGAACACGGCATGCCTTTTTCGCAGGCGGATCATCTAATTGAAGTGATGAAAAAAATGTTTCCTGAATGTGATACAGTTAAGAAAATGACAATGAAGAAAACAAAAGCTTCATATGTGATGCAATATGGACTAGCTTGGGAAGAACGCCAAGAAATAGTGGAAATCTGTAGAGAGAACAAGTTTTCCCTTATGATCGATGAGAGCACTGATGTATCGGTGACGCAGATTCTTGCAGTAATGGTACGGTTCTACGATAAGAAGAAATGTCAGGTGACAGACGCCCTATTGGACATAATAGAAGTGGAAGATGCAAGTGCAGAGGGTCTGTACAAGGTTGTGAAAGAACTATTCCAAAGTAAAAATATTCCACTTACAAATATCATTGGCTTCGCAAGTGACAATTGCTCGGCAATGATGGGTGTTCACAATGGATTCCAGGCACGCTTGAAGGAAGACGTACCCTCTGTATATATCCTTGGTTGCGTATGCCATTCTTTCGCCCTTTGTGCTAGCCATGCATGTATCCACTTGCCTTCCTACCTTGAATCATTTTTGAAGAACGTTTGCTGCTACTTTTCTCGAAGTAGCAAGCGACAACATCAGTTCAGACTGATTCAAGAAGTCGTGCATAGCCCCAAACACAAGATGATTAAACTCTCGCAGACCCGCTGGTTATCTCGAGGTCAAGTGATATCCAGAGTTTTGGAGCAGTGGGATGCCCTCCTGCTGTTCTTTCAGACAGAGTCTGCTTCAGATGAAGATGGAGCATCTCAAATTTATAAGACAATGTCAAGGAAGGGCACTAAACACATGCTTTTGTTCCTGAATTATATCCTAGGAAAAGTGGATAGAATGAACAAAGAGTTTCAGGCTGAGTCCTTCAGGCTCAGCAGCCTGTACTCCTCAATCTCTGACGAGTATCGAAACATCCTAAGTATGTTTCTTAAAAATGAGGTGCTTGAATCACGAAAACTATCAGACATTAATCCTCACAACTCCTCACTGTACCTTGGTGTAGATGACGTAAATGTTGGCGGAAGATGCAGTGCTTTGCTACTGAAAGAACCGCTTGGTGAATCAAAGAGAAAGTTTCTTGCTGACTGTCGGGGATTTCTAGTGGAACTATGTGCTCAAATAAGAAAGAGATTTCCTTTGGACGAAAATGGTGTCCTGGCCCAGCTTCATATCATTGACCCAAAAGTTGCATTATCTCCACAACGAAAACCGAAATTTATCGCAAAATTAGCTGTTCACTTCCCTACACTCGTGAATGAGGCAAACTTGGATGATTTACAAGATGAATGGGAGTCTCTGTTGTGGTTCAAGGGTAGCCTCCAAAGCTTGAACCAGTTACCAACTTCTTTCTGGCAAGAGCTACTCCAAGTAAAGGATGCGAACAATAAAACAAAATTTCCTAATCTTGCTGTATTCATGAGAGATCTCTTGGCGCTACCACATTCATCTGCTTCAGTCGAACGAATGTTTTCTAAAATCAACTTAATAAAGACGAAGCAGTCAAATAGCCTCTTATCCAACACTGTGGCAAACAGAATGCTTGCGAAACAGGCCATCGCTAGACAGGGGGTATCTTGTTATGACTGGAAGCCATCAAAAGTACTGCTTAGCGACTTGAAAACTGGAAAATGCCATCAGCGCTACAAGGATATGTGCTCAAAAGTGGAAATGGCAACTCTGCATTCACCTGACCCTGATGATGACGACAGTGATGAGGAACCCCCACTTCAGGTGTATGCATATTAAGGTAAGAAAGAGTTTGTATTTTGAGTTTTAATATATATACGGCCATCTTGGTTTTTTTTAGTTCATCTTGGAGTATTTTACCGATGATTCTTGGTTTTTTATAAAATCAAGAGTGGCAGCACTGCCAGCAACAGTTCAGTGCAGCACGTCCCCAGCAACAGTTAGTGTCACAGTGTTACCTACTAAGCATATAGTGTTGTGTTACAGTGCCTTTTTGAACACTGGTTCACTCCCCGAGCCACAGAGGCCCCTGGCACGTGCCAGCGCCTATAGTACACGCAGTTCGTTTTACTCTCACGGACTGCCGCGGCTCCTGGCACATGCTAGCGCCCCTAACTTTTCAACTCGCTGTGGCCCCCGGCTCGCTGGCATCTAGCGACTGCCGCGGCTCCTGGCATATGCTTGCGCCTCTCACTCCTCAACCGGCTGTGGCCCCTGGCACGCTGGCAGCTAGCGCCTTCACACCAGGGTTGGAGTAATTACAATTCAAAATCTTAATTACTATTACAATTACAATTACATTATTAAAACTTTAAATTGCAATTATAATTACAATTACGCATGTGAAGTTCAATTACAATTACAATTACAATTACTACAGGAGACAGTCAATTATAATTACAATTATAATTACTCAGCGTCCAACAGTAAGCTTTGGTTGAAAAGAAAAACACTAGCATCGTGCTGTTGTCATTTATTGAGAGAGAGAGAGAGAGAGAGAGAGAGAGAGAGAGAGAGAGAGAGAGAGAGAGAGAGAGAGAGGGGTGGATGTAGGCTAAACGGGTAGGCAGAGGGGGAGGGAGAAGGGGTGGTACAGTAGGTGGTGGGGACTGGGGGAGTGGTGCTATACATACAGACGGATAAACAGGAAGGGCGGGAAGGGAAATGGAGAGAGGGAATAGTGTGAGGGCAAAGGATGAAGAGAGGGTGTGGGTCGAAAGAAGGAAAAAAGGAGAAGAGAGGGAGGGACATAATGACACACACAGAGACAGACAGACAGACAGAGAGAACGTCGAAGAAATGAGGGGGTAGGTAGGAGACAGAATGACAGACAGACAGACAGACAAAGAGAGGGGCAGATAGACAAAGAAAGATGATAGTATGGTAGTATCATGAGTACTACTCACCACTATCAATAAAATATGCCTTCTACTATCACACTCATAATACTTGTCACCATTATTATTAATATTACTATCACCAGCATCACCAGATCAGCAATTCAGCATCATCAATTATTTTCATAATTATTTCCCTGTTACTGCTATATGATCGTCATTATTTTTTTTAACATTACCATCTTGCTATTACTTTCACCACCATTACTATCACTTTACTGTACTACTAGACTACTACTTTCCTATCAGCACAAGCCTACACCTACAGCGATTAACTTTCCAACAAATTAGCCTATTACTATGACACTGGTCACCATCACCACTAATCACTATTACATCATTTCATCATGACATCATCCAATGAACTATCATCACCATCTCAGCTACTACAGTCATCATCATTCATCAGGGAACAGATTACTATACAATGTCTTTCTTACCTTTACAATAGAAAGTCAAGAGGAGGACTTTGCCGTATGACGGTCTAGGAAGCAATGAAATATGTCCCAGTCCACCAAACAGGGAAAAGTGGACGCGTCTGATTCTCGTATAATACGTAGGTTGTCCAGTAAGGGTTGCCATACTTCATCATATACAGTATTTATATATTTGCCACCATAGCAGTAAAAACAAGGATTATCAGAATTTTAGTATGACTTACTTTTTTCGCAATTACAATTAAATTACAATTACTTTATAATGTAATTAATTATGATTACACTTACTTCATTAAGTTCTACATCCAATTACAATTACAATTACAATTACATACTTTAATGTATTAATTACATTTCATTAATTACAATTACAATTACTCCAACCCTGCTTCACACGCAGTTCCCTTGACGCACTTTCTGACTGCCGTGGCCCCCGGTGCGTTTACGCCAGTGCCTATTGCTCATCTCCACGCCGCTCGACTTCACCATACCTGACGACGACAAGCAACTCTTACTCTACTACGGCGGTATCCTTCAGAGCACCATTCTTCTGCTCAGGACCCGTCTACGTGGTTCGCGATTCGGGAGTGCGGATTCAAGCCTTCCAGGATCTATTAAACAGCCAACCACCTCACGCAGCCCAACTCACGCAGCCCAACTCCTCGCTGCTCAACTCCTCGCTGCTCAACCCCTCGCTGCTCAACACTTCAGCTCGACTCACCGTAGCTGTTGCCACTGCACTACTCACTCCAGCTCGACTTACTGTAGCTGTTGTCACTGCACTACTCACCTCAGCTCGACTCACCGTAGCTGAGCACTACTCAACGCAACTCTACTCAGTGCAACTTACCCCGCATCTCGACACAACTCTACTCAGCGCAACTCATCGCACAACGCTACTCATCGCAACGCATCACCGTCTGCCACAGCGCCCCCGCACCAGGGAAGATTTCGTTCCTCCTTCCTCGTCACTGGGGTGGAGTAATCTGTAGCAGTCACCACTCGAATTCCGTGCTCCTTCCCCTCAGTGACATAAGAAAATGGGGCGCTGTAAACACAGACTAAGATTATCAGTGTTTTCATGTTCAATGTTCATCGCCAGTACTTGTCTCAGTCCGTGTCGCGTCTTCATCGTTAACTTTTCTTGTACTCGTTTACCTTTGACTGTCCGTCTATGTCTTCTTGTTGTCCACTTTTACACATTGTTCCACACATACACCAACACTTAAATGTTAACCTACACAAACATTCACACAAACGCATACACAAACAAACACCTATCCTATGTGTTGTCCTTGTCGTAATGAGCTGTGTATGTTTTGTCCAATAAAGTAACCCTGGCGGATATGACTTTCTCTATCCATCAACCGATTAGCACTTAGAACACTCGCTACCACCAACAAACGAATAGACCCAAGACTGCGTTTGCATACAATGTATACACAGCCTACATCAATATTGTACATTAAATAGCTTGTCCTATTTGTAGTGTCCAGTAGCAGTGGCACCACTTACAAGTAACTGTGCCATGCATAGTTTTGACAATAATAAGCATGATAAAAAGACTACCACAGCCTATCACAGGAGTTGCAGATATCACATGCAAATGTAACACAATATATTGACTAACTACTTGGTATAGGTGACATTAACGACACATATGCACATATGTCTATCACAGTGATTCCCAATATCATACATACATAATACATAAATATATTCAATGGCTATTTGTGTGTGACACGAACGACACACATGTTTATCACAGTGATTATTCCAAAGCTTGTGACTAAAATGACTGTTCTCTATCTTATCCTACCCGTGAAACATAAGTAAATACACATTGGTACATTTACTTGCGAGCAATTAAAATCAGTACCAAAGGTCTATACTCCATAACACAAATGTATTGACTAGCTACATGAATTAATGACATGCACGTATATCACAGTGATTCCAAGAGTGTGTTTCAGTCTCGCTTGCATTATACACTCGTCAACCCAAGTAGTCTGGTTCTGCAGGCATGCTCTGCTTTTGCACCATCCTGGCCACCACCAAAACAAATAGAAGGGCCAGGGGGCCCTTCCTCCTTCAAGGTGTATTAGTTCTGTAGGCTTTGCTCGTCACCCGTCACTAACGTGAAGGCATCGGGAAAGTCCACCGCACAGGTGGGTCTTTGGCTAGTCGAGGGATAAATCCCCTGGCTACCCAGAGAACGACAATTGCAGAAACCTCAAGTTGTCAAATTGAGGTCTCTGCAGGCACATTACTGTGCCTGTTTATCTGCAGCATACCGTATGGCAGCTGTAATTTCAGCAACAGCACGACCAATCCCCCCTTCCAACGTGTTGTTCAGTCTTTCAACTGAATTGTTGATGGACTGATGCACCTCGTACATCTTGAGCAGAAGGTCTGCGTCATGTGTGTGGTGTGGTGATGCTGTACCTCTCCGGTGTAGACCGGGCCTGCCTTGGCGCGTGGGAGTGTGGCTGGGTGGGCGGGCGTAGGGGTGGTGGCTCGGTGAGGGCCTTGAGGGCTGGCTTGGGGTGCCCAGAGACGGCACATAGGAGTGATCCTCCACTGCCTCAGCCAGACTCATCGCTGCGGCGTTGATACTGGCTGCACCTGCCTCCACTCCTCCACCACCACCTCCTTCTCCTCCTCCTCCTTCTTCTCCTCCTCCTCCTCCTCCTCCTCCTCCTCCTCCTTTTCCTCCTCCTCTACAGCCATTGGTGCATCCTGGTTGTATTCTGTAAGGAAATCACAATATATAAATGCTGTACAGCAGTATTATTAAACCTTTTCTAAGTTCCTACACCTTCCCGGGAGCCTTGAGGAATTTATGTCTCCTAGGTCCTAGATACTAAATATCAGAAATTAAATTAATATTTTCTGTAGATTTAAGACTGAAAATATATAACAAGTATTAGGTCTATTTCAAACGTGAAAAATAGCCACTTGGTCCTAACTTATTGTCTTATAGGTGGTAAATGTATAATACAACAATATAACTTATGTGTATGAATTTTGACTTTCTGATGCACACTATGTACTTAGCACAAGATATTGTATGTGTAGTTAGTATTACACATTACAATATTTTATGGTTAATAGTTATCATTCAGTAACAATCATATTTCTGATCATAACGTAAATATATTTTCATGTCTCACCCTGTGTTAGTGTCACCTGGTCTGGGTTAGGAATCCCAGGAATGCCCGTGATGGCTGCTGTGGGAATCAGGCTTAGCACAGCTTCCTCCGCCACCGAGTACTCCACCTTTTGTGATGGGCCGCCACCTGAGAAGAAAGGAAAATGATGAATAGTAACATTTAGCAGGCAATTTATATGACGTGAACATCATCCCACTGACTACATTACACTGTTAATAGAGAGGGAGATATTTACCGGAAAAATTTGGCTTGGTTAGTATCGTCACATATCAAAGAATGAGAAAAAAACATTTTGTAAATCATAATGATCTCCAGTGATAATTTATCAACATACTTGTTCTTTTTGATACTGAAGGTCCTTCGCCCTCTTTTTTTTTAACATCAGAGTTGAAGTGCTTAAACTTGATGCGAATTTCCGCGATGTCATGTTGAACCCTCCCTATAGTATTGACTGCTTCTTGAACCTCCGCCCATGCTGCAATTTTTGTGGAATGTGTTGTCCCTGAGGACAACTTTCCAAACAGGATGTCGTACTTTGGACGGATGGCCATGGCCATGCCCAACACTTCATCCTCAGAAATGTTAGCCTTTCTGGGTTTCTTGCCTTCCATTCCTGAAAGTGGTGTGACATGTAATTAGTATGCAGTACCCAGACCTTTCCCAGAAACATGTTACCCCTTCTATCATCCTTCTGACTCCTTATTAGCTGGAATGGACATTTTTTTGGCTTAGCTCTGACTACAATTCAACTGGAAACTTCACATCTCCTCTCTCGCTAAATCAGTTTCCGCGAGGTTGGGCGTTCTGAATCGTCTCCGCCAGTTCTTCTCCCCCGCGCAGTTGCTATCCATATACAGGGGCCTTGTCCGCCCTCGTATGGAGTATGCATCTCACGTGTGGCGGGGCTCCACTCACACAGCTCTTCTGGACAGAGTAGAGTCTAAGGCTCTTCGTCTCATCAGCTATCCTCCTCCTACTGATAGTCTTCTACCTCTTAAATTCCGTCGCGATGTTGCCTCTCTTTCTATCTTCTATCGATATTTTCACGCTGACTGCTCTTCTGAACTTGCTAACTGCATGCCTCCCCCCTCCCGCGGCCCCGCTGCACTCGACTTTCTACTCATGCTCATCCCTATAGCATCTTCACTCTTTCATCCCTCACGCTGGTAAACTCTGGAACAATCTTCCTTCATCTGTATTTCCTCCTGCCTACGACTTGAACTCTTTCAAGAGAAGGGTATCAGGACACCTCTCCTCCCGAAATTGACCTCTCTTTCGGCCACCTCTTTTGATTCTTTTTTAGGAGCAGCGAGTACCGGGCTTTTTTTTATTATTGTTTCCTTTTTTTGTGCCCTTGAGCTGTTTCCTTTGTTGTAAAAAAAAAAAAAAAAAAATCACTAGACCACGGAGGGTATACTCACATTTTCTTGCCACAGCGCTACCAAACCTAACTTGTGGAGTATATAATCTGTTTTAGGCTTTCTTTCTAATATAATTTTAGACCACGGAGGCTATAATCACATTTTCTTGCCACAGCGCTACCAAACCTAACTTGGAGTATATAATCTGTTTTAGGCTTTCTTTCTAATATAATTTATTCATATTGTAAATAAATTTATTTATAGCAACATACAGCCTTATTTGATATATACATTTTTTACATAACTTCAAATATTAATTAGCTGACATAACTTTGTTATTAGCCTAAAAATAATCTCAACACTATGACCTTATTGGATTATCCAACTATTTAATTAAATTCATTTAAAGGTAGTAAATAGCTGACATATGAGAGGAGGTGAGAGGTATTGAGTGTGTGGCAAAGTGTGGGGCTGGGCTCACCCCGCACACGCCAGTTTCTCGTGGAAATACTCTGCCATACCCTTCTCTATCTATAATATGCATAGAACACTAAAGTAGCATGTGCTCTGAAGCCTCATCAATCCCCCTTTTGTAGTGCGGCGATTTGCCTGATGGGCGAGCCTCCCATAACTCCCTCTGTGGAGGGGGTACCTCTTTGGCTGCCTGGTTAAGAAGTGGCTCTCCCGTCTCACTGGTCGGGGGTTCAATCCCCGGTGCCGGCTAAACCTTTCCTTGTTTGGATTAATTTCTCGTGTGTTCCGTTACACGCTGTGGTCGTGTGGGAGTGTAGTAAAAGAAAAATTCTGGCATTTCACTTTCACATCTATGGCATACCTTTCTACATTGCATACTATGTACACGTGGGTTACCTCCAATCTAGAGATCTCAAAACCCTCAGTAGCGCCTGACTCTTCCCATTCAACATAAACGCATGGCCTCACTACTATGGCAGTTTCCAGCAAAGTAGGCGGCTCTTCAACCAATATATATTGTATTAGTTTACCACATTTTGGCTAGGCTGCATCAACTAGGGGAAATACTTACTATTTGTGTCTTCTTGACACAAACATCAGGTAAACCACGCAGTGTAAGGCAGGAATGGTGGTGGAAACAGGACATACAAGAAAAGTTGAGGGAAAAGAAGGAGGCGAAGCGGAAATGGGAACAGACGAGGAATCAACTGGATAAAGATGAATACCAGCGAGCGAAGAAGGCGGCAATGAAAAAAGTAGCAGTGGCGAAAGCGGAAGCTTGCGAGAACATATACGAAGAATTGGAAACATCCCAAGGTCAGAAGAAAATATACTGGCTGGCGAAAAGCAGAAACAAGGCTACAAAATTTTTTCAACACATAAAGCAAATACTAGATGCGGAAGGGCGTGTACTGAGTAAAGAGGAAGAGGTGCGTGAAAGGTGGAAGGAGTATTTTTCAGGACTGCTGAACGAGGAGAACCACCGTGAATATTTTGAAGATGGAGTTCCATGTGAGGGACCAACGAGGCCAATTGAGAGTGGCAGTGGAGAAGGCCCTGAAGAAAATGAAGAGGAACAAGGCAGTTGGCCCGGATAACATCCCCGTGGAGGCATGGTTGGCTTTGGGAAGGGAAGGAGTAGATATTTTGTGGATACTAATGAGGAAAATTGAAGACCAGCAAGTTATACCGGAGGAGTGGCGAGAAAGTGTAATGGTTCCAATCTTCAAGGAGAAAGGGAATGTGCAAGATTGTGCAAACTATCGTGGAATAAAGCTTCTGTCCCACACAATGAAGATCTGGGAGAGGATTATGGATGCAAGATTGAGACAGGTGGTGGAGATAGCAAGGGGCCAGTTCGGATTTATTCCTAAAAAGGGAACGACTAGCGCAATTTTTGTGCTAAGACAGATGATGGAAAAATATAGAGAAGCAGAGGGAGATACACGCAATATTCATTGACCTGGAAAAAGCTTATGATCGAATTCCGAGGCAGGAAATATGGAGATGCTTGAGGAAGAAGATGGTACCAGAGAGTTATATAAAACAAATTATGGAGATGTACAGAAATGTGAAAACGAGGGTTAAAACTGCAGCAGGCATGACTGAGAGTTTTGATGTGAGGGTTGGGCTACATCAGGGTTCAGCCCTCAGCCCTTTTCTCTTTAATATAGTATTTGATGTGTTGACGGAGGGCGTAAGAAGAGGAGTGCCATGGGACATTATGTATGCGGATGATGTGGTGTTGGTTGGTGAATCAAAACAAGAAGTGGAGGAGAGGATGGAGGAGTGGCGTATAGCATTGGAGAGGCGGGGAATGCGAATAAGCAGAAGTAAGACGGAATATATGGTGATGATAGACCAGGATCAAGGCAGGAACAGGGACATGGGGAGCATAACATTAGATGGCCAGTCTCTGAATAGCGTGAGGGACTTCAGATATCTAGGTTCAACGGTTGCGGCAGATGGAAATGAAGAGGCGGAAGTTACAAGAAGGATACAGGCGGGATGGAATAATTGGCGTGATATGTCAGGAGTCCTCTGTGACAAGCGAATGCCAATGAAATTAAAAGGGAAAGTGTATAGAACAATGGTGAGACCAGCTATGACATATGGCCTAGAAACTGTGCCAATGAAGAAGAGTAGTGAAAGAAAATTGGAAGTGACAGAAATGAAAATGCTGAGATGGATGAGTGGAGTGACAAGAAAGGACAGGATCAAGAATGAAGTCATAAGAGGTACAGTTAAGGTAACAAGTGTGGGTAAAAAGGTGCAGGAAACGAGACTGAGATGGTTTGGTCATGTCATGAGGAGAGAGGAAGGGAGTTCTGAAAGGCAGATAATGGACATGGAAGTGGGTGGCAGAAGACGAGATGGAAGGACTGTATTGTGGCAGACGCCAGGGAGAAGAACTTGGACCTTGAAGTGGCGGAGGACAGGGTTAGATGGAGGAGACTCATCAAAAACAGCAACCCCGTATAGAAACGGGATAATAACGCTGCGGAAGAAGAAGAAGAAGAAGTCAGGTTGAAAGCAGTCATGTCGCTTTACAGAGGTTTCCCTACCCGTAGCGTTCGCGCAAGAGGTTTCGCTACCTAACAGGGGTCCGGTTCGCCACCGAGTGGTTTCGATACCTGAACGTTTCGCTTTTTATAGATGTTTCGGTAATTAAATGCTTAGACTGATCTTACCATAACCCTTCCGTTTTCTTGCGAGGCGGAAAGTCTGAAATCTTTAGTTTAGCCAGACTTGCTCCACAGTCGCCATGCCGCATCACAACTGTATCCTTTGTGGCAAAACAGTGGCAAATAAACATCATGCTGTACAATGTGATATTTGTGAACAGAGGCAACATCGTCTTTGCAATACAAATAAGTCGATATTAATTATAGCAATAGGTAAATGTACATATGACGTAGCGAGGTGGTGCAATATAGTTTGGTTTATAAAATGCGGAGAAGGGAGTCAAAGCTACTATGTCGAGTCTATTTCGTTCTTTCCATTACATACACACTTTTTTCTCGGATTTTTTTTTTTTTAAGAAGAACACAGGATGAAGGTGAGGGGCTTACTCGAGCGTGAGTGGATATGTCACGGTTGCCAAACAACAACTCCTACAGTGTCGGAGCCCGCTTTAGAGCAGCAGGAACTTCAGACCTTTACTGTACTGCAGCCAATGGAAGTGGAAAGTTTTTATATACCAGTAGGACAGGAACTTGAAATACCGGAGCCCGCTTTAGACCAGCAGGAGCTGGAACCTCAGACCCTAGGTGTTCCTCATCCGATGGGAGTAGAAAATTTTGTGGCGAAACCTCTGCAACCCGTCACGCTTAGGGAGAGGAGTTGGTGGGAGTGGTATCCTCAACACCTTTTTCCTGTTCCAGGAGCTGGGAAGACCAGGGCAGGGCTGGATGAGTTGGTGCTGGGAAGAGTAGGGTGTGTTGGGGCTTTGAAGGCAGGACAGGGCAGGGTGTGTTGAGCCTTGGAAGGGCAGAGTGTGCTGAGGCTGGGAAGGGCGGGGCGTGGCAGGCTAGGAGGGGCAGGGAGGGTCAGCCTGTGAAGAGCAGGGCAGGGCAGGATGGGAAGGGGGTATTATTCTAGATTGTCACCCGTCTCAGTCACGAAAACCTTGGTGCTCTATGAAGGATTTAGTGTCCATAAAACACATTGCCGTATTACTTTGCCGTCGCAAATCACCTTTTCAAGATAGATATTTTTTCGTAAATATTTACTTCAGTTGCGATCGCCATGGTAGTGCGAGAGGGAAGGGATTTTCTGTCATTACCGGCGCATCATACGTGTGGGGGGAGTTCCAGGGAGGGGCACAGCTGGTCAGGAGTGGGGTCGAGGAGAGCGAAGCCCCCCCCCGTTAGAGGTTAGGTCACGTAAAGTTTGGTTAGAGTAATTTACCTCAAATATGCTCCCCCACCCCCGGGACATGGCGGGTGCGGAGGCCGATTGTCGATATAGAGTACACGTAATTTGGATGTAGATACATGTAAGAAAAAGAACCTCAAGAGAGTCTACCGCCGCTAAGCGAGAAATACCTCCTCGCTGAAATAATCCGCTCTGCTATCCACCACGCATGCGCGCTGGGGGAATACACGGCAGGTAAACATTAATTTGGCTGGTTTTGTTCTAGTTTGTCCACTTGTGATCTTTGAGAGCGTTGCAGTGCGTGAAATATGAACAAAAGTAAGCAAGTTGAACTTCTGCGAGATATTTTGCGGCTGCGATGGCGGGTGTTGAACAGGCTTTGATAAGTAATGTTATTTGTGATTCATTGCTTTGCGACAGAAACATTCAGCAGATTATTCCATAGCACACCATAAACTACCAGAAAAAAAATAGTTTCGTCCAACAGTGTCCCACGGGTGACAATCTAGAAATTTACTGGGAAGGGCAGGGCGGCAGAGGCTGGGAGGGGCAGAGTGTGTTGGGGCTGGCAAGGGCAGGGTGTGTTGGGGCTGGCAAGGGCAGGGCGTTTTGGGGCTGGGAAGGGCAGGGTGTTTTGGGTTGGGAAGGGCAGGGTGTGTTGGGGCTGGCAAGGGCAGGGTGTGTTGGGGCTGGCAAGGGCAGGGTGTTTTGGGGCTGGCAAGGGCAGGGTGTGTTGGGGCTGGGAAGGGCAGGGTGTGTTGGGGCTGGGAAGGGCAGGGTGTGTTGGGGCTGGGAAGGGCAGGATGTGTGGGGGCTCGGAAGGACAGGATGTTTTGGGGCTCGGAAGGGCAGGGTGTGTTGTGGGTGGGAAGGGCAGGGTGTGTTGGGGCTAGGAAGGGCAGGGTGTGTTTGGGGCTGGGAAGTTCAGGGTGTTTTGGGGCTGGGAAGGGCAGGGTGTGTTGGGGCTGGGAAGGGCAGGATGTTTTGGGGCTAGGAAGGGCAGGGTGTGTTGGGGCTGGGAAGGACAGGGTGTGTTGAGGCTGGGAAGGGCAGGATGCTTTGGGGCTAGGAAGGGCAGGATGTTTTGGGGCTACGAAGGGCAGGGTGTGTTGGGGTTGGGAAGGACAGGGCGAGGCAGGTTGGGAAGGACAGGGTGTTTTGGGGCTGGGAAGGGCAGGGTGTTTTGGGGTTAGGAAGGGCAGGGTGTTTTGGGGCTGGGAAGGGCAGGGTGTGTTGGGGCTGGGAAGGACATAGTGTGTTGGGGCTGGGAAGGACAGGGTGTTTTGGGGGTGGCAAGGGCAGGGTGTTTTGGGGCTGGGAAGGGCAGGGCGTGTTGGGGTTGGAAGGACATAGTGTGTTGGGGCTGGGAAGGACAGGGTGTGTTGGGGGTGGCAAGAGCAGGGTGTGTTGGGGCTGGGAAGGGCAGGGTGTGTTGGGGTTGGGAAGGACAGGGTGTGTTGGGGGTGGGAAGGACAGGGTGTGTTGAGGTTGGGAAGGGCAGGATGTTTTGGGGCTAGGAAGGGCAAGATGTTTTGGGGCTAAGAAGGGCAGGGTGTGTTGGGGCTGGGAAGGACAGGGTGTGTTGAGGCTGGGAAGGGCAGGATGCTTTGGGGCTAGGAAAGGCAGGATGTTTTGGGGCTAGGAAGGGCAGGGTGTGTTGGGGGTGGCAAGGGCAGGGTGTGTTGGGGCTGGGAAGGGCAGGGTGTGTTGGGGGTGGCAAGGGCAGGGTGTGTTGGGGCTGGGAAGGGCAGGGTGTGTTGGGGTTGGGAAGGACAGGGTGTGTTGGGGGTGGGAAGGACAGGGTGTGTTGTGGGTGGGAAGGCCAGGCTGTGTTGGGGGTGGGAAGGACAGGGTGTGTTGGGGCTGGGAAGGACAGGGTGTATTGGGGCTGGGAAGGGCAGGGTGTTTTGGGACTGGGAAGGACAGGGTGTGTTGGGGCTGGGAAGGGCAGGGTGTGTTGGGGCTGGGAAGGGCAGGGTGTGTTGGGGCTGGGAAGGACAGGGTGTGTTGGGGGTGGGAAGGACAGGGTGTGTTGGGGGTGGGAAGGACAGGGTGTGTTGAGGTTGGGAAGGGCAGGATGTTTTGGGGCTAGGAAGGGCAGGATGTTTTGGGGCTAGGAAGGGCAGGGTGTGTTGGGGCTGGGAAGGACAGGGTGTGTTGAGGCTGGGAAGGGCAGGATGTTGGGAGGGGGAAAGGGCAGGTGTTTTGGGGCTAGGAAGGGCAGGGTGTGTTGGGGCTGGGAAGGGCAGGGTGTGTTGGGGCTGGGAAGGGCAGGGTGTGTTGGGGCTGGGAAGGACAGGGTGTGTTGGGGCTGGGAAGGGCAGGGTGTGTTGGGGCTGGGAAGGGCAGGGTGTGTTGGGGCTGGGAAGGGCAGGGTGTTTTGGGGCGGGGAAGGGCAGGTGGTTTTGGGGCTGGTAAGGGCAGGGTGTGTTGGGGCTGGGAAGGGCAGGGTGTGTTGGGGCTGGGAAGGGCAGGGTGTGTTGGGGCTGGGAAGGGCAGGGTGTGTTGGGGCTGGGAAGGGCAGGGTGTGTTGGGGCTGGGAAGGGCAGGGTGTGTTGGGGCTGGGAAGGGCAGGTGTGTGGGGCTTGGAAGGGCAGGGTATGTTGAGGCTGGGAAGGGCAGGGTGTGTTGGGGCTGGGAAGGGCAGGGTGTGTTGGGGCTGGGAAGGGCAGGTGTGTTGGGGCTGGGAAGGGCAGGGTGTGTTGGGGCTGGGAAGGGCAGGGTGTGTTGGGGCTGGGAAGGGCAGGGTGTGTTGGGGCTGGGAAGGGCAGGGTGTTGGGGCTGGGAAGGGCAGGGTGTGTTGGGGCTGGGAAGGGCAGGGTGTGTTGGGGCTGGGAAGGGCAGGGTGTGTTGGGGCTGGAAGGGCAGGGTGTGTTGGGGCTGGGAAGGACAGGGTGTGTTGGGGCTGGGAAGGGCAGGGTGTGTTGGGGCTGGGAAGGGCAGGGTGTTTTGGGGCTGGGAAGGGCAGGGTGTGTTGGGGCTGGGAAGGGCAGGGTGTGTTGGGGCTGGGAAGGGCAGGGTGTGTTGGGGCTGGGAAGGGCAGGGTGTGTTGGGGCTGGGAAGGGCAGGGTGTGTTGGGGCTGGGAAGGGCAGGGTGTGTTGGGGCTGGGAAGGGCAGGGTGTGTTGGGGCTGGGAAGGGCAGGGTGTGTTGGGGCTGGGAAGGGCAGGGTGTGTTGGGGCTGGGAAGGGCAGGGCAGGTGTGTGGGGGCTGGGAAGGGCAGGGTGTGTTGGGGCTGGGAAGGGCAGGGTGTGTTGGGGCTGGGAAGGGCAGGGTGTGTTGGGGCTGAGAAGGGCAGGGTGTGTTGGGGCTGGGAAGGGCAGGGTGTGTTGGGGCTGGGAAGGACAGGGTGTGTTGGGGCTGGGAAGGGCAGGGTGTGTTGGGGCTGGGAAGGGCAGGGTGTGTTGGGGCTGGGAAGGGCAGGGTGTGTTGGGGCTGGGAAGGGCAGGGTGTGTTGGGGCTGGGAAGGGCAGGGTGTGTTGGGGCTGGGAAGGGCAGGGTGTGTTGGGGCTGGGAAGGGCAGGTGTGTTGGGGCTGGGAAGGGCAGGGTGTGTTGGGGCTGGGAAGGGCAGGGTATGTTGGGGCTGGGAAGGGCAGGCTGTGTTGGGGCTGGGAAGGGCAGGGTGTGTTGGGGCTCGGAAGGGCAGAGTGTTTTGGGGCTGGGAAGGGCAGGGTGTGTTTGGGGCTGGGAAGGGCAGGGTGTTTTGGGGCTGGGAAGGGCAGGGTGTGTTGGGGCTGGCAAGGGCAGGGTGTGTTGGGGCTGGGAAGGGCAGGATGTGTTGGGGCTGGGAAGGACAGGGTGTGTTGAGGTTGGGAAGGGCAGGATGTTTTGGGGCTAGGAAGGGCAGGGTGTGTTGGGGCTGGGAAGGACAGGGTGTGTTGAGGCTGGGAAGGGCAGGATGTTTTGGGGCTAGGAAGGGCAGGATGTTTTGGGGCTAGGAAGGGCAGGGTGTGTTGGGGCTGGGAAGGGCAGGATGTGTTGGGGCTGGGAAGGGCAGAGTGTGTTGAGGTTGGGAAGGGCAGGATGTTTTGGGGCTAGGAAGGGCAGGGTGTGTTGGGGCTGGGAAGGACAGGGTGTGTTGAGGCTGGGAAGGGCAGGATGCTTTGGGGCTAGGAAGGGCAGGATGTTTTGGGGCTAAGAAGGGCAGGGTGTGTTGGGGTTGGGAAGGACAGGGCGAGGCAGCCTGGGAAGGGCAGGGCGAGGCAGGTTGGGAAGGACAGGGTGTTTTGGGGCTGGGAAGGGCAGGGTGTTTTGGGGCTGGGAAGGGCAGGGTGTTTTGGGGTTAGGAAGGGCAGGGTGTTTTGGGGCTGGGAAGGGCAGGGTGTGTTGGGGCTGGGAAGGACATAGTGTGTTGGGGCTGGGAAGGACAGGGTGTATTGGGGGTGGCAAGGGCAGGGTGTTTTGGGGCTGGGAAGGGCAGGGTGTGTTGGGGTTGGGAAGGACATAGTGTGTTGGGGCTGGGAAGGGCAGGGTGTGTTGGGGCTGGGAAGGGCAGGGTGTGTTGGGGTTGGGAAGGACAGGGTGTGTTGGGGGTGGGAAGGACAGGGTGTGTTGGGGCTGGGAAGGACAGGGTGTGTTGGGGCTGGGAAGGGCAGGGTGTTTTGGGGCTGGGAAGGACAGGGTGTGTTGGGGCTGGGAAGGGCAGGGTGTGTTGGGGCTGGGAAGGGCAGGGTGTGTTGGGGCTGGGAAGGGCAGGGTGTGTTGGGGCTGGGAAGGGCAGGGTGTGTTGGGGCTGGGAAGGGCAGGGTGTGTTGGGGGTGGGAAGGGCTGGGGGTGTTGGGGCTGGGAAGGGCAGGGTGTGTTGGGGCTGGGAAGGGCAGCGTGTGTTGGGGCTGGGAAGGGCAGGGTGTGTTGGGGCTGGGAAGGGCAGGGTGTGTTGGGGCTGGGAAGGGCAGGGTGTGTTGGGGCTGGGAAGGGCAGCGTGTGTTGGGGCTGGGAAGGGCAGGGTGTGTTGGGGCTGGGAAGGGCAGGGTGTGTTGGGGCTGGGAAGGGCAGGGTGTTTTGGGGCTGGGAAGGGCAGGGTGTGTTGGGGCTGGGAAGGGCAGGGTGTGTTGGGGCTGGGAAGGGCAGCGTGTGTTGGGGCTGAGAAGGGCAGGGTGTGTTGGGGCTGGGAAGGGCAGGGTGTGTTGGGGCTGGGAAGGGCAGGGTGTGTTGGGGCTGGGAAGGGCAGAGTGTTTTGGGGCTGGGAAGGGCAGGGTGTGTTGGGGCTGGGAAGGGCAGGATGTGTTGGTGTTGGGAAGGGCAGGGTGTGTTGGGGCTGGGAAGGGCAGGATGTGTTGGTGTTGGGAAGGGCAGGGTGTGTTGGGGTTGGAAAGGGGATTGTGTGTTGGGGCTGGGAAGGGCAGGGTGTGTTGGGGCTGAGAAGGGCAGGGTGTGTTGGGGCTGAGAAGGGAAGGGTGTGTTGGGCTGGGAAGGGCAGGGTGTGTTGGGGCTGGGAAGGTCAGGGTGTGTTGGGGCTGGGAAGGGCAGGGTGTTTTGGGGCTGGGAAGGGCAGAGTGTGTTGGGGCTGGGAAGGGCAGGGTGTGTTGGGGCTGGGAAGGGCAGGGTGTGTTGGGGCTGGCAAGGGCAGGGCAGGGCAGGCTGGGAATGACAGGGCGAGGCAGCCTGGGAAGGGCAGGGCAGACTGGGAAGGACAGGGCGAGGCAGCCTGGGAAGGGCAGGGCAGGGCAGGCTGGGAAGGACAGGGCGAGGCAGCCTGGGAAGGGCAGGGCAGGGCAGGCTGGGAAGGACAGGGCGAGGCAGCCTGGGAAGGGCAGGGCAGGGCAGGCTGGGAAGGACAGGGCGAGGCAGCCTGGGAAGGGCAAGGTGTGTTGGGGCAGGGAAGGGCAGGCTGGGAAGGGCAGGGTGTGTTTAGGCAGGGCAGGGCAGGCTGGGAAGGACAGGGCGAGCCAACCTAGTAAGGGTAGGGCAGGGCAGGGCAGGCTAGGAAGGACAGGGCGAGGCAAGCTGGGAAGGGCAAGGTGTGTTGGGCAGGGCAGGGCGAGGCAGGCTGGAAAGGGCAGGGTGTGTTGGGCAGGGCAGGACAGTTCAGGCTGGGAAGTACAGGGCGTGTTAGGGCTGGGAAAGGCAGGGCGAGGCAGGCTGGGAAGGGCAGGGTGTGTTGGGTTGGGAAGGGCAGGGTGTGGCAGGGTGTTGGGGCTTGAAAGGGCAGGGTGTGGTAGGGTGTTTGGGGCTGGGAAGGGCAGGGTGTGGCAGGGTGATGGGGCTGGAAAGGGCAGGGTGTGGCAGGGTGTTGGGGCTTGAAAGGGCAGGGTGTGGCAGGTTGGGGCTTGAAAGGGCAGGGTGATGGGTCTGGAAAGGGCAGGGTGATGAGGCTGGAGAGGGCAGGGTGATGGGGCTGGAAAGGGCAGGGTGTGGCAAGGTGTTGGGGCTGGAAAGGGCAGGGTGTGTTGGGGCTGAGAAGGGCAGGGTTTGGCAGGTGTTGGGGCTGGGAAGGGCAGGGTGTGGCAAGGTGATGGGGCTGGAAAGGGCAGGGTGTGGCAGGGTGATGGGGCTGGAAAGGGCAGGGTGTGGCAGGGTGATGGGGCTGGAAAGGGGAGGGTGTGGCAGGGTGTGGCAGGGTGATGGGGCTGGAAAGGGGAGGGTGTGGCAGGGTGCTGGGGCTGGAAAGGGCAGGGTGTTTTGGGGCTGGGAAAGGCAGTGTGTGTTGGGGTCTCTCATCCCTCAGCCGCACCTGACTCCGACCAATATTTCATTAGTTTTCCACATTATGGCTAGGCTGTTCGAACTAGGGGAAATACTTACTATTTGCGTCTTCTTGAGGATTTGGATCTGGATCTGGACAATTATGCGCAGGGCACCTATATGGGTGCATAACACGCATATAAAGAAAGGAAGGGGCAAGTGAGGCGCGTATGACTGCTTCTTGTGAGGACCGGTCAGGTAGCACGTGGTCACTTTCAGGGAGAGGAGGTGTTGCCGCAGCAACAGTCGGTGGAAGACTGGACGGAAGTGGAAGCGTGGCCAACAGGAAGTGGTGTGGTTAGACGGCCCCGCACCAACTTCTTCACAAGTTCCCATCGCTTATTGGCAGCGTTTGTTTACAAACTCCTTCCTTGATCCTGATTGGCTGTCTTCTTTGTTTCAGTGATTTCCATTGGTTGCAATCATATCAGTTGGTGAGCTGCCCGCACTCTACCGTCTCACTCGTGAACCATAGGACTAACCCTTAGTACCCCCCGGCGACCGCGCTGTGCATCGCTGCGGTGGACGGTCCTAGCGCGGAGCTAACGGAGGACGGGACCAGTGACATAACCGTCGCCTAAACAAAGTTACGACCACCTTTGAGCATTCGGCCACTGGGTACGATGGATGTGAAAATGAATCGATCGTGGCTAGTCGCCTCGGAATGTTTGGTACCCCTGATTGTGATGACGCACCTGAATCCTTTACTGCATATTATGATACGTTGCGAGCCTGTGTTGAACTTGGCATTCGGAGATTTGATGGTCGCGGTAAGTCATGCTCACGTAAGTCGCAATTGAGACCCCAGAAGACCGGCGCAAAGCCATTATTTTTCTTAACACTGAAGGCCTCAGCCTCAGATACCATGCAATTATATGCTATCACTGTCAGAGATATGGCCATCTTGAGGTTAACTGCACTGCTAAGAGAAATGGGAAGCCCCAAAATGTTTCAAATGCTCTGGCCATCATAAACCGGAGGAGTGCTCCATGGCTGAGAAGAAATGCATAAATTGTGTGACGTACAAGAAGTCTGAAAGCAACCACTCAGCGAATGACCAGTGTTGTGTAGTTCTCCAGACTGAAATTGAGAGAATTCGTAACATAACTGACCATGGCTATTAATTAGTGTTTGTACTCAAAGATAAATTGTGTGTGGTGAATGTTCAGTGTGTTGGAAATAATCGTTGGATATCTAATTGTGATACTATAACGATAATATCAGACATGGAAACGGAACAATGGATATTTGTGATACTATTCGTGAATGCAATTAAGACACTCACTCACTCACTATAAAGTTTGAGATGTAGGAAATCAGTCTAATTCACCGCAAATCCAGTGGTTAGCAACTCGCAAGGACAACACCCCCGTGATACATCCAAAGAGGAAACATACCAGCTAGTTGTGGAGAAATCTGGCTGGACACACCACCTAAAGGCACTCGGACGGTCAACAAATGATAATCCTAGCAGATCCGCGCAGTAATATCTTATTGTTATGAAAACCGCCGGAGTACTTAGCTGGGGTGTGGGTTTGTATCCTCTTTCTAAGGATATTGTTGTCATAGAGTTTCTTGCAGGGTGAGTGTTTCCCTCGAGTGGTAATATAATTACACCGCGACCGTGTTAATGGATGGAGCCGCGAGTGCCAAGATGCTGACTGATTGAAGCTGGAAGTGGAGAGGGGCCCGCAAGCCGCCCGCCGTCTGAAAAAATATTTTGTATTTCTCCCGCCAGACGGCGCTGCTTGTGCCTCTGTTTCAGCAGTTACTTATCCTTGCACATTTATTTAATTTAGTAAGGTAAATTACTTATTATTTTATGTAAGGAATTCTTCAATATAGTAATTCCCTCCATTGTTAGTTTAGTTAGTCATTTAGGCAGTGATTAATTTGATTCGTCTCGATATGGGAGTCCAAAGACCGAGGTGGGTAACCACCATTTGTGGCTTATTTTAGCTCAAACGATGGACACATCGCTGGTTCGAGCTCCGGCCCGAGACTTGTGCCAGTAAGGGAATAGTTGATTTGCCAAATCCCCTGGCTTTCATCACCTAATTCCCAACATATTCCCCAGAGGGGATTGCGATTCCCCAAATCGCAATTAACTGACTCTAGAGTAATTACTTATTTATTTATTTATTCAAAGATAAGAAATGGGGACTAACTTAATAAGAGAAAAAGAGTGAAATGCAACTCGGGGGGGTTGAGATCGTTGCACATCTCATCCAAATAGACTAGCCCTTACCCCTTCCTCACCTTCTAGGAAGGTGTTGCATTTTTTTTCCTTATCAACCTCACCTTCTGGGAAGGTGTAGCATATTTTTTCCTAAACATCCTTACCTTCTGGGAAGGTGTAGCATTTTTTCCTTACAATACTTAAAACTAATCCTAAATTTAATCCTAAAGTCCTCATCATAGTAGATGAAGTACTGAAACAAACAAAAACACAAAATATCAACAAGGTATCTAAATTATCCCTAAGCATCCTGTTAAACCTCTCTGTAGCTTTTCTCCTGGGCCTAGGCGCTCCCACATCATCACCTCTGCTTTGGGTAGGGGCGGCATTATTGTGGGAGGCCCTTTCATTATTTACCAAATCTCTACCCGGATGAATTATAGCAAGCTCAAGCGGATAAAGATTACATATTGAATGAAATTCCACTGCCCCATTACTTTGCTTGATTTTTACAGTTCTTAATTTGTTATCCAACCTCTTTACAATTTGCAAGACAGTACCCATTAACCAGAAGAGTCTGGGTTTATTTAATGCTTTAATCAGTGCGATATCTCCAACTTAATTTTGTTTTCCCAAGTTGATTGATATAGATTTCTGCTATGTTCTCTTAAGCTAACGAAATAACTCTCGTAACACAATTTTTTAAAGCTTTCTTAAACTTCTTCTTGCACTTCAAGAGTTTTCTCTAAAGAGGGCTGGCTCTGGTCATCGACCCACACTTTCTCATCCCCCCTCAATATGAGAGATGAGTTCCCATGAAGTTTCAAGAAGGAGTTAGGTGTTATAAACTCTAAGCTTTCAGAACTGGATCGGTAGGTCAAGGGTCTAGAATTTATGGCCAATTGGATGCTAGATAAGGATGTTAACATCTCAAAATATGTCAACTTGCCCCTTCCAACTACTTTATACAAACAATCCTTGAGCACACTTATTAACCTTTCCCAGGCAGAGCCTTCCCATGCTGAATATAAGGGAATTTTTACATCCTTGATGTTAATTTTCTCCAGTGCTTCCTGAACTTCTTTAGACTGAAGAGAGTTTTCTAAGATGTTGCCACCTTTTAAGAAGGCTTTGGCATTATCACTATACAGGTAATGGGGAATATAACAGAGGTTACAAAATATATGAAAGGCTAACAGGAAATTCTTTGTAGACATATCAGGTAATAATTCGAAGTGAATAGCTTTAATATTACAACAAGTGAATACCAAAACATAAACCTTGACTGATTGATCACTGAGTTCATCTTTGACCCAGAAATGGCCAGTATAATCTACCCCGACATGTTGAAAAGGTTTAATTAGGTTCATGTGATGTTTAGGCATATCTGTGAATTTAGGGTACTTAAATGCCAAGGCATTATATTTCTTACATACATTACAAGAGCTTAGTGTGCTCTTGACCGTCATTCTACCTTTAGGGATCCAGTACCTTTGTTCCCTTAAATAATTTAAAGTAGTTCTAATGCCTAAATGTTGCGTTTTGTTATGAGTCATTTATTATTAATGTAGTTAACCTGTGCTCCTTAGGGAGTAACACAGGATGATGTATGTCATACTTGAAGTATTGACACTTACTTATCCTGCCTTTGGATCTTATTATGCCTCTTTCATCTATAAATAAGTTGAGGTTAGATACCAGAGGAGGAATATTTCTCTCATTTTCATTATTTGGATTATTGAAAAAAATCAGTTCATTTTGGAAACACTTTCATTGAGCCACCTTTACCCAATATTCTAAGGCTTTCTTTATAGGATCACAATCCTTTATTTTATTTAGAAATTTATATAGGTAAGCTGTGCGCCTCAACAAACCCTCAAAGGAAGAATATTTATTTTTATTTATTGCTCCTGTATTTAGTTTAGGAGGATGTGAGGTACAAGCAGTGCATATTTTGCCTTTTTGGGAAGGCGCTATGCTCAACAAAGGGTATTGAGGCCACAGTTGGTAATCATTAGTAAGCCACTGTGGTCCCTCCAACCAGAACTTCATGTGATCTAAATATTTACTGTAAGATAACCCTTTGGTCACTAAATCTGCTGGGTTCTCTTCAGTGTGTACATAGTGGTATGTTACAAGTAACTTGAACTTTTGACTTCTTTCAGTCTTCAGGCCATCCGCTTCTAACACATTATTTCTCAAGAATTTGGACTTTACTTAAGTATCCTTAATCAGAAGCCAATTCAGCACTACCTGAGCATCCACACAGATATTTATAAATTGAATTTGGATGTGTTGATTGGCCTCTAAAATGGTAGTTAAGCATTTGAAGGCATTATAATATTACACCCACAAGCTCTAGAGTGGGAATGCTGTGCTCATTTATTTTATTTAGTGGAGCTACTTTTGATTTAGAGTGTAGGTATGTACTTCTACCCTCTGCATCCAAAGCGTGGGCAACAAAGCCGTACGCTTCAGCAGAACTGTCACAAAATATATGTAGTCCATATGGATTTTGCTCATTTAGAGCTTGTCTAGGAAATGACACTTCTGACAGCATCTCCAAGTCTTTACTTAATTTTTTCATTTCACTACAAATCTCTTCAGGAAGGGGTTCGTCCCAACCTCCTTCTGATTTCCATATTTTTCTCATTAATAATTTTCCTCTTATGGTTACAGGAAGAGCAAAATTTAAAGGATCAAATAATTTTGATGTTTGAGAAAGGACTTGTCTTTTGGTGTTTGCTTCTGGATTTATTTTACATTGAGCTATGTTCAGGGAATCCTACTGAACATTATATCTGTCCCCTAGCACCTTTTCTTCTTCGCTAGTATGTTCGACTAGTCTTCCATCATTTTCCATCTGATCTCTCAATTCAATTGAATTGGAGTTCCAAGATCTTCAGGTAAATCCGCCTGCGTTCACTCTCTCATAAGCCAGATGATACAATTCCTGCATTTCTTTCGTTTAATTTCCTGTTACCAATAGATTATCCACATATAAATTATTAGCCAATATTTTACTTAATTTGTCATCAGGAAATGAACTCGCTTGATGTTTCATTACATAATGTAAGATGAATGGGGAAGAGGTGAACCCAAACACTATAATCTTAAATCTGTAGGTGACTATTTTGTTGCTTCTTTTTCCAAAAGAAACAAAACCAATTTTGGTCTACTTCATTTTTTAATTTAATCATCAAAAAGGCTTCTTTTACATCACTAAACATGACTAATTTGTTAGTACGAAAATAGAAAAGCAATTGCAGAATGTTATTAATCAATTTTTTTTTTTTTTACAACAAAGGAGGCAGCTCAAGGGCACACACAAAAAAGAAAACAATAATAAAAAAAAGCCCGCAACTCGCTGCTCCTAAAAAAGAAACAAAAGAGGTGGCCGAAAGGAAGATCAAATACGGGAGGAGAGGTGTCCTGATACCCTCCTCTTGAAAGAGTTCAAGTCGTAGGCAGGAGGAAATAAAGATGAAGGAAGATTGTTCCCGAGTTTACCAGCGTGAGGGATGAAAGAGTGAAGATGCTGGTTAACTCTTGCATAAGGGGTTTGGACAGTATAGGGATGAGCATGAGTAGAAAGTCGAGTGCAGCGGGGCCGCGGGAGGGGGGGAGGCATGCAGTTAGCAAGTTCAGAAAAGCAGTCAGCGTGGAAATATCGATAGAAGATAGAAAGAGAGGCAACATTGCGGCGGAATTTAAGAGGTAGAAGACTATCAGTATGAGGAGGAGAGCTGATGAGACGAAGAGCCTTAGCCTCCACTCTGTCCAGAAGAGCTGTGTGAATGGAGCCCCCCCACACATGAGATGCATACTCCATACGAGGGCGGACAAGGCCCCTGTATATGGACAGCAACTGTGCAGGGGAAAAGAACTGGCGGAGACGGTACAGAACGCCCAGCCTCGAGGAAGCTGATTTAGTAAGAGATATGAAGTTTCCAGTTGAGATTTTGAGTTAAGGATAGACCGAGGATGTTTAGTGTTGAGGAAGGTGATAGCTGGGTGTTGTCAAAGAATAGGGGATCGTTGTTTGGAAGATTGTGTCGAGTGGATAGGTGGAGAAACTGTGTTTTTGAGGCGTTGAAGGACACCAGGTTCTTCTTGCCCCAATCGGAAATAATAGTAAGGTCTGAGGCTAAGCGTTCTGCAGCCTCCAGCCTTGAGTCGTTAAGTTCCTGTAGGGTGGGTCTTCTATTAAAAGAAGTTGAGTAATGCAGAGTGGAATCATCGGCGTAGGAATGGATAGGACAGTTCGTTTGGGAAAGATCATCATCAATGAACAACAGAAAAAGAGTGGGAGATAGGACAGAACCCTGTGGGACACCACTGTTAATAGATTTAGGGGAAGAACAGTGACCGTCTACCACGGCAGAAATAGAACGGTCAGAAAGGAAACTGGATATAAAGGTACAGAGAGAAGGATAGAAACCGTAGGAGGGTAGTTTGGAAAGCAAAGATTTGTGCCAGACTCTATCAAAAGCTATTGATATGTCCAGCGCAATAGCAAAAGTTTCACCGAAACGGCTAAGAGAGGATGACCAAGAGTCAGTTAAGAAGGCTAGAAGATCACCAGTAGAACGCCCCTTGCGGAACCCATACTGGCGATCAGATAGAAGGTCAGAAACCGTAGGAGGGTAGTTTGGAAAGCAAAGATTTGTGCCAGACCCTATCAAAAGCTTTTGATATGTCCAGCGCAATAGCAAAAGTTTCACCGAAACGGCTAAGAGAGGATGACCAAGAGTCAGTTAAGAAGGCTAGGAGATCACCAGTAGAACGCCCCTTGCGGAACCCATACTGGCGATCAGATAGAAGGTCAGAAGTGGAAAGGTGCTTTTGAATCTTCCGGTTAAGGATTGATTCAAAAGCTTTAGATAGACAAGAAAGTAAAGCTATAGGACGGTAGTTTGAGGGACTGGAGCGGTCACCCTTCTTAGGCACAGGCTAACCTGGCTAACCTGGGTATGCAGCCTCATTAAGAGAAGGTAAATCTTTCTTGTTTTTTAATGAACAATTGAACACAGGTCTTATTTTAGTTGTTACTTGTTCTTCCATTTTGATAACAGGTCTATGAGGGATCCAAATCTTTTGATTATACTGGGCATGTTTTACCTCAATTTCCTCAATTATGCCGTCAGCTAGCTGTTGGTCAAATACAGCTTGATACTTTTCTAGTAACCCCTTTCTCTTCAAGTAGTCCAGAGTTCTGACCAGCACGTTAGGTGCAACAGAATGATTAGATGGAACATAATCTATTTTGTCTGAATACCATGACAACTCAACATTATAATGACCCTCGTTGAAAGAAATCCCATCTTCAAACTTTTTTATTTGTTCGCTTTCAAGGGACCATAAATCTTGATCAATGGTTATGATTCCAATGGACTCAAGGCTAAAGAGATGTTCAAGTCCATTGTCCACTTCTCTGTCCTCTAGAAGGTGTTCAAGTGGGTTGAAGTAAGATTTTATTGGGTCCAAAACTTCATTAACCATGGTTAGTTTTGTTGCACGAGTTATCATCCTTTATTGTCAGGAGACGCAATACAAACTGCTGTTCTTGTAGACTCAAAAAGTTAAATACATTACCTATGGAGGCTACTTTATTGTGCATAATTAGACATCTTCCTCCCAATTTTTCTTGACAGGACAGTGATGACATAGACTGCAGTATATCATTGCCAAATAACATATCTACCTGGATGGTCTCATGGTTCTTGGCCTCATAGAAGTGTTCATCTTACAATCTTATATTATTTTGCTTGAATTTACATATGACTGCGTTCATCGGTATCGTCTCCGCTAGTTCTTCTCCCCCGCACTGTTGCTATCCATATACAGGGGCCTTGTCCGCCCTCGTATGGAGTATGCATCTCACGTGTGGGGGTGCTCCACTCACACAGCTCTATTGGGCAGTGGAGTCTAAGGCTCTTCGTCTCATCAGCTCTCCTCCTCTTTCTGATAGTCTTCTACCTCTTAAATTCCGTCGCAATGTTGCCTCTCTTTCTATCTTCTATCGATATTTTCACGCTGACTGCTCTTCTGCACTTGCATGCCTCCCCCCTCCCGCGGCCTCGCCTCACACGACCTTCTGATCAAGCTCATCCCTATACTGTCTAAACCCCTTATGCAAGAGTTAACCGGCATCTTCACTCTTTCATCCCTCACGCTGGTAAACTCTGGAACAATCTTCCTTCATCTGTATTTCCTCCTGCCTACGACTTGAACTCTTTCAAGAGGAGGGTATGTGGACACCTCTCCTCCCGAAAGTGAATGTGGACACCTCTCCTCCCGAAAGTGAATGTGGACACCTCTCCTCCCGAAAGTGACCTCTCATTTTTGGCCACTCCTCTGTACTTTATTCAGGAGCAGTAAGTAGCGGGCTTTTTTTTCATTATTTTTTTTTCACGCCCTTGAACGGTCTCCTTTTCTGTAAAAAAAAAAATCCCTGGAACGTAAAAAATACCCAGCCAGCAAGAAATGTGGGCCCCAGGTGGGCAACATAAGGGAAAATGTGGGCAAAAATATGGGTTCCCAGTTGGGCAATCTTGGTGGGCCCCGGATAGGCAAATATGGGCCCCACATTTACCCACATGGGCCACAGATGGGGGATGCAACAGGGTATCTGTGTGGGGCCCAAGTGGGCAAGTGGGCCCCATGTGGTAACCATATGGGCATGCATGGGCAACATTCCCATAGATGCACAGGATGATAGTTCCTGCTGCCCACAGATCCATTGTTGGAGCTCAAATGATATCCCTATGTACATCAGTTTATTGCCTTTTGTTGAAAGTAATTTTTTGGTTTCAAATCCTTGAAAGGTGACTTTCAAGGATTTGAAACCAAGAAATTACTTTCAACAAAAGGCAATAAACTGATGTACATAGGGATGTCATTTGAGTTCCAACAATGGACCTGTGGGCAGCAGGAACTATCATCCTGTTGTCTTAAGTACAGTATCCATGCTTATCAACCCGAGGCAAATTTATCAGGCAGATGTGCCAACAACACAAAATACACTCCATGAGAACACAGTAAGGAAGCCCAGTCTTGGCAGTGACCTTTCTCAGGAGCTCTAGGCTGTTCGGCCAGACAGCCTAGGCATCACCACCAACAACAACCCGAGGCAAAAAATATGTACTTAAAACTAAATCCTGGTTTATTGCTTTTTGAAAGTTTTTTTTCATCCTACTGAAAATAATGCACTGGTTCCATAGGCCATGAATAGCCAGCCAACCAACTAATTCTGAACATGGGTTTGCTGGAAAATAATAAATGAAAATACTCAATGCAATAAAATCAACACATGAATAACAGCAGAATATGATTTGTACCTGTCTACTACTTTTGTGCAGATAGCTACATAAATTGCTTCTCCTAAGAGCACGAAAGCCCAGCTGTCTCAGGGTCATGCCACTCAAATGTGGTTAATACAAAAACATAACAGGGTTAGGTGGGTGTGCAAGTGCTATATAAAACATCCCATACTGCACAACTACAACATCAAATAATGTCCTCATGAAGAAATACTCTGATTATTGCAATTTGGATTACCAGCAGTCATTATATACACTCGACCCTCGATTTAACGGATAAATGAACCAACGGACAAAATCTGGAGCGCAGAAATCAGTCCAAATCTTCTACATTTGATTCAGTTATGGCTTACCCTCTAATGATACCCAAAATAATAGTCAACAAAACAAACCTCCTCCTACCTTGCCTAAAAGTATATAGCTAGGAAGTATTATATCAAGAGAGGCAGAATTTTCGGTAAAAATTATCTCACTAGTCTCAGTCCAATTGCAGACAACAAGAAATAAATAGGGCAAGGTCAGGCCTATAACTATCAACACACAGCCTACATATATACAGCAATACCCGGTAAGTCAAAGAACAGATACAGAGTAGATAAACATGTACAGTAGGCCTACTACATGTACTACATAATAGTACCTACAACAAAATACGCACCAAAGCAAGGGAAAATTCGGTACAATTAATGAACAGCTGGCACCTAAATTAAAATTATTGTTGCACACACACCTTTTTCTCCTCACCCGTACGTCAGATGGCCACCACCGGGGGTGTCAACAGCAACAATCAACTACACACGCAAAAACACTATAGTCTGTTCAGAGCAAGAAGGCGGTTCAGGGTGGAGCTGGTATCGTCGTTTACCTCTACCCATGCTGCCAAATCAGCCTTCGTACATGCGTCTCTCTCTTATTTCCCATCCATGTGCTATTTGAAAGCGATATTTTATATATTCTGTATATAGTAAAGGAAGCTACATAGTACAATGAGTGTCGATGTTTAGGATTATAACAAGGATTTGTATAAATTCTATGACATGTGGCAGCGATTTTTTCCCATGGTGCCACGTTGTGGTGTTGGTAGTGGTGGTGGTGGTGGTCGGTGTGTCCCCCTAGGTCCCTCCCCCGGGTCGAGAGGGAGAGAGAGGGAGAGAGAGAGATAAACAGATGGGTTGTGGGTGGGTAGGCCGGGAGAGAGTGCTAAGCTGATAATTGGTGGTCGAACTGGCAGAGCTGCACTCATGGGAATTCTGGAATCTGCCACACCTTGAACCGCCTTCATGCTCCGAACAGACTATAGCTGGCAAGTGCACACTCACACCAACATACAATTTACAGGCACTCATTGCACAGAGTGCACCCTCGCGCTCACACCATTCCAACCAGAGTTAAATTAGGTTAGATTACGTTAGGTTAGGTTGGTTTTAGTTAGGTTAGTTTTAGTTAGGTTAAGGTACATTAGCAGGAATGGATGTGAGCGCGAGGGTGCACTCTGCGTAATGAGTGCCCAATTTACGTAGGTATACCATCCAAACCCGCACTCACACACAAGGAATAAACACTGACACGTACTCACACACCTATATAGATGTGTATCGATCTAGAAAAAAATGTACACACCTGAGACGCATATGTTTCGGCCCAAACAGGTTTTCTCCTGACGGTGGAAAGAGGCAACTGCACACCGTTACACAAGTAATACGAGCAACATAGGTACCGTACTGTGTGTTGCCTTCAATTCTGTTTTTAATATTTTACTAGAAGTGTGCTTCCTAGTTGTTAGGGTGACGCAACACAAATGTTAAATTAAGAGGTTTATTCACATTATGCTGATATATAATGGTAGCGAGCTTATTGAAATTAAGTAACAATATTATTTACAATTCATCACTGTTGGTAATGGTAGCGAGCACATGGATATTAATTAGCAATGCTATTGAGAACTCATTATGTTGGTAATGTAGCGAGCACACTGATATTAATTAATGTTATGCCGGACGTGTTACTTGGGTTCCGTGTCGCCGTCAGGAGACTCCGTGGGAGGGAGATATGTAAACACTTTGCACAGCTTCTGTAGTTTAATATTCTTCTTTAGTAGTACACTTCACTCTGACTCTTCACTTACCACTAGCTTACTATGACTGGGACTGGCCCTCTCTCGCCCTCTTCTCCTATATATATCCAGAACAGTACAGTCTAGAATATTACAGTATATTTCAGATCATACAAGAACATGTAGCAAAAATATATGCGAGTTGGCAACACTTCCCGCCTGGCGCCTGGCCGCGCCCCGTGGGGCGCGGACGGCTCGCCTTGCTCCCCGCCCCTTTGCTCGTTCCTCCGGGAGCCTTCTAGAGGCCTATGGTCGCCGGGGGAAGCTTCCAGCACAACACTATCCCCCCCTCTTAATTGTGATCGTCCCGATCACACACTTAACTATGTACAAACATAAGATAATTAATCAAAAACATAATAATCGTCGTATCGCTGTGGACGCCTGCGTTGTCTCTGTCTTCTGTTCGTTGCCTCCTGCGCGTCTGTCTCCTGGTGCGCCTCGTCGTCGTCCGCTTCTTGGGGTGTCCCTGGAACATCTGCCGAAGCCGGGAGGTTATCTCCCTCGGCTGAAAGGGCCAGGAGGCCTACGTCGTCGTCGACCTCCTCTCGGTCCTGGACGTCCCTTGCGTTTTCGTCGGCTGCTGGGTGTCTGTAGTTGTTCCAGGTGTAGTTTCCCGGACCGTGGTACCTCCATAGGCGGTTGACGTGGACAACTTTCGGCTTGGTCTTTTCCGTTCTCCGGATTCGGTAAGTCACGTCGGAGAGGCGTTCTAGCACAGTGTAAGGGCCTTCCCAGAGGCTCTGTAACTTCGGAGACTGTCCTTTCTTCCTCTGCGGGTTGTAAAGCCAGACTCGGTCTCCTTCCTTGAAGTCAACGTGGCTTGCCCTCATATTGTAACCGCGCCGCTTTATGGCCTCCCCGGAGAACTTCAAGGCACCTCGGACTTGATGGTGCACCTCTTCCAGCCGTTCCTCTAGTTAACGCAAAACTGGAGGCGTCCCTTGGAAGGCTTTCCCCAGGAGGCCTTCCTGTCAGTAGAACCACCGGCAATCGCAGCTCACGTCCAAACATCAGCTTTGCCGGTGAATACCCCGTAGTCTCGTGGGCGGCAGACCTGTAGGCCATGAGAAGCGCAGGCAGCTTCTGATCCCATGAAGACTGATCATTGTTGCACTGCTTGGCCAACTCCTGGCCCAGCGTCCAATTAAACCTCTCCACCATTCCATCTGACTGTGGGTGCAGAGGGGTGGTCCGGGTCTTCTTGATACCCAGAAGCTTGCAGCACTCAGCAAGGACTGTTGACTCAAAATTCCTTCCCTGGTCGGAATGGAGCTCGTTAGGCACACCGAAGCGACAGAAGAACTCCTCCACCAAAACCTTGGCGATGGTAGTGGCTTCCTGGTCAGGGATGGCGTAGGCTTCCGGCCACTTGGTGAAGTAATCCATTGTGACACAGATGTACCTATTTCCGTTCGTCGTCAGAGGCAAGGGTCCTGCTATATCCACTGCCACCCGTTCCATGGGAGCTCCAACCTGGTATAGTTGCAGTGGGGCACGGTGACGCTTCTTGGGGCCCTTCTTTGCACAGCACACCTCACACGCGTGACACCATTCTTCCACGTCTTTCCTCATGCCAACCCAGTAGAACCTTTGGCGCAGGCGACTCAGTGTCTTCTTTACCCCTAGGTGTCCGCTGGTGATGCTGTCGTGCATTTCTTTCAAGACGCCTTCCCGGGACTTCACAGGTAACACCGTGGACCAGTAGTGGTCAAGACCATCATGAGAGACCCAGCGTCGCTGCAACACCCCGTCGTCTATCCGAAGAGTGTCCCACTGAGTCCAGTAATTCTTGGTGGTAGGGCTTTCTCTCGAGATTACTTCCCACCCAGGTCGCGTTGACGACTGACTCAGCCACTCCATAATTGGTCTCAGATCTCGGTCCTCCCGCTGCAGTTTTCCCAAGTCTTCCCATGGCACCTCCGCTGTCTGTTCCACTGTAGTGCGGCGGCACATATTCTGGACGCTTTCCTCTGGAGGCAATGTTGACACTCCGGTAGGCATGGGCGCCGGCTCAAGCTGTCCGCGTTACCGTGTGTTAGTCCAGATCGGTGCACAATAGTGTAGTGATGCTGCTCTAGTTTACCTATCCAGCGAGCAAGCTGGCCCTCAGGGTTTTTCAGTGACTTCAGCCACCGCAATGCAGCGTGATCCGTGCGGATGGTGAAAGTTGCACCGTACAGGTAAGCATGGAAAAAGTCAAGGCTCTTGACTACTGCCAGGAGTTCTTTCCGGGTCACGCAATAGTTTTTCTCGGCTGGGGTGAGCTTCTTGCTGAAGTAGGCCACAACCCGTTCCATGTCGGCACATGCCTGAGATAGCACTCCACCAATTCCCTCATCACTGGCATCACAATCCAGTATAAAAGGCTTAGAGGGGTCTGGGTAGGTGAGTACGGGCGAGCTGATGAGGGCCTCCTTGAGCTTCTCAAAGGCAACCTGAGTTTCCACTGTCCACTCAAACTTGCGCTCCTTCTTCGTCAGGAGGTGCAGTGGTGCAGCAATCGTAGCGAAGCCTTTCACAAACCTGCGGTAGTATGAGCACAACCCGAGGAAGCTCCGCAGCTCCTTCACGTTGGTGGGTGTCGGCCAGTCCCTTACCGCAGCCACCTTCTCAGGATCAGTGCGTACTCCAGACTCGCTCACGATGTGTCCCAAGTATTGGACCTCCTTTTGGAACAGACAGCATTTCTTCGGGCTGAGCTTAAGGTGTGCAACTCTAAACCGGGCGAAAACCTCTGATAGCCTTTCCATCTCCTGCTCGAAGGTCTGGCCAAAGACAATCACGTCGTCGAGGTAGATGAGTGCCGTCTTCCAGTGAAGTCCCTCCAGCACCCTCTCCATCAGCCGCTCAAACGTGGCCGGCGCGTTGCACAGGCCAAAGGGCATGACCTTAAACTGCCACAGGCCTTGACCGTAGGAGAAGGCTGTTTTCTCTTTGTCCTGTTCCGCCATTTTGACTTGGTGATACCCAGACTTCATATCCAGTGTTGAAAACCACTTGGAGCCCACCAAGGCGTCGAGCGTGTCGTCGATCCGTGGGAGTGGGTATGAATCCTTGATGGTGAGATCGTTGAGGGCTCGGTAGTCCACGCAGCACCTGAGGGAACCGTCCTTTTCCTGACGAGCACTACAGCAGACGCCCACGGGCTGCTGGACCGCTTGATTAACCCTTGTTGCCGGAGATCATCCATTACCTCATCCATCTCCTTGCGACGGGCTGGTGCCATCCTTCGAGGAGCTTGCTTCACTGGGCGGTGGCTACCTGTGTCGATGTGGTGCTCTACCAGGTCCGTACACCCCAAGTCCAGGTCTCCTGTGGAAAACACATCTGCATTTCTCACGAGAAGCTCCCTGAGCTGTTCCACTTGGGGTTCCTCTAGACACTTGGAGCTCCTGTCAAACAGGTCGCACAGGTAGTCAGGCAGCTCCTCCTGGGGCTTCGTCAGGGTTCTCCTGCAGACACAGGTTCTTGGTTTCTGGTCGATCTCTTGGCACAACCCCACCATGGTCCCTTGTTTTATTTTCTTTGGGCTGAAGGAGACATTGGCCACGACGACAGGCACTTCCGCTGCAGCAGGGTCTACCAAAGTACTGCCTACAATCACCCCGTTTTCTACCGGGCATCGACTTCCACTCTCTACCACACACAGGCTAGCCGGGGGGGCACCCGTAATTTGACAGGGTAACAGCATCTCCGACCTCGGAGGAATAATGGTGGTGCGCTTGACCGTCACTGGCAGGTCTTCCTTGTTCACAGTCGTCAGTGGCACCCTCCTTCCTCTTACAGTCAGCTGCTTAGCGCGTTAGACCAGCTCGCACCTGTGGGAGACAAGATAATCCATACCTAGGATGCAGGGGTCATCCATGTCGGCCACGTACACAGAGAGGAACTCTTCCTTTCCTCCGAGCTCAAACTTCACGTCCACTGGGCCTCTGAGCTCTGCGTAGTGTCCTGTGACTCCGCACAGTCGATGCGGCGTCTTAGGAAGCCGACGATGACTCACCACGTCAGGCCGCACCAATGTGCGTTCCGAGCCTGTGTCGACGACCACAGGCCACAACACTCCGTCAACCTTGCCCTCCACTTGGCAGCTTGTCATGGTGGTTCTCCTGCACACTGATATCTTCGGGGCATGTACAGGACAGACTGGTCGTTGCCCCCGTGAACCAGTCCTTCTTAGTTTCCCGAGTGGTGGTCCCTCGTTGGGGGAAAATTTTTCCGACACTCATTCTTCCAGGGCGCCTTTTCTCCACAGGTCCAGCACTTGGGTCCTTCCCTGGGCTTCTTCTTAGCGGCACCTTCATATTCCTTCTTCCTCTTATAGCATTCGTTCTCCTTGTGCCCAACCTTCTCGCAGTACCAGCACTTTCCTTGGAACCTGTCTGTGTCGCTGACAGCGCCCTTTCGTGCCCTAAAGCCAGAAGTCGAGTCGTCCCTGAAGCTTGACAAGCTAGACCTAACAAAGGACTCAAACTCCATGGCACGTGCCAGAGCTTCCTGCATTGATGTTGGCTTAGCTTGGTTCACTTGTATCTTCAGCTGAGGGCTGTCCAGGGCATCGATGAATTGATCACGCAGCAAAACCGTCAGCAGGTCAGGGTTGGCACCTGGGTATGCCTTGTGCGCCATGCTCTCAAGGTCCTGAGCGAGTTCCTGAAGAGACTCGCCGCGCCTTCTGTTGCGGGTTCTGAACCTAACCCTGAAGAGCTCGTTCTGGTGCTTGGTCCCATATCGTTGCTCCAGCGCCTGTGCCAGCCCGCTGTAGCTGCCCTTTGTCGCATTGTCGAGCTGAGCAAGGACCTCCAGCGCCGCCCCTTTCAGGCTAGTGGCCAGCTGTACCGCGCACTCTTGGTCATCCCATCCGTTCCGAGCTGCCAACAGCTCAAACTGAGCGCGGTAAGCCTCCCAGGAGACCTTGCCATCAAACTCCTGAGGCTTCTTTCTAACAGGCGAACCCAGCAGACCCATGGGGCTGGCGGAACTTCTTGCGGGGATAAACTCAGGCGAAACAGGGCTCAAACTACCCCGGACTTGCGTAGGAGAAGCATCTTGGGTACAACTAGCCCCTGCAGGCACTGGCTGTCCGTTTCCAGCCAAGCAGTCTTCAAGGGCCTTCACTCTGTCACTTACGTCACAAACTGCCTGTTCAGTACGGTTCACCTTTCCTTGCACTTCTAATATTTCTTTGTGTGTCGTCTCCCGTACCACCTCCATCTCTTGTTGAAGATTTGTGTGTTCTTTCTCCACTTCTATCAGGCGTTGTCCCAAGTTCGTGGTTACATCAGTCATTTCTCTTCGCACTGACTCACTTCCATCTTGTACTGCTTTAAGCTGTAGCTGTAATCCTGTGAAGCGATCTTCTAGCTGTTCTTTGAGTTCTTGGAGTGCTCTTTCTTGTTGTTGCGGTGCTCTTTCTTGTTGTTGCGGTGCTCTTTCTTGTTGTTGCGGTGCTCTTTCTTGTTGTTGCGGTGCTCTTTCTTGTTGTTGCGGTGCTCTTTCTTGTTGTTGCGGTGCTCTTTCTTGTTGTTGCGGTGCTCTTTCTTGTTGTTGCGGTGCTCTTTCTTGTTGTTCTTTGAGTTCTTGGTGTGCTCTTTCTTGTTGTTCTTTGAGTTCTTGGAGTGTTCCTTCTTGTTGTTGCTGTGCTCTTTCTTGTTGTTCTTTGAGTTCTTGGAGTGCTCTTTCTTGTTTCTCCCCCTGTAGTCTCAAGGCTTCCAAAAGTTCAGTCAACATGTCGTCCCTCTGGGTAGCTTGGGAACGAGTCTACATGGCGAAAAACAAATGCCTACACTCCTGACACCAGTGTTATGCCGGACGTGTTACTTGGGTTCCGTGTCGCCGTCAGGAGACTCCGTGGGAGGGAGATATGTAAACACTTTGCACAGTTTCTGTAGTTTAATATTCTTCTTTAGTAGTACACTTCACTCTGACTCTTCACTTACCACTAGCTTACTATGACTGGGACTGGCCCTCTCTCGCCCTCTTCTCCTATATATATCCAGAACAGTACAGTCTAGAATATTACAGTATATTTCAGATCATACAAGAACATGTAGCAAAAATATATGCGAGTTGGCAACACTTCCCGCCTGGTGCCTGGCCGCGCCCCGTGGGGCGCGGACGGCTCGCCTTGCTCCCCGCCCCTTTGCTCGTTCCTCCGGGAGCCTTCTAGAGGACTATGGTCGCCGGGGGAAGCTTCCAGCACAACATTAACAATGCTATTGACAACTCATTATTCTGTTGGTAATGGTAGCGAGCTTTTACCGATTTACTTTACAATACTGATTTCAACTCATCATTCCAATCACCTTAAAGGGCTCAGTCATCTCTTGGACTATTACAATTACATGAAGATGTGATTAGGCCATAGCCTAAACACTTAACCGTTGTTAAATAACAGCTACCCTAATCAGGGTTCAATGATACATGATTATTACTGAAAATATTTCCTACCACCGATATGTGTTCACAGGGTTGATCATGGAAGCACGGTAGTCATGGGGGTTCAGGACACTAAGGAGGTGGTCATGAGTCCCCACAACCATTGGGTTAAACAAATGACTAACAAAAAAAAGTATCCTTTTCTATTACTGAATTAATCATGGGATGAGACATTCGTGCTCCTAAAATACCAGAGGATGGGCATCGAAGCCCAACAAATGGGTAACTTTACATTCTAACACAACAAGGGGGTAACCACTCAATCAGTAGGGAGCCTGTTGGGAGGAGAGGCGAGGCTTGACTGACTTAACCGTTATCGGTATAATAATAACATTGTAACACTAAATATATCACTATCCGTTGGGATTAACTTCACACGTACCTGTTGGGAGGAGAGGCGAGGCTTGACTGAATATGCAGCTCTCGCGCTTTCCCCAACTCGACTCCTCCCCCACCCCTTGGCGTGGCTGCCGGCTAACTAGAACCGAACGGTGGTTGTTGTTACAGATACTTGGCCTGTTCCGCTAACTCAGGAGTTCAGAGACAGCCGTTCCTCTCTCCCACGTGACTTAGGTGAAAAATTCCTCCTCGTTGTTCCCCGTAAAAGAAAACCTAACTTAACCATCCTCGGCACCTTCACTATGAGTCAGACCCACGCGATGCTGACCCGTCACTGGTTCGTCTGTCTGTCTGAATGTCTGCCCGGCCGCACCATCACCTAATTCACAAGCACACATCGGTCATTACAGGTTATCGATTTTTCCTAGTTTTCCCCGCATTACAGCTGTACTACACCACACGAAACACATCCACACACATCATACTGTTAGTATTAGATGCAAACGGCAGGTCAGAGCAACAAGGAAATCACCAAAGACGGGGAAGGGCGAGAGCGATCTTACTGTACATGTTCTTGTGTATTTGCTGGGGCCCGTGTAGGCTGTGGTACCACAGCCTCTAGGTAGTGCCCCAAAGGTGCAAATAGCAGGTGGATGACTGTTAGAGTCGAGTTGCTCTGTTTTCTTGAGAAAGGTTCTGGTGAGTTTTAGGATCTTGAAGGCCTGGCCAGGGTCTTGGTTACCACTCAGGAGGTCAGATACTGTGGGTCTGTGGATGTGAAGTGAGGCCAGTGACTGGAGGAGTTTCCCTGGTTCTGGTGTTTTTCCCTCCAAAAACCACTTGATCTTGATTTTACAGGAGACTCAACAGCTTCCCCTTGAGTCAGGCCTTTGGAACAGCAACTCCTGTAAAGAAAAGTAGGTAAATTTATCGCAGAGGTCAGAATAGGATTTGGGGGTTGAAGCTATTTTTTCCTGATAGATTTCGATGTGCTCTTTATGAATTATAATTTTTTCCATCGCAATTTTTTTTTTTGCCCCCCCACCCCCTCCTAACCAAACCAAAACTAACCTAAATTCCAGGGGGGAAGGAAATTTTTTTTTTCATTTTTTCAATTAGAAAAAATCCCCCCTGCCCCCTAACGTAACCAAAACTAACTTAAAAAAAATGCGATGGAAAAAATTGTCAGATTTATAATCAGCATATCGAAATCTATCAGAAAAAGTAGTTTCAACCCCAAAATCCTATTCTGACCACTGTGATAATAATACCGAAAAATACATACGAACAATACACAGCATACACAATATATTCTCTAAACCTGGCACACCACTTCTCTCCAAATATTCCTTCACTGCCACAATCATCTTTTCAGTCGTCTCCCCACATAGTCCCAGTAGCAACACCATCCATTCTCTACCTTTCATTCTCTACATCCCAGTTCTAACAGAACTGCTCTCATCATTTCCCTTCTACCGTTTACTGTTTACCGTTGATGAGGTTTCAGGCCCCGGTCCGCCGCCGTAGCAGCGCTCCACAGGGCCACTAACATTATAACAGTAATATTAGCAACTAAAGTTGTCCTCAATCCTCATATTTGTTGAGTAGTAGGATTTAGTGAATAAGCGAGTCTTCAGCGCTTTCTTGAAGATTGCCAGACTGTCACTGTTCTTAACATCCCCTGGTAACTCATTATAGAGCCGCGGGGCATCTTCTCAAATGCTCTGAAACCCAGTTCCAGGTTGACCCTGGGCTCATAGAGTCTATACCGTTCTGCACTGTGTCTCACTGACATGGTGGTGTCCAAATGAAAATCCTGTAGTATATTTCTCAAATATCCAGGTTTACTAAGTCGCGTTGCTTGATAAGTCAAGACACATATTTTGTAGACTATTCGTGCCTTAATGGGTAGCCAATGCAAGTCTATAAGTGCAGGTGTTATTCTCTCACGGGGGGGCAGACCCTTTATTAGCCTTGCAGCTCTGTTCATAACCAGCTGTAGTTTCTTCAGCAGGTATTTAGGAAGGCCATAATAAAGTGAGTTACAATAATCCAGCTTACTAGTTACATGATTATATATAAGCATCTTCATAGTCTTATCATCCAGGTATTTCTTGACAAATGCAATATTTCTCAGATGGTAGCCTGCCATTCTCACCACCTGATTGATCTGTTCTTTGAATGATAGAGTGCAGTCAAGTATCACACCTAAATCTTTGACTGACTTTTTTACAGTCATAGTGTCATCTTTTATCCGAAGAGAATATCTAGCCTCCTGAAATCCTTGTTCTTCCCGACAATCAAGCATTCAGTTTTATCCTCATTCAGCTTCAGTTGCTTAGAATTCATCCATTTCCCAACATCATCCATAATTCTGCTCAGCTTATCTTCAGTGTTTTCCACATCACTCAGCGACAAATAGAAGTGTGTATCATCAGCATACAGTTTAAAGTCAACTTCATGCCTTCTTAGCAAATGTGAAAGACCGATAGTATAAACACAGAATACAATTGGACCCAGTACACTTCCCTGGGGGACTCGTCTTTGCAAAAGTTTATGAGTAGAGAACAATTTACCTATTTGCACACAGTAAGTTCTGTTCTCAAGGTAACTCCTCATATAATCCAGCGCGCCACCCACAACTCCAATATTCTTACAATCCTGAAGCAATAGACTGTGCTCCACCGTGTCAAACGCAGCACTCAAGTCTAACAAAATCAGAACACCACACTTCCCTTCATCCATAAGCACAAGCAAATTGTTTACCACCTATCTATCATACTTCTCACATTCCAGTACCACGTGTTCAACAGTTTCATCCTCTCGTCACACAGCTACACAAGGTTCCTGTTTTCCAAGTTTCGAGTTGGTCTTGATACCAACACAGGAAACCAAAGCTCACGCCTCTCACACGCCACTCCACTCCACCTGGTGGTCACACCACTCTCACACACACCACAGGTGCTCACAGGCATCTTCAAGAGTAAATACGCTTACTCACAGCAAAAACTAGGGTCAGAAGAGTCGCAAAATCGTCGTTAAATCAGGTGAATCAAGTCCGTCCTTCTCTCTCCGCTCCATTTTGAATATTCTTGATCTTGATCTTGATGTTACAGGTGTGACGTGTCTCAAGATTCCTCTTGAGTCAGGCCTTTGAAACGGCAGCGCCCGTAAAAGACAAAACAAAAACATACGAACAATACACAAGCTACACACCACTCTCTACACCTGGAACACCACAATCATCGTCTCTGTCATCTCCTCACTCTTTATTGTTTGCGCCTTTTCCTCGGCCGGACTAAACAGCTTTTCAACAAAATAATGTGCTATCCAGATTAATAATGAAGTTTTATTTTAACTTTTCAGGCTTCGAAACCATAATGTCCTTTAAAATTAGAGAAAATTCACAAAATACGTTTTAGAACACTCCTGGCAGCTGATCCAAGGCGGCCTACATTGCCCATATGGGTCCCACATCAGACCCATGCTTATAAACATTGCCCACAAAGGGCCCACATGGGCCAAATGGGCCCACTCACAAACCCATATGGGGCCCACATTTTTTGCTGGCTGGGTAATGTCCAAGGTCTTGTCCACCAATAAGGGAGCAAAGGTGGTATGATCTAACTTGATCCCTGTAGACATTTGTTTAAAGCTTTTAGTTTCTGCACCAATATATGTGCCTACATCACAATCAAGGGAAAACAATTTATTCACATCTGGACAAAGGTCTTGGGTAGCGGTTTCCGAAATATAAGATCTTTGGCTTCCAGTATCAATAAGGCACCTCACTTTCCTATTCTTTTGCCATTCTTTAAAGTTAGTCATTGTAGGTAGCAATTGGCATGCAAGAGTCAAAATTTCTTTGTGCCAAGCACATGCTTATTTTTGTCTTAAGTTGAGGTTGGGCCTTATCTTTCATATCAGCCGAGGGACGTAAAAGAGTGATATGTTCCTTTACATGAGAGACTCTGCATTGATATCTAAGTTTACCTTGTTTACCATAAGTTATTTTCATCGTGCCCAAAGACCGAGGTGGGTAACCACCATTCGAGTCTTCTTTTAGCTCATACGATGAACACTTTGCTGGTTCGAGCTCCGGCCCGAGACTTGTGCCAGTAAGGGAATAGTTAATTTGCCAAATCCCCTGGCTTTCATCACCTAATTCCTAACATAATAAGTGCATCGAAGATTATTGTTGAGGCTAATATTGCAATTGTTAATGGCCCTCGAGAGCGCTGCATTAGCGGCGGAGCAGGGCCTGAAACCTCATTAACGGTAAACAGTAATATGCTGACAAGTAACTACTGAACTCGGCTAATGCTGCGAAAAAAAAAAATCCTTATTTATTTTGTTATTAACCAGGCGGTAGGCACTGCTTGTCGTGCTGACCCATTCATCAGCATGAGCGGCATCATACACGTGCAAGGCCTTCATCGTTCAACCCAAACCATCAGAAACAGGATACATGGCGGTGATATTGGTAGCTACACGTTAGCCAAGAAGCCCGTTTTGACTGAGGAGGCAATGAGACAGCGTATGGCGTATGCTCTGCGTTATGCAGACGAAGCCATAGCTGACTGAGTCAATTCCATGTTTAGTTGGTATATGAACCATGGTATGTGGTGCGCAACAGGCAGAGCGGGCGTGTTGGTGCTGGCCTTTTTGGATGGATTCATTCGTGCGGTGATGGTGATCTGGCAGACACGCTATGTGGATATCCTCGATGATATCCTTTTATTCAGTGAGGGTATTACTCTTCCATGAGGGGGTCCCATTTTACTTGGCAAAGGATATTAATCCTATGCATATGTCAAGGCCAGAAGGATCAGATGGTAATATGACATTGAAGATAGGAGAACGTCGGCAACTACTTCAATCGAGTCCAATTATGATTATACCTTCACCAGGTTTCTAAGGAAATATAACAAAACAAGCAACAAATTTAAGTGCATGTATAATAAATATAAGTCCAGTACATTCCCGTGGTCTCGACCAGACAGACAGGACACGGGTGACGCGGCAGCCCGACCCGGCAGCTGAGAGTGGTTCCTCGGGTGTAGGGAAGACAGAACAGCTGCCTTGAAGACGTCACTCGATGGAGAGTTACGGGCTCGGTAGAACGGCAGATACCCGAGAACCCGATCTTGGTGACGTGAGAGCAACAGGTGAGTCGGCGGGACTGACAGGCAGTGTCAGCTGACGTGGAGACTTCTGAACCGGGTAGGGTGGACGGAAAGCACCAGCAGACCGTTGTCCACGTGGCTACTTGGCTCCAAAGGTGAGAGGGAGGTGCTTGGACGCTCAAGGTCCTGACAGTGCAGTAGTTAACTCCGCTCTGATGTTCCTTCCTCGTACCCAGCCGACATCGACCCGTCTCGACGCTACGTGGACTGAGTGACGCCCGGGAGTGAAGCCCGAACGAGACGGTAACTGCATCAGAGGAAGCCTCGAGACGACGGGCGAAGCAAGGCAGGGTGAACGAAGCATCATTACCACAACTGCTGGTGAAGCGGATAACAATCAATAGAAGCACGAACCTTCTAACTACCCCGAGTGTAAATACCAGTGTGTGTGTGTGTAAGTGTGTGTGTGTGGTGGTGGGGGTGGTGGTGGTGGTGGTGGGGGGGGGGGGGCGGGGGTAGTTCAGCCCTTACATAAGCCCCCTTCCAAAAATCTACTGTAGGTAGATTAAACTGAATTAACACGAAATATAAACAATGCAATAAGCGACAAGAAAAGACAAGGAGGAACGGTTAACGTTCACCTCACAAGGAGCGACTCAGGAAGTCTGCCCCCACGTTATCTCGGCCGGCGAGATGAACCAACCGGAATGGGTAGTTCTGCAGTGGAAGGGCCCACCTCATCAGTCTGTCGTTGGAGCACTTCGACTTGTGAAGATATATCAGAGGTTTGTGGTCAGTCTTTAGACTGATCACAAACTCTTTATAAACTCTTTACCTCTGAGATAGAAGTCGAACTTTGAGATCCCGAACAAGATGGCGAGGGCTTCTCTCTCGATGGTAGCGTACTTCCGTTCACGGTCCAGCAGCTTCCGACTGGCGTAGGCCACAGGGTGAGGGATCCCATCGTAGTACTGCAGCAGCACAGCTCCCAACCCGAAGGTCGACGCGTCTGTCCTACGAACAAAAGCCAGTGCGGGGTTAGGTAACCGCAGGACTAGCTGCGATGACATGGCGTCTTTCAGCTGGTCGAACCGCGATAACAAGTCCTCAGTCCACTGCAGCGGCTCTCGTTGGGGTTTCCGGAGAAGGTAGGAGAGAGGGCCCGTGAACTCTGAAGCCATGGGGATGAAACAGCGGTAAAAGGAAACCATACCTAGGAAGCTGCGAAGACCCTTTTTGGTAGTTGGAGGGCTGGGCCTTACTTTATACATAAAACTTGTTACCACTAGCAAACAGATGTTATGACTAACACATTACTTTTTTTTTTTTTTTACAACAAAGGAGACAACACAAGGGCACAAAAAAAGAAACAATAATAAAAAAAAGCCCGCTACTCGCTGCTCCTAAAAAAAGAATCAAAACAGGTGGCCGAAAGAGAGGTCAATTTCGGGAGGAGAGGTGTCCTGATACCCTTCTCTTGAAAGAGTTCAAGTCGTAGGCAGGAGGAAATACAGATGAAGGAAGATTGTTCCAGAGTTTACCAGCGTGAGGGATGAAAGAGTGATACATAAAACTTGTTACCACTAGCAAACAGATGTTAAGACTAACACATTACTTTTTTTTTTTACAACAAAGGAGACAACACAAGGGCACAAAAAAAGAAACAATAATTAAAAAAAAGCCCGCTACTCGCTGCTCCTAAAAAAAAGAATCAAAAGAGGTGGCCGAAAGAGAGGTCAATTTCGGGAGGAGAGGTGTCCTGATACCCTTCTCTTGAAAGAGTTCAAGTCGTAGGCAGGAGGAAATACAGATGAAGAATGATTGTTCCAGAGTTTACCAGCGTGAGGGATGAAAGAGTGATGATGCTGGTTAACTCTTGCATAAAGGGTTTGGACAGTATAGGGATGAGCATGAGTAGAAAGTCGTGTGCAGCGGGGCCGCGGGAGGGGGGGAGACATGCAGTTAGCATAGAAAGAGAGGCAACATCGCGACGGAATTTAAGAGGTAGAAGACAATCAGTAGGAGGAGGAGAGCTGATGAGACGAAGAGCCTTAGCCTCCACTCTGTCCAGAAGAGCTGTGTGAGTGGAGCCCCCCCACACGTGAGATGCATACTCCATACGAGGGCGGACAAGGCCCCTGTATATGGATAGCAACTGCGCGGGGGAGAAGAACTGGCGGAGATGATACACAACGCCCAACCTCGAGGAAGCTGATTTAGGGAGAGAGGAGAGGTGAAGTTTCCAGTTGAGATTTTGAGTTAAGGATAGACCGAGGATGTTTAGTGTTGAAGATGGTGATAGCTGAGTGTTGTCGAAGAATAGGGGATAGGTGTTTGGAAGATTGTGTCGAGTTGATAGGTGGAGAAATTGAGTTTTTGAGGCATTGAAGGACACAAGGTTCCTTCTGCCCCAATCGGAAATGATAGCAAGGTCTGAGGTTAAGCGTTCTGCAGCCTCCAGTCTGGAGTCGTGTACTTCCTGTTGAGAGGGTCTTCTATTGAAAGAAGTTGAATAATGCAGAGTGTAGTCGTCGGCGTATGAGTGGACAGGACAGTTTGTTATGGAAAGAAGATCATTGATGAATAACAGGAAGTGAGTGGGTGATAGGACAGAGCCCTGTGGAACACCACTGTTGATGGGTTTAGGGGAAGAACAATGACCGTCTACACGGCCGGAAAGGAAACTGGAGATAAAGGAACAGAGAGAGGGATAGAATCCGAAAGAGGGCAGTTTAGAAAGGAAAGACTTATGCCAGACTCTATCGAAGACTTTCGATATGTCTAGCGCAACACAGAAAGTTTCACCGAAACGGCTAAGAGAGGATGACCAAGAGTCAGTTAAGAGAGCAAGAAGATCGCCAGTAGAACGCCCCTTGCGGAACCCATACTGGCGATCAGATAGAAGGTCAGAAGTGGAAAGGTGCTTTTGAATCTTCCGGTTAAGGATTGATTCAAAAGCTTTAGATAGACAGGAAAGTAAAGCTATAGGGCGGTAGTTTGAGGGATTGGAGCGGTCACCCTTCTTAGGCACAGGCTGTACAAAGGCATACTTCCAGCAGGAAGGAAAGGTAGATGTTGATAGGCAGAGACGAAAGAGTTTGACCAGCAGGGTATCAGCACGGAAGCACAGTTTTTAAGGACAATATGAGGCACTCCATCAGGTCCATAAGCCTTCTGAGAGTTGAGGCAAGAGAGGGCATAGAAAACATCATTTGGAAGAATCTTGATAACAGGCATAAGGGAGTCAGAGGGGGGATGAGTAGGAGGAATATGCCCAGAATCGTCCAAGGTGGAGTTCTTATAGAGTGGGTCAAGATGTGCTCCACTTTAGAGTTCAAGTAGTCAAAAAAATTTCATAGTTAGTAGAGCTAGGTGAGAGATAAACAGCACATATATATTTAATAGAATGACAATGAAGTCTTAGCCAGATGGTGGAAAATTCTGAAGAGTTAAGATCGTGGGCACGAGAGCAAGTGATGTCGTTGCGCACGTAGGCGCAACATCCAACTTTGGATTGTAATTTAGGATAGAGATAGTAGGAGGGAGCAGAGTAGAGATTGCTGTCATTAGCCTCAGAAACTTGTGTTTCGGTGAGGAAGAGAAGGTGAGGTGTAGAGGAGGAGAGATGGTGTTCCACAGAATGAAAACTAAAACGAAAACCGCGAATGTTGCAGAAATTGATAAGAAAGAGGTTCGAGGAGTTATCAAGGCACCTCTCAAGTCGGGAGCCAGAAGGGGAGTCCTCCCTTGGGGAATTTGTGCCCCCCCCCCCCCCCAGGCGGGGACTCCGAGGCTGTGTTATGGTACGCCATTTTGAATTTTGGGAAATGGTGTGTATGTTGTGTGAATGTAGTGTGGTGTGGATAGAGAGATGATCTGTCTTTAGAGAGCATGCTGAACTACTCTCTGGAGTTGCTGAAACAATAGGGAAACAGTTAGTGAGGACATGGGAAGGGTCTTTGGAGGGCTTCAGCACCCTCCTCACTTCCCATATATACCTCACTGGGAGTGGCTTGCGCCCGTTTCGGAAGGTGTCTTCCTTCCTACCTTCCTTCCTACCAGAGACGTAATTTCCCGGGGGATAGGGGGGCTATAGCGTCCCCCAATATTTTCTATATCGGCCCCAAATTTCCCTTTAATGCGTTATTTTTTTTTTAATTTCCTCCACTCAAGCATGATCGCTTCGATCGCCACCCTCCTCCCCTCAACTCATGAATCTATAATTCCCTGTAGCCCCCTCAAAATCTTGGCCAAAATTACGGACTTGTCTTACACCCCCTTATTTATTGCATCTGATTTTTGTTCACTGCTCTTACACTTCCCCTCTTTACTTCCCTCTCAGAACACATCCCTCCGCCTCATTTACGCACTCTTCCCGCATGTGCATCTTTCTCACATTCTCCTCCTCTCTTCACATAACCATTCCTCAGATCTTCATTTTCTCTCCTTTTTCTCATCCTCACCTCATCTCACCTCACCCCCTTTTCGCTCAGTCACATCACATCTTTCTGCGTTCTCTGGTGGTCAAAATCTCTACTCACACCTTTTCCTCGCTTTTCGTCTCACCTCACTTCACATTTTCTGTCACTATACACTTTCAGCTATTATTTCTCCCTCACTCCTCCTCCTCCTCCACCCTCAGTTCTCTTCCTTACCATCCAAAATAAGTTGAAATGAGGACCTTATCTGTGTCTGTCTTTCTCGACTGCAAACCACGGCTTTCATTACGGTTTAATCGACTCTCATTCCAACAATTCTCTCCTTTGACTGCACGAGGTGTCTCTGCGCCTTGAATTAATTAATTATAAGAAGACATTAACACCTCCACTCTTACCCCTGATTTCCTCCCCGGTGTGTGTGTGTGTGTGTGTGTGTGTGTGTGTGTGTGTGAGAGAGAGAGAGAGAGAGAGAGAGAGAGAGAGAGAGAGAGAGAGAGAGAGAGAGAGAGAGAGAGAGAGAGAGAGAGAGAGAGATTGTATAATAAGAGAAATCAGGAAGAACATGAGAGGCCTAAGCGCGGGAGAAAACGGGAAAATAATTTAATAACCAAAAGGAGGAGACTCAAGATCTTAAAATACAGAATAAGAACGGCAAAATGTGTGTGTGTGTGTGTGTGTAAGGAACAGACAAGGCAAAGGAAACTATTTCGGCCGTAATGAATACTTGGGCAAGTTAACTCAAGGAATCGTTCATGCCGTTTCATTCGTCAATATGTTCGAATCCCTGACCACTTACTATACTCCTGAGAAATATGATCAGCTTTTGAATGCGTTTGGCAGCAACAAAATACATGTGGCGTCTGTCACTTGTTTTATTACAGAAATAGATTAGTACAGTCAAGACCACGGTACAATACGGAACGAATAACGTATATTTCTATTAGTGCACAATTTGTTTACCATTTGCTTACTAGTAGAACAAACAATACCCACAACGCACAGTTAAGACGATACAATACTGAGACAATAGTGCGCCTTTGTTCTTCCACATCGCCTTTTCTGGGCTATTTCCTTACATACGGATTTTCTGAGCCATAAGTTATCTTATAAATATTTCTTATTATAAAAGAATACACTATAAATACTTCTCACACACACACACACACACACACACACACACACACACACACACACACACACACTTCCTACAATTTTTACTCTTTACTTTATTCGTTCGATAAAAGAGGGCATAATGAACGTTGAATAACTTCCTCCTTGCCATTTTTAAGAGGTCGTGTAGAGAATTAGGGCGATGCGAGCCTCAGGAAACACGCCAGGGAGTAAGCTCCTTAAGGCGGTGTCACACAAGCACTTTTTCCGTCGATTAATGCGATTTCCGTCGATTTTTCATCGTTCCGCATGAACTTATCGCATGAATTTGTTAGACGATCAGGATCGTTTCCGCCTGCAAATTTCCGCCTTTGTTTACATTTCCAAGACCAAGACCGAGACTTTCCGCGTGGCTTCAACCTGTCTCAAATGCTCTCCTGCAGTGACAGCCTTCCTCATCCTGGTGTCACTTCTGGCAATAAGAGGTGTCACTAACTCCAGCAGTCTGTGGTACTGGCTCTTGTCCAACCTGATCCAATTCTTCAGAGTCTCATGATCCTCAAACCATGAGCCAACCATGAGCGCATCCATGCATGCTTTTTGGCTTGTTTAGCTCGTCTAAGTCTCACAATACACAGTATTAGGTTCAGAGCAGCGTATCTTTGCCGCAGCGTGGACTCCATGTTTGTTTACATTCCTTGGTCTGTGCCGACGGAAAGTTTCAGACGAAACACCGTTTGTGTGTGACAGGCCGCAGCCAAGATATCGACGATTTTCAGAAAAACGACGGAAAAAGTTGACGGAAAAAGTGCTAGTGTGACACCGCCTTTAGTTATATTATCAAATCATGGCCGCGGAATTTTAATAAAAGCTAAAACTTAACCTAACACACGAGGAGGAGTGGCCGCGGGGGGGGGGGGTGACACGATCGGGTGCGAGGGTGTACAGCGGGCGTGAGAAGGAAGCGGTGAGGATGGAGGAGAGACTGAAGGAGGGATCGAACCGGAGCGAAAGAGGGAGGGAGGGACAGACGGAAGGCTAAAGAATGTGAGAGAGGAAGACTCGCGGCAGTGGTAGTGACAGAGGAGGAATGAAGAGAGGAAGAGAGAAGAAAAGATGTAGCATCGCAATGGCCTTCAAAACAATGGAGAGAGAGAGAGAGAGAGAGAGAGAGAGAGAGAGAGAGAGAGAGAGAGAGAGAGAGAGAGAGAGAGAGAGAGAGAGAGAGAGAGAGAGAGACTAAATTATTATTTCCTCCGGCTGCTCCTCTTCCTCTCCTAGCTAGGTTGGGATTGATTAATAAGAAATACCAAGAAACAGTGGTTCCTCCGATGCGTACGAAACAACAAGAGTTTCTGACAAAAGTTTCGAATCCTTCTCAACTTCTGCAGATAAGACGGAACGAGATAACTGTGTTGTTGTAATCGTCTTAGCATCACCGCTGGAACACCTCCCAATCACTCCACCACCATCATCCACGGCTCCATTCTCCTCCATCCCCTCATCCCCCTCATGCTGTTTTTTTCTCTCTTTTACGCCGTGGCCTATTGCGCCGGTAGGCTTCTTCCCGATGGATCCTGATGCGGCCCAAGGCTTCTTCCCGGTGGGGCCTGATGGTCGCCCCAGCCCGTTCTGGCGCAGGCGAATGTTTATAGTGGCGCCATCTTGCATTATCTCATGCTGCCCTCCCGGAGTTCATCTTTAATGCAACAGTAATGTTTTTCCCATAGTGAGACGCATATATTATAGTTGATTATGAAACAGTAACATCTATGACAAGAAATCTCCATGTATAATCACTGACACGTACTTTAGTTATGATACATCATTTAAATAAACATATTGATTGCGACTAGCGCGCGCACACACACACACACACACACACACACACACACGACCGTGTCATACATATTTTTAATCATATTCCGAGAAAAAGGATGACCTGTATGCAGGTAAGAGGTTGCAGTTTTAATGGTAAGAAACGGCCAAACAGATTGGTCGCCTGAGGGATGAAAGAGGTAAAGAAATCTAACTATTGTGAAGTCGAACGTTAAACTGCTGGTCGCCCACGAGATGCACCAGCAAGATTCTCATGGCTTTGTGAAATCGAGGGTTGAACGTAATGCACTATCACTAGACGGTCACACATAATTTGTCTTACATTGTGCTCCCACTGATTCTAATATTTGTTGGTCTATCTTTTTAAGTATTTCTAAGTTCACTCACTTTCTTACTATACCCTGATACATGCCGACGAACCTCATGAGTTCTAGTAGCACAACACAGAAGCCTTCGGTCACACAAGTGTCCACCCTTAGCCTTGGTCACTTTTCTTCACTACCGCAATAATCAAGGTCTTCAGCATCCTCTCAGACCTTTGTTTGAGAACACGAAAAAGTCTGAGACCAAGGCCAAAGATCCAGTTCTTGCCGCAGACCCTCTCCAGCGAAGCGACCAGCCCTTGTGGTGCGCCGCGCTGCCACCCCAACCTGGTGCATCCTGCTGGACTATGAAGGCGTCGTCTTGTACACCACTGAGTTCTCTAACGGCAGGCTGCGCCCATTGCTGCTGTATGGGAGAGGGGTTGTGAGTGGGTGAGTGAGTGAGTGAGTGATTGTGTCGGTGAGACAGTCAGTCAGTCAGTCAGTCAGTCAGTCTCTCTCTCTCTCTCTCTCTCTCTCTCTCTCTCTCTCTCTCTCTCTCTCTCTCTCACACACACACACACACACACACACACACACACACACACACACACACACACGGGTTCCCACGCTCGGTCAGCCTCTTCCCATCGGGCTGGATGGAATGGCAGGTCAACGCTAAGCCCATAAGCTGAGTGATGGTCGAAACCGCCTTTACCTGCACCCCCGCCATCACTGCGACCTGACCCTTTCTGACCTGGGGGTTGACCTGGGGCTTAACGCCTGACCCGCCACCCGGAAGACCACACCGACTCCTACCGCACAAACGCACTGCATTCCGCCTCACCTTCACTCTTCCCGCCCTCAACTATTTCATCACAACTTTCCCACAATGTAAACCTCAGACCCCCTATACCCCTTTAATATTGTACTCTTCCTCTTCTTTTACTGTATTTCAATATTGTATTTTAACGTGTTTATTTTCAGCTCAACAACTGCAATCTCTTAATAAACCGATTATTATCATTATTATTATTATTATTATTATTATTATTATTATTATTATTATTATTATTACTAGTATTATTTTTATTATTATTACACACACACACACACACACACACACACACACACACACACACACTGACTGGAACAACCTTTTTTAAACTCAACAGGTAACAATTACATCTGATATTATTAGGATGAGTCTCTGAAAGGTCGGCTGTTGTGGTAACAGTATTTATTTTATATATTATTTTATTATTTCATTTATCTCCAGTTTCCTTTCCGGCCGTTCCATCTCTGCTGTGGTAGACGGTCACTGTTCTTCCCTTAAACCTATCAACAGTGGTGTCCCACAGGGCTCTGTCCAATCACCCACTCTCTTCCTGTTATTCATCAATGATCTATCAATAACAAACTGTCCTATCTACTCATACGCTGACGACTCCACTCTGCATTATTCAACTTCTTTCAACAGAAGACCCTCTCAACAGACATTGCAAGACTCCAGACTGGAGGCTGCAGAACGCTTAACCTCATACTTTGCTATCATTTCCGATTGTGGTAAAAGGAACCTTGTGTCCTTCAATGCCTCAAAAAAACAATTTCTCCATCTATCAACTCGACACAATCTTCCAAACACCTATCCCCTATTCTCCGACAACCCTCAGCAGTCATCTTCTTCTACACTAAACATCCTCGGTCTATCCTTAGCTGAAAATCTAAACTGGAAACTTCACATCAGCCTTCTAGAGGCAATAGCAATGCCACATTAGACAAAAACGGCAAAGTGTCTGGAGTTCGTCAAAATCGCTCTCAAAAGGGTTTACGTTTAAAGCTCTAGCGACAAAACTACTAGAAGTAGGGAAATGTTATGCATCATATTGGAAAGCACATTAGTAGGGCGAAATTATTTGTTAAATACGTTTTTTGAAATTCTAAAAATAATAGTGGGTTTCAAGGTTGGGAACTCAAAAATAGTTTTTTTTTCAGATTCGTTTTTTGCGAATTCATTCGATTTTTTACCATTTCGAGTCGGTTTTTGAGCCCGTCACTTACTACAAATTATAGCCGTTTCATTTTGCTGGTGATTGATATCAAAAGCATTTCTGTAGCCCCAGAAATAAGGTAGTTATGGCGATTCGCACCAAACCGGTTGATTTTCCAAAATTCGTGGCTTTATGACAAGGGCGCCGCAAAATTAAAAGAGTCCGCCTTCCATTACTTGATATGTCACTGCTTATAGTTATTAGAGGTATGTATGGATATTTGAAGTGTTGGTATTATAAAAGCTTTGGCCAGTTGTAGTTTGATGTTTGTTGGTACATTTTTAAATCTGTATAGGTCCCTTGTTGCTCCCAGTGCTTTATTCCTTATTTATTTTACGTGCTGGTCTATGCCTGTTCGGCTTATTGTCAGCCCCAGTACTTTGCCTTTTTCTGTGTAGTCTATTGGTAATCCATCTATTATTATATTGTTTTTCTTCTTTATTGCTAATGGTACAATTTTTAATTTATTCTTGTTGTTTTTTTATTTTCCATTTCCTTTCGTATGTGTTGATTTTTTCTATTTTGCATTGGGTTCGTCTTGCCATGAGTGTTCTGGATTGGCCTTCGTAACAGATTATTTGTGTTATATCATCGGCATATTGTATTGTGGTACAATCAATGGCTGGTGCGGGGAAGTCATTTGTATAGATGGTGTAGACTGTAGGGTGTTGGTGACAGCGCGGTTTCTTGTGGTACTCCCGCTGTAAGTGGGAATGTTGGGCATAATATAATGGTCTACTTTTATTTTTGCTTTCCTGTTGGTTACAAAATTGTTCAGAAAGATCTTGGTTATCTTTGGTATGTCCAGATAGTAGGATAGTAGATTGTAGGAGGAGGTAGGAAGACACCTACCGAACGGGCGTGAGCTACTCCCGGTGAGGATATATGGGAAGCGAGGAGGGTGCTGAAGCCCTTCAAAGACCCTTCCCATGTCCTCACTAACCGTTTCCCTTTTGTCTCATCAACACCAGAGAGCAGTTCAGCATGCTCTCAAAAGACAGTTCCTCTCTCTTTCTACACCACACTATATTCACACAACACACACACCTTTTCCCAAAATTCAAAATTCAAAATGGCGAAAAATAACTGCCTCGGAGTCCCCGCCTGGGGGTGGGGGGGACCATAAATTCCCCCAGGGAGGACTCCCCTTCTGGCTGCCGACTTGAGAGGTGTCCTGATAACTCCTCGAACCTCCTCCTTATCAATTTCTGCAACATTCGTGGTCTTCGTTCTAATTTTCATTCTGTGGGTAGGCGGTGGCTGAACTGGTAGCGTACTGGGCCCACATTCACCGCGTGATGGACGACGCGGGTTCGAATCCCCACGCTACCACCTCGGATTTTTCAGCCATCGCTGAGTGGCTTAAAATTATCCACATGCTGTCTAGGACCCGGACTCTAGAGGAAGCCGTCCAAGCGAATCAAGAACGAGTTCCGCGGGGCAGCATGAGCCAATGCAAGATGGCGCCACTATAAACACTCGCCTGCGCCAGAACGGGCTGGGCTGACCATCAGGCCCCACCTGGAAGAAGCCTTGGGCCGACCATCAGGCCCCACCGGGAAGATGCCTACCGGCGCAATAGGCAGCAACTTAAAAAAAAAAAAAAAAAAATCTCTCCTCCTCTAAACCTCATCTTCTCTTCCTCACCGAAACACAGGTTTCTGAGGCTACTGACAGCAACCTCTACTCTGTTCCCTCCTACTATCTCTATCCTAAATTTCAATCCAAAGCTGGATGTTGCGCCTACGGGCGCAACGACATCAATTGCACTCGTGCCCACGACCTTGACTCTTCTGAATTTTCCACCATCTGGCTAAGACTTCATTGTCATTCTATTACTAAATACATCTGTGCTGTTTATATCTCATCTAACTCTACTAACTATGTAAAATTCTTTGACTATCTGAATTCTAAAGTGGAGCACATTTTCACTCACTCTCCCTTCGCCGAAATCTCCATCTTGGAAGATTTCAATGTTCACCACCAGCTTTGGCTTTCATCCTCTTTCACTGACCAGCCTGCTGAACAAGCCTACAACTTTTCTCTCCTCAGCGACCTAGAGCAGTAGGTTCAGCACCCTACACGTATTCCCGACCGTCTTGGAGACAGGCCCAACATTCTAGACCTCTTCCTTACCTCTAATCCTTCTGCTTACTCTATCAAACTGTTCTCTCCGTTGGGCTCCTCCGATCATAACCTTATTTCTGTTTCCTGTCCTATCGCTCCTGTACATCCTCTGGACCCACCGAAGAGGTGATGCTTCTGGCATTTTGCTTCAGCTCGGTGGGACGACCTGAGGATGTACTTTTCCGATTTCCCGTGGAATGATTACTGCTTCCAGGAGAGAGACCCCTCTGTGTGTGTCCAGCGCATCTCAGAGGTGATTGTCTCTGGAATGAAGGCATACATTCCACGTTCTTTCTCTACTTCTCATGCTAAAAAGCCTTGCTTGTTCTCGTGCTATTAAAGATAGAGAGACAGCTCACGAAAGGTTCCAGAGCCTTCGAACTCCCGCTAACTATGACCTTTACATTTCAGCCCGGAATCGTGCCAAATCTATTCTCCGACTTACCAAAACTTCTTTTATCAATAGAAAATGTCAACACCTTGCTTCTTCTAATTCTTCCCGTGACTTCTGGCATCTAGCCAAAAATATCTCCTCCAATTTCACTTCTTCCTCTTTCCCTCCTCTCCTTAACCCTGACGGCAGCACTGCCGTCTCATCTGTCTCTAAGGCTGAACTCTTCGCTCAAACTTTCTGTAAGAACTCCACCGTGGACGATTCTGGGCATATTCCTCTTTCTCATCCCCCATCTGACTCCTTTATGCCTGTTATTAAGATTCTTCCATATGATGTTTTCTATGTCCTCTCTGGCCTCAGCTCTCAGAAGGCTTATGGACCTGATGGAGTGCCTCCTATTGTCCTTAAAAAACTGTGCTTCCGTGCTGACACCCTGCCTGGTCAAACTCTTTCGTCTCTGCCTATCAACATCTACCTTTCCTTCCTGCTGTAAGTATGCCTTTGCACAGCCTGTGCCTAAGAAGGGTGACCTTTTCCAATCCCTCAAACTACCGCCCTATAGCTTTACTTTCATTTATATCTAAAGCTTTTGAATCAATACTTAACCGGAAGATTCAAAAGCACCTTTCCACTTCTAACCTTCTATCTGATCGTCAGTATGGGTTCCGCAAGGGGCGTTCTACTGGCGATCTTCTTGCTCTCTTAACTGCCTCTTGGTCATCCTCTCTTAGCCGTTTCGGTGAAACTTTCTCTGTTGCGCTAGACATATCGAAAGCCTTCGATAGAGTCTGGCACAAGTCTTTGCTTTCTAAACTGCCCTCTTTCGGATTCTATCCCTCTCTCTGTTCCTTTATCTCCAGTTTCCTTTCCGGCCGTGTAGACGGTCATTGTTCTTCCCCTAAACCCATCAACAGTGGTGTTCCACAGGGCTCTGTCCTATCACCCACTCTCTTCCTGTTATTCATCAATGATCTTCTTTCCATAACAAACTGTCCTGTCCACTCATACGCCGACGACTCCACTCTGCATTATTCAACTTCTTTCATTAGAATACCATCACAACAGGAAGTACACGACTCCAGACTGGAGGCTGCAGAACGCTTAACCTCAGACCTTGCTATCATTTCCAATTGGGGCAGAAGGAACCTTGTGCCCTTCAATGCCTTACAAACTCAATATCTCCACCTATCAAGTCGACACAATCTTCCAAACACCTATCCCCTATTCTTCGACAACACTCAGCTATCACCATCATCAACACTAAACATCCTCGGTCTATCCTTAACTCAAAATCTCAACTGGAAACTTCACATCTCCTCTCTCGCTAAATCAGCTTCCTCGAGGTTGGGCGTTATGTATCGTCTCCGCCAGTTCATCTCCCCCGCGCAGTTGCTATCCATATACAGGAGCCTTGTCCGCCCTCGTATGGAGTATGCATCTCACGTGTGGGGGGGCTCCACTCACACAGCTCTTCTGGACAGAGTGGAGTCTAAGGCTTTTCGTCTCATCAGCTCTCCTCCTCCTACTGATAGTCTTTTACCTCTTAAATTCCGTCGGGATGTTGCCTCTCTTTCTATCTTCTATTGATATTTCCTCCCCCCCTCCCGCGGCCCCGCTGCACACGACTTTCTACTCATGCTCATCCCTATACTGCCCAAACCCCTTATTCAAGAGTTAACCAGCATCTTCACTCTTTCATCCTTCACGCTGGTAAACTGTGGAACAATCTTCCTTCATCTGTATTTCCTCCTGCCTACGACTTGAACTCTTTCAAGAGGAGGGTATCAGGACACCTCTCCACCCGAAATTGACCTCTCTTTCGGCCACCTCTTTTGATTCTTTTTTAGGAGCAGCGAGTAGCGGGCTTTTTTTTTTTATTATTGTTTCCTTTTTTGTGCCCTTGAGCTGTCTCCTTTGTTGTAAAAAAAAGAAAGAAAAAATGTGCTATTTTGTACTTCAGTCCTTCAAGCCATACTTTGTCAAATGCTTTACTGACATCTCTTTTTACCATGTAACATTGCTGCTTTCGGGCTGTATGGTGTGCTGCTGTTTCATGAATTGTCTTTAAAGCTGTATCGGTTCCTCTCCTGTTTCTGAATCAATGTTGTGAGTCTTGGTAGATGTTGTCTGATTCCAGCAGTTTCCTGAGTCTTGTGTTGATGATTTTTTCCATCACTTTGCCTGGGACTTCTAGTAATGAAATGGGTCTGTACTTTATGGGGATGCTGTTATCAGTTTTTTTCTTTTGGTATTAGTTTAATTATAGCTGTTTTAAATTTGTCTGGGAAATATCCCATTGAAAATGAGTGATTGAATATTTCTTGTAGTTTTGTTAGAGATTACTTAGGATTAGTTTATCTATTTTTGTTTCTCCAGGCGCGTTCTTAAATTGTTTAATTGTAGTTTTAATCTCGTTTTGTGAAATCATCTCATCAGTATGTTTCCTCCCTTGAAGTCTTTCCATGTCGGATAGTTGGTGTGGTATGAGTATGTCTTCGTTTTCTTGCAGGAATTCTACTACCTCGTTTTCAATTTCGATGTCATATGCTGCATTCTCTTCAGGTGATATCTTGAAAACTTCACTCAAAACTTCTCTGAATACTTCTTCTTTGTCGTTGCTGCTCGTTAGTTTGATGTTATCTCTAATGAGGGGCTGGTTCATTGTAGTTTTTTATAGATTTTATTGTTTTGACTGGGTTCCAGAACGCTTTAGGTTGTTTGTGACATTTTGCAAGTTTTGCAATCTATGTGATTTTGGTTCCTTATTTGCTCACTTTCCTGTTTTATAGCTATTCTTAGGGCTCTATATAGTTGATATTTTTGTATATTCCACCCATGTGTTATTGATTCTCGATGTATTTGATTGAAGTGGTGCTGTAAATCTCTTAGAAGTAGGCTGGTCAGTGGCTTATGTGTGCATGGTGATGCCAGATTTTGTTGGGATAGTGCTCTTTATTCCGTTAGCTATTGTATTGTAACATTGTGTTAACTTGCTGTCGATTTCTTCTTTGTGCATTTGATTAGGTAATGTAATGTCTTCCATCCCTTCTTCTATTTCTCTTTTTAGCTTTTCCCAGTCTGCTCTCTTGTAATTGGGTATTGGTTGTATGGTTTCCGTTATTGCTTCTGTGGTAAGAGTGATGATGGCAGGTAGGTGGTCGGATGTTGTAAGGGGTCCCGGCTCTATAATGGTGTTGAGTGTTGCTTTATTGTTGCTTAATACGATGTCTGGTGTGGTGTTTGAGCCAGTTGTGAAGAATGTTGGGAACCTGGGGCCAAGGTGTATTGCTTTCCCGTAGTCTATAAATGTGGCAATGCCTTTTCCAACAGCGTTGTTTCGTGTGTCACCTAGTTGTGTGTGTTTGGCATTCAGGTCGCCGATGATATATATAGGATGGTTATTATATATTAGTCTGTGGAAATCCGGAAATGGAAGGTAAGGTCTTCTTGGAGGGAGGTACGTTGTAGCAATCGATATGGTCCCGACTATTGTCTCTATTTTTACTTCGAGGATGTCTGATATGTAATCGTCTGTTATTATGTGTTTGATGTTTGATTTTACTAGTATGGCAGAACCGTCGTGCATTTCGTTGGAAGTGTTTATTGTATAGGCGTTATAGCCTCTGATGTGTACGGGTTGTGTGTTGCTCGGGCCATGACTGTTTAATAGTATTATGTCTGGTTAAGTTGTAGGTAAGCGTTTGTAAGGTTAGTTTTGTTGGTAGACCAGTGTTAAGTGTTATGTTGTACTATTTTAATTGTATCTCTTATATCCATGTTGAATGTGTTAGATGATGTATTCTTGTGATGTTTACTTGTTGTCATTTCTGTTTATGGTCTTCCCTGGTGATGGTGTTCTCTGTTTTGTGTACCCGTTTCTTATTTTCGTGAATACTTGGTATTCCACGATTCTCCAACAGTCCGTAAGGCTTATATTGTTATCGTTGAGCTGTCTGAGTACATCTTCTTCTCTGTATTGGCTTGAGCTGTATTGCCAATTATATTTGCCTTGTAGCATGCCAGTTGTTAGTGCACGGAGACTGAATTTTTCTTTGGGATATCCCTCACTTTCCTTGGCAAATATTTCTAGTTCTATTTCTTTCCCGTTTATTTTTTTTCTGTGGTTCCATTGCTGTAGTAGGTGTTTCTGTTTCTTCTTCTTCTGTTTTCTCTGTTTCTTCTTCTTGTCTTTCATTGTCCTGAGTGAGTTATCTGGAAGGATAACACTTGGTAATTTGTTTGCTCTTAACAGTTTGTTTATTTCGGTGTTGTAGCTCCCTGGTTGTGCGATGTTCACCAGGTGGGCATTTTTATTTTTTTTACAGCAGAGGAGTCAGTTCTAGGGCATAAAAAAAGGTAACAAATGTGAAAAAAAGCCCGCAACTCACTGCTCCTATAAAGAGTTAAAGGAGTGATAGGTCAATTTAGGGAGGAGGAACTCTTGAAAGAGTTCAAGTCGTAGGCAGGAGGAAATACAGATGAAGGAAGATTGTTCCAGAGTTTACCAGCGTGAGGGATAAAAGAGTGAAGATGCTGGTTAACTCTTGCGTAAGGGATTTGGACAGTAAAGGGATGAGCTTGAGTAGAAAGTCGTGTGTTGCGAGGCCGCGGGAGGGGGGGAGGCATACAGTTATCAAGTTCAGAAGAGCAGTCACCATGAAAATATCAATAGAAGATAGAGAGGCAACATGGCGGCGAAATTTAAGAGGTAGAAGACTATCAGTAAGAGGAGGAGAGCTGATGAGACGAAGCGCCTTAGACTCCACTCTGTCCAAGAGAACTGTGTGAGTGGAGCCCCCCCCCCACGTGTGATGCATACTCCATACGAGGGCGGACAAGGCCCCTGTAAATGGATAGCAACTGTGCGGGGGAGAAGAACTGGCGGAGACGGTACAGAACGCCCAGCCTCGAGGAAGCTGATTTAGTAAGAGAAGAGATATGAAGTTTCCAGTTGAGATTTTGAGTTAAGGATAGACCGAGGATGTTTAGTGTTGAAGAAGGTGACAGCTGAGTGTTGTCAAAGAATAGGGGATAGTTGTTTGGAAGATTGTGTCGAGTGGATAGGTGGAGAAACTGTGTTTTTGAGGCGTTGAAGGACACCAAGTTCTTCTTGCCCCAGTCGGAAATAATAGTAAGGTCTGAGGCTAAGCGTTCTGCCGCCTCCAGCCTGGAATCATTTAGTTCCTGTTGGGTGGGTCTTCTATTAAAAGAAGTTGAGTAATGCAGAGTAGAGTCATCGGCGTAAGAATGGATAGGACAGTTCGTTTTGGAAAGAAGATCATCAATGAACAACAGAAAAGAGAGTGGGAGATGGGACAGAACCCTGCGGAACACCACTATTAATAGGTTTAGGGGAAGAACAGTGACCGTCTACCACAGCAGAAATAGAACGGTCAGAGAGGAAACGAGATAAAGGTACAGAGAGAAGGATAGAAACCGTAGGAGGGTAGTTTGGAAAGCAAAGATTTGTGCCAGACCCTATCAAAAGCTTTTGATATATCCAGCACTGTGAGGGCAACTACCAACTTAGCGGGCGAACGACCGGAGCACTCCTGCCGCCCGCCCGCATCTTGCCGCTCGAAGCTGTTCAACTACTGAGGCGCAGCGAACCACCTCCTTCACTCTCGCTGCTCGTTCGCCTGACGCCGTTCGACGCCTCGGTCGACTGAACCACCGAGGCTTCTCAACCCGCTATGGGAGGCGACTTGGTGACCGCCAGCGCCTTCCTCGTCAGACAGCGGCCGAGCCTCGGTCTGAACACTTGATTCTACTAAAGCTCCAGCCCTGCTCTCACTCGGGCTAACTCAGATACCGTGGGCTCGTTCTGGGTGCCTTACCCCTCCGCGCCCTGGACTCCCGTTACTGCTGTGAACCTGACGCCCCTTCTCCTCCTGCGCCTCCCTCGTCCACCACGTCAACACCTACTTCAAGTACGAAGCTGTGCTGCCTCGACATTGCCACTTAAAGGACGAGACGCCCAGACGAGGAAGAAGCCGTGCAACGGGTCATTGCTGAGTCCGGCGTGCTGAAGCCTTCGTGTTGGAGACTTCAGACTGTGAGGCCTGTTTTGGGGTTTTCTACTTTAATGAAAGTAAACTGGTGTCTAACCATTTATCTTGTTGTTTGCTATCCCTTCCGATTACAGCACCCAATACTGGAACCTTGACAAGCGCAATAGCAAAGGTTTCACCGAAACGGCTAAGAGAGGATGACTAAGAGTCAGTTAGGAAGGCAAGGAGATCACCGGTAGTATGCCCCTTGCGGAACCCATACTGGCGATCAGATAGAAGGTCAGAAGTGGAAAGGAGCTTTTGAATCTTCCGGTTAAGGATTGATTCAAAAGTTTAGATAGACATGAAAGCAAAGCTATAGGACGGTAGTTTGAGGGATTGGAACGGTCACCCTTCTTAAGCACAGGCTGTATGAAGGCATACTTCCAGCAGGAATGGGTAGGCGGTGGCTGAACAGATAGCAAGACGGCCCCACGTTCAGGAGGACGCGAGTTCAATCCCCGACCGGTGCCACCAAGCTGGGATTTTTCAGCCGCCGCCGAGTGGCTTAAAACTACCCACATGCTGTCCAAAAGACCACCTATCAACCCAGACTCTAGATTCTAGGATTAAAGATGAGCTCCGGGAGGGCAGCATGAGCCATTGCAAGATGGCGCCACTATAAACACTCGCCTGCGCCAGAACGGGCTGGGCCGACCATCAGGACCCACCGGGAAGAAGCCTTGGACCGACCATCAGGATCCACCGGGAAGAAGCCTACCGGCGCAATAGGCCAAGACTTAAAAAAAAAAAAAAAAAAAAAAAGGAAGGAAAGGTAGATGTTGACAGGCAGTGGCGAAAGAGTTTCACCAGGCAGGGTGTCAACACGGAAGCACAGTTTTTAAGGACAATAGGAGGCACTCCATCAGGTCCATAAGCCTTCTGAGAGTTGAGGCCAGAGAGGGCATAAAAAACATCATTAGGAAGAATCTTGATTATAGGCATAAAAAAGTCAGAGGGGGGGGATGAGTAGGAGGAATATGCCCAGAATCGTCCAGGGTGGAGTTCTTACAGAACGTTTGAGCGAAGATTTCAGCCTTAGAGACAGATGAGACGGCAGTGCTGCCGTCAGAGTTAAGGAGGGGAGGGAAAGAGGAAAAAGTGAAATTGGAGGAGATATTTTTGGCTAGATGCCAGAAGTCACGGGAAGAATTAGAGAAAGCAAGGTTTTGGCATTTTCTATTAATGAAGGAGTTTTTGATTAGTCGGAGAATAGATTTGGCACGATTCCGGGCAGAAATATAAAGATTATGGTTAACGGGAGTTCGAAGGCTCTGGTACCTTTTGTGAGCTGCCTCTCTATCTTTGACAGCATGAGAACAAGCGTGATTAAACCAAGTTTTTTTTTTGCATGAAGAGTAGAGCAAGTACGTGGAATGTATGCCTCCATTCCAGAGACAATCATCTCTGTGATGCGCTGGGCACACACAGAGGGGTCTTTATCCTGGAAGCAGTAATCATTCCACGGGAAATCGGAAAAGTACTTCCTCAGGTCGTCCCACCGAGCTGAAGCAAAATGACAGAAGCATCGCATGAATCATGCATGTGAGAATTGTTGCTGCTGTGTTCGGTAAGGTCTGTGCTTAAGGTGCTGCTGCTGATATTTGACTGTATGTGGCCTTCCATTTTTCTGTCTGTTCTTTTGCTTTCGTTTCTCTTACCTTTTTATTCTCCGGACATTTAAACGCCACAGTCCTGTGGTTCTCCCCACAGTTCATACATTTCTTTGCTTCCGTTTTGCATTCCTTCCAAGTAAGCTCCGTGGAAGCACATTCTAAGCAAATTTTGTATGTTTTGTCTTTCTTACACTCGCTGGTATAATGATCTTCGATCTTATAGCACCTGAAGCAGACATTAAGGGGAACATAATCTTCAATCTTGATATTGCTTTCTGGTTTACTCATGTGAAAACAAAGTATCCCTGATTCAGTTGCTTTCTTTGCTGCTGCCGTGGTTGAAAATTGTAGTTTAAGAATGTTTTTGCCAGGAAATTTGTAATGTTGTCTATTCCTTTCACCCAACTATTATGTTTAAGTATTTCTTCTTGCATCTCATTTTCTGTGTTCTCATAAATGTACTTGTCCACATTGAAAATCAGGACTGTCCTTTTTGCTCTCTGTTCAGGGGCAAGCGTCGGAGTGAAGTTGTTGTTCTCCAGTGCTTTGGAGATATCTTCACTGCATATTTTATTTAGGTCTTCTTCCTTTCTAGTCAGGGTGACATAGCCATCATTGTTTTTTATTATTCCAGTAGCGTATATTAAGTTTACGGACAGTGTCTCAAGGAGTTTCAGTCGGGCTACATTATTGGGAGCAGGGTGCTTTATCTTCACCCTCGCCATGGTCGTTTTTGTGTAGAACTAACCTAATGGGGTCCGTGGACTAACATAATGCCACATCTAACCTAGAGAGAAATAATCCTACTATAGTCTGGCTCAATTAAACGTGCGGTTGTGGGCGGGTTCAGCATACGGGATCCCTTGTACAGCATTGCCGCGCGTCACCTAGCCATCGATGTAGAAATGTTCTAATATAAGTCAAACCATGGCATATATGATCAGCAAATATACATACACATTTAATCTTAGTATTATAACATATGAAAGAACAATTAACTTATTATGAAAAAAATATTTATAACCATATAAAGAAACGTGGCATACATATTTTACAGTGTTGCTAAAAACTGCTATACTTATTGTTGAGTTTCCGTTACGTTTTGAGATTGGCAAGTAGTTTCATAATTATATTTAGATTATATCGTGAAGGAATGTACGTTAAAATAAGCTGACATAAGTACGAAAAAAATATATATTCAAATCCTTGTGGAGGTAACACTCCCGGGCACCACCCAGACACTCCCGGCATCCACACAGGTGAAGAGATTTTTTATTCGTATAATTCCCACAATTTCTGTATTATAACATGATAAATCAGGTTGAATAAACGAGAGAGAGAGAGAGAGAGAGAGAGAGAGAGAGAGAGAGAGAGAGAGAGAGAGAGAGAGAGAGAGAGAGAGAGAGAGAGAGAGAGAGAGAGAGAGAATACAAAGGAATACAAAGGAAAAGCAAACAACAACAGACCTCTTTGGTCCTATCTAGGCTGTTTGTTGTTTCTACCATCTACTGTAATCTACGCGTCAGTACAGCAGTACAGTATAGTACAGCAAAGGTGGAGAGAGAAAGAGAGAGAGAGAGAGAGAGAGAGAGAGAGAGAGAGAGAGAGAGAGAGAGAGAGAGAGAGAGAGAGAGAGAGAGAGAGAGAGAGAGAGAGAGAGAGAATCAACGTGGGGTTAAAAACGTAGCAACACTGTGCTCCCGCTTGTTCCCTAGAGACCAACGTCACAGCCGCACGTTTAGGTGAGCTAGACTATAACAAGACTGGCAAAGCCAGAACCACAGCTAATAAACTTCTTTGGCCACCTATATCTGCCAGGGGCTAACTCCCCGCCTGCTAACAGGCGTGTATAAGGAGACCCAGCAGCTGCCCTTTGCGGGTCTTGGCTATCTAACTAAACAACTATACCTGCCGCCCCCTATGACCACCCGCTTATCCTAGCGGACCCCCTCGTGGCACTGCCCTCGGTGTTTGGCTTCGTACTACGGCAGGTACGAAGACTGGCCCATTCACACACGCATTCACACTCTAATTGGCGTCGTAGCAGCGCCGGCAACCAAGGGCGGACTGCTCTGTCCCTATTGGACGGCGTCCCGGTACACAGGGTTGCTTTCATGACACTACGGCCCAGACAGCAATATGTATATGCAGTGTGATGGTGTAGCCGTGGGGTCACCTCAAGGAGTGCTGTTTGCCAACTTCTACATGGGACATCTTGAAGAGGAGATACTCACGTGCCAACCTGAGGTCAAGCCAGACATTTACACAAGATATGTGGACGATATATTCATAAGTGCAGACACCGAATATCAAGTTTCCAACTTAATCAGTAAGTTTAAGGAGAATTATCGCCTCAACTTCACACACGAAATAGACGAAGACAGAAAACTCCCCTTCCTTGATGTTATGGTGCACCGTTCAACTAAATCGTTTTCCACTGAAGTGTACGTCAAAGACACCAACCTCGGTTTCTGCCTCAAAGGTGCAAGTGAATGCCCTGAAAGGTACCGACGCAGCGTCATAAATACTTTCCTCAAGAGAGCCCTAATGCACTCCTCCACATGGACCGCCACCAACGCCGAGTTCAACAGAATCACCAAACTCCTGGTCAACAACAGTTATCCAAGACAGGAAATATTTAACGTAATACGACAGCGACTGGACACTTTCATGACTCAAGCCTCACCAGAACAAGCAAAACCAAGTATCAAACTTTACTACAATAACACCATGTCTTCCGCTTACAAAGATGATGAAAAGGCGCTTAAGTCCATAATCGACAAGAACGTCAAACCAACCGACCCGGACACCAAGCCCGACTTAATCATATACTACAAATGAAGGAAAACCGCCAACCTAGTAATGAACAACAGCTGCCTTCTATCGACAGACCAGTTGCAAGAAATGAACGTCGTGTACCAACACACATGCATCGCTGGCGACTGCAGTCACCGTAACTCAAGGTACATCGGCGTCACCACAACAACACTGTCAAAGAGGATAACAGCACATCTACAGGACGGCGCCATAATGAGACATTATTTCCAAGAGCACGGACACATCCTAAAAAGGCAACACATGCAAAATAATACCATCATTTTAGAGAGAGAACATGATATCAAGAGACTAAAAATGACAGAATCCGTATGAATCCACACCAAGAAACCCGAAGTCAATATCTAGCAGCAACCAGAATTCTCCCTTCCCACCAGAAGCCTGCGCGCGCAACCGGCACGATGATTGGCCAACCGCGCACACCTCTGCGCAGCCTGGCCGCGCACACCACATCTGTCGCGGATATAAAAGGCCACGCAAGCTGCGGCGTGGTTGACCCGCTTGGTCATCCTCGCTTAGGGCCCCACCGCGGCAGTCAAGTCGATCGGTCGGCTGCTCGCCCGTGCACCGCTACGGGTGTCTGCTGGGCGCCTGCCCAGAGAGCCCGTGCCTCCGTCGCTGCTCGCCGGCTGTTACCCGTGGCTGTGGCGGCGGCGGAGGCGTCCCGCAACGAGCTTGCATTGCTCGCCCACACGAGCGGGCTGCTCCTGAGCCAGAGCTCGGAGGGCCCGTTCCTCCGTCGCTGCCCCCCGGTTTATACCCGTGGCTGAGGCGGCGACGGAAGGGCTCCCCCACCCGCCGCACGCCCGCGGCGGGTTCCCCTCTGCGACGGGCCGTCCACAGTGACAAAGGCCCGTTCCCCCTTTTTAGGGGGTAAACCTAGAAGAAGAAGAAGATGCTCCCCAGCAGTGGAACGCCAGCACTCCTCGGGCGAGCAGCCGGGTGGCCCTTCTGCGGCGGCGAGGTTGACCCGTGTGGACATCCTCGCTTTGGGCCCCCCCTCCGCAGTCAAGTCGACTAGTCAGCTGCTCGCCCGTGTACCGCTACGGGCTGCTTCTGGGCGCCTGCCCGGAGGGCCCGTGCCTCCGTCGCTGCTCGCCGGCTGTTACCCGTGGCTGTGGCGGCGGCGGAGGCGTCCCTACACCCGCCGGGACTTAAATTGCCCGCCCCCCCTTACAGGGCCGCATTTGAGCAAAGGCCCTGTCCCCCTATTTATGGGGTAAATTTTACGAACGAACGATGCTCCCCAGCCATTCTGAGTGATTTCTGACTCCAGCCAAGGAAGAGATAAGACCAACACCTGAAGATGGCCAGCTAAGGCCGAAAGACGTCTAGAGGAAATGAGAAAGAATGAGCTTCAGCGACCTGCTCAAGTCCCTGCCCCCTGATGTGGGTTAATACGCGACATCGAAAGAAATACATATAAAGAGAACAATGTTTCAGTTGCTGTAGACTTCAACAACTCCTGTATCACAAATGGCCTATTTCGAAAAAAAAAAAATATATATATATATATATATATATATATATATATATATATATATATATATATATATATATATATATATATATATATATATATATATATGCTGAATGCCTGTCCATCGCTGCGTGACAGATAGTTTTATGTGTCTCCAGGGTATCACCTCGTTTTTTTTTTTGGTATTTTTGGCATGGTTCGCGGGAGCTTGGAGTAGGCCCGGTACTCTAGATCTGAACGCATCGTCGGAAGGGAGTGGAATGTTGCGAGTATACAAGTCTGGAGCTGGTGAAGGAAGGGGCGGCTGAACCAGACGGAAGGGCGTGGGTACTACAGGCACAGCATGAACTGAACTAAACTGGGGCTGCAGAGACTAGGGGAAAAACAGTTCAGCGGGAAGTAAAGTGTTGCTATAAAGTGAAGGAAAGTAGGAGGGGACATAGGTGGCGCAGGCAGCCCGCCATTGTAGGCCCGTAAGGTGGCGGTGGTGGTAGTAGTAGTAGTAGTAGTAGTAGTAGTGGCAGCAGTATATTTTTTCTTTTTTTTGTACGCGCAAGCGAGCACTAACTAAAAAGGCTTTCGGAGAGCAGACCAAGGACAAGGAACTCAATAACACAAGGCATATAGATATTACACTCTCTCTCTCTCTCTCTCTCTCTCTCTCTCTCTCTCTCTCTCTCTCTCTCTCTCTCTCTCCCCACCCCCATCCCTTCATGGCAACAGGATAGAACACCGTCACATCTGTTGCTAAAGAGAAGGGGAAGAAAGGAAGGAAGGGAGGGACACACTCACCCAGCACGCCGGGGGTATACAAATAAGGTGCCCGATAAACAATAACTACGTAAGAACGATTAACCAACCTATCCCACACAACTGTACACTCCTACTGTCTTTCACTCTTCCCTACCTGTGAGGGAGCAAGAGAGGGAGGGAGGGAGGGAAGGCTGTGTAAATGAAGCGTTCCTATCTCCACTCCGTCCCGGCTGAGGCAAGCACACCTATCAGTATCACCTGACTCGGCTGTCTCTAGGGGTGACAATCTTAGTTTTTGTGGTTGTTGTTGTTGTTGTTGTTGATAAGGATTGAAATGTATTGTAATCGTAGCGAGAAGCACTCCAGTTGCAATATTGTTAAGTGTCGGAATGTGAATGTGTCGAGCATGCAGTCTTTGAGAAACATTAATCTTCAAATTATCTTGAGTTTTTTTTCTAATAGGACAGGACACGTACGAATGTGAGTTAGATAAAGCCATGTACTAAGTTGTCCTTTTCCTTTCTTCCTCAATTATTTTTTCTTCCTTTCCTTTATTGATTTGATGTTTTCATGTTCTTACCTTCACTTTTTTTTATTTCTTTCGTTATATATTTTCTTCATTCTTTATTCCCTCTTTCTTGTTATAGTAGGATATCAATGTATTATTATTTTTATTTAATATCACCACGAATTAGGCATACAGTTGTCAATGGAAAAAACCCACGACAGATAGATCACGCCACCTTATAGGAATGTCGTCCGTCAGTGTTTACCGTCTCAGTTTGTATACATCGCATTTCATAGTGCGTGGAGGTCACCTTGACGTACGTACCAATTGTAACAATTATTTTCCAACCTGTACCGTCACTCCTTCACGAGAGTCCGACTGACACACAACGGCAGTCGCTCTCGCTACGACGCTCCTTGTACATATAGGCTACGAATATATTCGCCTTAAGGAAGCTGAAGTCTTAATCAACGCCCTTTAAACGCCCCCCGGTAACCCGTTACATTTGGTGGCAGCGGTCCCCACCGCGCCTGTGCCTTCGCTACCTCGTTCTCCTCCAAGCTTCAAGCCACGAGAACTCACCAACAAACTCCGGGGACAGGCGTAGAAGGAAGGAAGGAGTCACAAGCCAGCCGTCTGCGGCAACTCACCAGGCGCCAGCTACAAGCTCTCTACAGGCGTCAGCTAAAAGCTCTCTACAGGCGTCAAGCCTCGAGCCACCAACAGGCCTACGCAGCCGAAAGCGAGGGCCACAATCTACAAGCCGCCCCACCCGCTTCAAGCCAGCACTGCTACGAGCACTGCAAGCCACTCACAGCTCACTCGAAGCCCTCCACGATACGCAGAAGAATTCACACCCTCGGGCCTCCGCCCGCAGGAGGAGGCACGCCCCGCTGACCTTGGAACAACCCACATGCCCCTCGCACCACAGCAGGCGGCAACACCGCCGCTGCCGGGAGCATCGGCCCAAACCTCTTCCGGCAAACAGTTAGCCAGGGCACCCGCGGACATCTCCCGGTGACTGCAAGCAGTTACCACTACCGTTCCTGCAAGGCGTCTTCTCAAGAGGTTACACACCCAAGTCGCCTTATCTGCCACCGCGGCCCATCTCACAATATAACAAGAACGCCGCAGCCGTCCTACGTCTGGCAGCAGTGTTCCGGCACCAGCTCCCTGCCAGTCAAATCGCTGGGTCAGCAGTTTCCAGCAGCCATTACGAGTCTCCCGATGTCCGCCCTTCCCTCAACTCTCACCGCCGCTGCTGCCACGGCCGAGGTCTTCCGACGCGATTCCAACGACTGCACGTACCCCAGGGCGTCGCCAACCTTCGCCCTCTCCACTACATCAGCTAATTAATTTTGGTATTTGTGGATATTCCCTTCTGGTCAAAATATGCCGGCTCAGCTTATTTCAGTTTTGTTTCGAGCAGAGGCACGACCTTTTTATTTCTGTGTTCCTAACACTGTTAATCAGTCATTATTGTGAGAGTATCGTTCATTCGCATACGATATTGATCCTTTCTTATTGTCTGCTAGCGGTAAAACTGTGAATTCCCTGATCAAAGTTCATCTTCCTCAGTGTGCCCTGGCTCCGTTTTCTCTTCGCCGCTCGAGAAAACTAGCGCATTAAAGGCATACTCACTTAATTTTCTCCTACCCAAAATACCGCAGTGTTTATAGAATTATTTTTTTCTTATACCCATAACATTATAACATTCCATTATAACCTTAACTTCTATTACGTCTAACAAGCACCTTTCTTGTTTTTAGGGGTTCGGCGTAAACTATTAATTCATACACGTTACGTTTATTGGTTAATATTTACAGCTACCAAAATATGCTCCTATATTGTAACTGATTTAATCCATAGTATGAACAAAGACACTCGCTAAACTCGGCGACACTTTTAAGCATTTAACACAGACCACAGACGAAGAGGGAACGGAACACGATACAAAAACCGGTGAATTTACTATGGTAATCTTATGTTCAGGCAACTCATTATTTGTCAATTCCAGACCGCAGAATTCGTTCACACCCGGGTTCGTCTGAATACTTACAACCCACTCAAGGTTAAAGAACGCCCTCACCATCAACCCCTCGCAACAGCCGCAGCATTGCAGGCACAAAGTAAGGCATCTCACCTGTAGTTTTTGCAAACAATCAGGACATTCTGAACATTCTTGCTTCGCAAAACGTAGGGACTCAACACATTCAAGACAGGGCTCTGATAGAAGATCAGGAGGTTACAGGGGCGGGCATCATTCATCACACAGGAACCCTATGCCAAACCATCAGCGGAAGGCTGCCTTTTGCCTTGTCCACGGGAATTGTTTTCATGATTCCGACAGTTGTTCTGCAATACAAAAGGCCAAAGAGGAACAGAAGTACAAGTCCTCGGCGGACAGTAAACAACACTCCTCCTCTTCTCAGAATAAAAAGACATGACTTCGTGACAGCCCCAAGGCGTACATCCAAGTGTCCCTTAAGGACGCTACTAATTGGGAGCAACTTGACTCCGTCATTGCCGCCTTGGGACGGACAAGCATAATTGCCCTCCCTTGCAAGGTGGGCAAAATTTCACTCACCTTAGCGATAGACATAGGTGCGACAGTCAATGTCATCTCAGACTCCGCTTACAGGTCCCTGACACGACAGGCGAGAGGGGAAAATTGGCCGCTCCAAGAGAACGACCTGAATGTGGTAGGCGTGACGGGCACCACTTTGGGAATCCTTGGGCGAGTACCACTACCGGTCAGCTTACATGAAAAAGTATGTCCCTTTCGAGATTTCTTTTATGTATCTAGCAGGTTTGCCTTACCTGTGGATGGGATCTTAGGATTAAACGCCATGAAAGACCTGCACATAACCATAAACCCTGAAAGCAACCCGATCGTGTATCAAGGACGACGCATACAGGGGATGGTAAATCCATCGCCTATGTCACCTGTAATCCCGCCCTCAGAGGGGGAAAATGACCAACCCACCACAGACTCAGGGTCTGCCACCGCCCAAGTGTCACCTCTTACGGTCAAACCACATGAAAACATTACAGACTTGTGGCGGACAGTAACGGCAGTCGTAGAAGGTCCTCAAATAGTTCCGGATCGTGCTGCAAAACTTGTTAAAATCCGGTTGCCTAACGCCCCTCCAACGGGCAGTGATGTGTGTATCGACGGAGCTCCTCACATACACTGCGTGACGGTGGAGGTGACTCTCGCGACAGTCAAGGAGGGAAGTTTTGCTGAGGCATTGGTAATAAACACGTCTGGATCCCCTGTATCCTTAAAACCCGGTGTTAGATTATGCCAGTGTCTAGTGTATGGGAGAAATGTCGCCCCGGAACCAGCTGAATACCCTTCAGCCCAAGTCTCAGGCATAACCTCGGCGTGTCAGGCTTCTCCCGAACAAGACACAGCTAATTTAGAGGCATTCCTAAAAGTTGCACACTATTCCGAAATTAAACCAACCTTAGTCCAGTTACTGGAACATTATAGGGGGGCGCTTGCTCTACCAGGCGAGCCGCTTGGAGTTACGCAGTGTGCTGAACACCACATTAAGTTAAAACCCAATACCAATCCTATATATATCAATGCGTACAAACTCCCCCACAGTCAGAGGGAGGTTGTGCAACAACTTATCTCTGAAATGTTAGAGCAAGGTGTCATCAAAGAATCGAATACCCCGTGGAATTCACCCTTGTTTCTGGTTCCAAAGAAAGACGGTTCTTATCGTCCTGTGATTGATTTCCGGCGTGTGAACATCGCGACCGTGGATGATCATTTTCCGCTTCCCGTTCTTAGAGATCTTCTGATGTGTCTCGGTAGAGGAAATAAAGTATTTACGAGTCTTGGTCTGGTCAGTGGCTACTGGCAACTGCCCATGGCCCCCGAGTCACGTGAAATAACGGCTTTCAGCACGCCTCATGGCCACTATGAGTGGATGAGGATGCCGTTCGGGCTCAAAGGAGCTCCCTTGACCCTCCAAAGGACAATGAACAATATTTTTGGTGACTTGCTGGGCAACTCTGTCTATGTGTATTTAGACGACATCATCATAGGAAGTAAAGACGTGCATGCACACATGGAAACACTAAAAGCAGTCCTACACAGACTTCAAGAGGTCGGATTAAAGCTCAAAATCACCAAATGTGAATTTTTAATGCCTCGGATCAAGTTCTTGGGGCATGTCGTGGACGAATTCGGCATCCACACAGTGGACGACAAAATAAAAGCTTTTGCCGAGTTCCCTCAGCCAACGTCTGCGGACAAGGTACGGTTTTTCTTGGGTGTCGCAGGTTATTACAGGCCTTTACTTCGCAGGACGCGCGAGTCCCCTAACCCATCTATTAAAGAAAGGCGTACCATTTCAGTGGCTCCCAGCTCAACAAACGAGCTTTGAGGATTTAAAGAAAGCGCTTACACAGGCTCCAGTCCTTGTCTTTCCGGATTTCAAGGACCCCTTTCAGCTTTGTACCGACGCTTCGGCTAGTGGACTAGGAACCGCTCTTATGCAAACAGATAAGTCCGGCAAAAAGCATATAATAGCGTTCGCCAGTCGAGTACTAACAGCTCCGGAAAATAATTATTCTGTTAACCACCTAGAGGCTCTTGCCATTTTGTGGGCTCTGAAGCATTTTCGAGACATAGTGATGGGGTACAAAATTGTGGTGTATACAGACCACGCGGCCATAACTGATCTTTTCAAGGGGAAAAACCTACACGGTCGTCTGGCAAGATGGTTCTTAACGATCCAAGCATACAATCCGGAGATAACATATATCACCGGGAAAACAAATGTGGTCGCAGATGCCTTATCTCGGAATATTCCGATAGGCGCGATTACCACCCCAGAAGGTCATCCACAACTTCACTTCACCTGAGCTACACACTGCTCAGCGAGACCACCCTGCGTGGAAGAGGTTAATTTGCGCCCTCGAGTCGGGAGACGAAACAAACCTTCCTGAATTGCCAGTTCCCTTTTCACAATTCTTCCTATCAGAGGACAACCTCCTTTGTAGGTCATGGCCAGCCAAACCTGTAACTGTAGAACAACTGGTCATCCCAGACAAATACGTCCCCGTGACGCTTAAGCTGGTCCATAACACACCCATTGCGGGTCACCCAGGAAGAGACAAGACGCTATCTGTCACCAGACGAAAATTCTACTGGCCCACATTACGGGTTGATGTAGAAAAACATGTCGCACATTGCGTCGTTTGTGCTGAGCACAAGGGGTTCGTAAAAGGGCCAGCACCTATGTTGCAATACCCAATACCAGAGGCGCCTTGGGATGTTGTTAATATAGACTTATTACAGCTCCCCCAGAGCCAACATGGTTCGCGCTACTTATTGGTGTGCGTCGACCAGTTATCTAGGTTTCTAGTTCTAGCGCCTCTCAAGGACAAGACAGCCACACGCGTGGCTCATGCCCTCGTGACTCACGTGTTGTGTCCACATTCGTCTCCTCGAATTCTTTTGAGTGACAATGGCACCGAGTTTAGGAACTCAGTCTTGAGCGAAATATGCGCTCAGTTTAACATCACGCAATCCTTCATCACAGCTTACCACCCAGCTGCTAATGGGTTGGCGGAGAGGGCTAATAGGAAAATCTTACAGGTCCTCAGGCCTATCGCGAACGATCTCCACGATAACTGGGAGGATTGGCTATCGCATATAGCCGCTTCCATAAATACGTCGGTAAACGGCTCTATGGGGAAGTATACTACATCTTATATGGGGTGGAGAAACGTCTTCCCTACGACTTCCTAACAAAACCACAACAACCTCTCTACAACATTGATAGGTACGCACAACAGCAGATGCATATGCTTTCCAAGATACACTCAGAGGTTAGGTGTACGTTAAAAGCTACGAAGGTTGAAATTATGTCAAAACAACGCAAACAGGCCGTCCCGGTGGAATTAAAAGAGGGTGACACAGTCATGATTAAGCAAGCGGAAAGGAGTTCGAAATTGGGGGCTAAATTTATGAGTCCTTACCGAATTGTTCGGAATGTCAGGGGAAATCGGTTCGAGGTTCTCGAGTCGAATAGTGGAGTCAGTCTAGAAGTTCACAGTGATCGTCTGAAAGTAATTCCCTCACCTTTGGACCTTGATATTGGTAATTCCCCCTCAGAGTCAAATGTTCAACAAGATAATCCCAACACCCATAGCTATAACGTGAGACCACGGGTTTAAATACTTCATTCCCACCACTTTCAGATCATGATGTTGCGTTTTCTGATCATCGTGTTGTCCCTCGGCTCCCTGCTTGCAACGACACCCATCCCCCTGAAGCCTGGCGCCCTCACGGCACACATAGGAGAGGTCTTCCTCATAGAAGATGTGCTCCTCGTAAAATATCCATATACTTCCTTGACCAGCACCACAGACACAATCAGGATAGTCTCAGAAAAAACTACTCGGCATGGCAGACGCCATACGGGCTACCAAGACTAGGGAATCAAAGGCACCTTCTAGTACCAACTCTCTGAATCTTTGTCAACTACTGGAGGATAGGATTCTGTTCTTACGGGGAAAAGTTGATGAGGTAGACATGGATTATAGTTTTCACTCAGTTCACTCTCGGGTAAAGAGGGGGTTGCTCAACATCGTCGGGTCCGCCTCAAGGTTCCTCTTCGGTACGGCAACCGACGAGGACGTACGCGATTTGCGGAACCACTACGCTCATGTACTTTCCTTTGCTGCCCGAAATCGCAGGGTGATCAACGCCAATTGTAGAAAACTTTCGCGGTTGCATACTCACATTGAGGAACTGCTAGAGCAAACAAATAAGATGGTAGAGGTTATCAACATAGTTGTCAAACAGATCGACCAGGTGAATCAGTTTCTCCTCCTAGATCAGGCTTTGCATGTATTGGAAAACGTCATTAACTTTGTCGCAACGGCAAATCAGCAGGTTATTAGCAACATGGTAGATGCAGCGCACGGTAGAGTCACACCTGCCTTGTTCCTTCTACACGATTTGAGAACGACTATCCATATTGGGTATCAAAATTATAGCCTAACACCTTTATTCAACCCAGACATGAGTCAATATTTTTACCCCTTGATTGAGTTAGCCTCACCCCCGATGCCATAATCATTCATGTTCCATTTCAGACGGCGGACGTGTTTGAGGCACACGAAATTGTCCCGTTCCCTTTTTCAGCTAAGGACAGTGTGTTAGCCCTGGACACGTCCCCGTCTCTTGTTCTAATCGCGAAGGATTTCGCTCTGTATTCAACGGGTAGCTTCTCACTCTTGCAATATTGCAAGGAGAAGGTCTTCGGGCGATTCTATTGCTCTGCGTCTCTCTTTGCCTTCCTACCAGTTCGGGGAGGGGTATGCGAGATCGCCCTCACCCGCGTGAACGCGTCTGACGCTCTTTCCCTGTGCCCTTACAAGCATTCCTGCTCCAACCTTGGTTGAGTACGGACTTCCGCTCGCTCCTCCTACATTCTACCTGTGGTTCAAGTCTTCGAGACTTCACACACAGCTGTTGTCTGCTGGAGTCTGAACTGTGCCAGCAAGCCCTTGTTGCTTCACCCACCTTCTATCGAGGCATTGCCTGCCTCGATGGATAACAGTTACTCCGAGTCCGGGGCTTCTACACTCGAGAATGACCTCGCCATGTCTGACGAGGACGACTCACCCGCAGTGAACCACTGGCCCGAGCTGCCGAACCTTGTCTCCCACCTGTCGTCGTCCACTCCCAGCCATGGTAAACCGATCACCACCAAACGGCCCGCAGACGACTCAGACGACTCACACGACGCAGCCACTGAGGACTGCCTCCGCCCTCTGGCCAAGACTGCAAAAAGTGCCCCCACGGGTGTTGACACGACTCCTCCTCTGCCTCTTCCTGTTGCCTCGACCCCTGCCGCCTCCCGGACATCCGCCAACCTCCCAGCTTTCGCCCCACGAGACACGTATGTCAAGCTATCCTTCCCTGGCAACCCGTCCACCGACACGAAGCTCCGATGGTTGTCGGAGGTTACTAAAGCCTTCCACCTCCAGCGCGATATGGCCGAGGTCAAGATGGCTGCCGTCACCTCCAGGTTTGTTTATATCTCCCGGCAGCGAACTGACATCATCTCCCGCGTTCAGGCTGGGGAGTTCCTGTCGCTGCCTCTCACCCCAATGGACTCACCTGACAGGCCTCGCAAGTTCCCCAGCTACATCCTTACCCGTTACCCTGTTGACGTAGACCCGCGTCTTGCTGAGGGTCACCAAGGCGTTTACTCGGCAAGACGCTTCATCCAAAACGGCTCCCCCATTAACAGGATTGTTGTGGTGTGGAGCCTTCCTGACCCGCCTCCACCCACTATGGCCTTCGACTTCCTTCCGTGTCTGCCCCCCTGTGAGGTGCGTAAGCTCCAAAATGATCAGCCTTGGTGTTTCAGGTGCTGGGGCGTTGGCCATATCTCCAGGTACTGCTCTGCCTCACTGAAGTGTGCCTGGTGTGCTGCTGCTCACGACACGAGGACATGCCCGGTCAAGAACGAGAGTTCCCGTCCAGCTGCTTCCACCTCCTCCGACCTTCAACCACCAAAGGATGTGTCCCTCTGCAAGTGCCCACGGTGCCTTCAGCCGGGGGTTAACGTGTGGCACGGCTGTGCTCGGCGCCAGGCCCCGCTTCGTACCTCCTCGACAGCGTCACCACCACCACCTCTGCCACCGCTGTCTAATAAGACTGCTAACCCCACCGACTCTGCCTCTCCACAGGATGTGGCACTTCGTAAGGCCATTTCTTCCCTCCAGGCTCGTGTCACTACTATGGAGGACCGTTTCTCCGCCCTCGACGCCAGGATCAACGAGCTGGTTGCCGCCCAGGCAGCTACTGCCTCCAAGCTCAACACCATGGTCGAAGCTCAGGAGGCCGTCGTCACCGCAGTCTCCTCCCTCACAGAAAAAATGGACACCATCTGTGCTCGACTTGAGAAGCTCTACCAGACACCTCCTGCCTCTGCCATGTCTCCCTCAGGTTGCTCGTCTACCTCCACTCCTCACCGGTCTCACTTCTCAAAGGGTAAGATTCGACGCTAATTTCCAACTTGATATCATATCTTGGAATGTTTGTGGCATCACCAACCACGCCAAGCTTGCCCAGCTCAAGGCCTATGTGTATCAACACCATCCAAACGTCATTTTGCTACAGGAGGCATTTCCAGGTCGGCCGCTCCCCGCTGGGCAAGCTCCTCCTCTCACAGGGTACGTTCCGTACGTCCACATGGTAAGGAATGGCCTCCTGACGTACATTCATTGTTCCTTGCCTCACCGCCCTCTCCGCACATCTACAGATCCTGACACGACCTTTCAGCTCTTTGAAATCACGCTTGGGGGCGGCCTCCTTCAGATATGCAATGTGTACTCTGCCCCTGCTCGCCTCAACCTTGCAGCTCTTCCACCTCCTACGGTGCGCGGTATGATATATCTCGGGGACTTCAACGCGAGGCATCCCGACTTAGGTGATCGATCTGATTGCACAAACTACCCTGGACTACGACTCCTATCTTACATCCGAAGGCATCATCTGACGCGCTGGGACACCGGGGGCGCCACTCACTCCCGGGGTGGTACGCTGGATCACGTCCTCACCTCTGGCCTGGTAACATCTCAGGTCCAATGTTCCTCTGTGCCGGCTTTATTTTCTGACCACGTTGCCCTTCGGTTTTGCTATTCTCTACCTTCTCTGTCAACCAATTCTGCCTCTCGACTACGAATCAATGTGCCCCCTAAGTATTGCCCGACATTTATCGCCTATATAACCCACGTGTTGCCTACCTTTAACGTTACTTCACCTGATCAGCTATATTCCGCTCTTGTCTCTGCCACCCATGACTTTCACAGGTTGTATATCTCACGGCCACACCTCCAGCGTCGCCCTGCTGCTCACCCCTGGACATTAGACTTGCGCATTCAAGAGGCAAGGGAAGAAGCTGAGCGTGCTGGTCTTCTGTTTCAAGCAAACCCTACTCCTGAGCTGCTCCGTCGATACCAAGAGTCAAGGGACGCTCTTGTGGCATTACAAGAGTGCGTCATTACAGAGTCCTGGCGGAAGTTCACAGACAGCATTAACCAGCAGACGAGTGTGGCCTCCATGTGGCGCCTCATCCGTCGGGTGGTTAAGAAGACTCCCTCAACTGCCCTTCACCACACTCCCGCCGCCTACGCGCAGCAACTAGTAGACACATGGTCGGAACAGTCTAACCCTGCCAGCCTTCCCGCCCACATACAAGACGCCCTCTCCTCCCGTGCTACTGTCCGACGGCTCCGTCTCATGTCAGCCTTATTGCACCCGGATGACGACGAGTCCGAGCCGATCACCGCCAGTGAGCTGCGCCGTGCTCTCTAGAGGTAAAGCTTCGTCTCCTGGTGATGATGGTATAACTTACACAGTACTACGCCTGCTGCAACAAGTTCCCGGGAACCCTCTGCTTCTACTCTACAATCTTTGCCTTCGCGACGGTTGTGTACCACAAGCCTGGACCAGCAGCACCATCATACCCATCCCCAAGCCAGGTACAGCAAAGTTCAGACCTATTTCCCTTACTTCTTGTTTCTGCAAAGTTATGGAACGAATCTTACTTAACCGTCTTATGTACCGCCTCCAGGACCGCCTTTCGCCCCGACTGTTTGGCTTCCTTCCTCAGCGCAGCACACACCACTGTCTCGTCGACCTGTACTCTCGTCTCTCCCGGGACAGCGTGGTGGCTTTCGTTGACCTGAAGAGTGCCTTTGATGTCGCTAACAGGGACATAATTTTGGACCAGCTCGTTGACTTTGGTATTAAGGGTAATCTCTTACGGTGGATCAGGGGCTACCTCAGTAACAGGACCTCCCGAGTGTTCTTCAGCGGTGCATACAGTCACTCGAGAAGTTTTCTCCTTGGTACACCTCAAGGGGGTGTTCTAAGTCCGTTTTTGTTTAATATTTTAATGCATCGGCTACTCACTTCTCTACCTGACATTCCTGGCATTACGATTTCATGTTACGCTGACGACATATGTGTTCATTCTACCTCACCAAGGGACCTTCAACTTTTTCTTGCCTCCTTCTCCGTGTCATCCTCTAACTGTGGTATTATTGTCTCTCCTGATAAGAGTAGAATATTCTCCTGCCGCCCTCCTGCCACTCTGCCAGACTTCTCCGTCGGTGGGACTGCCATTCCCTTGTGCTCCCAGTACTGCTACCTCGGCGCACCTGTCAAGATCTCGCCAGTCGTCCCCGCCGGGCGTCAAACCCATCCTCTCATTCGTGACTTGCTGGATCGCCTTCAGAGACGGCTTCAACCACTCCAGTGGCTCACAAACAACTCTTCGGACATCTCCATTCCTGTGGCCAGGACCATATATATTACTTTTATTCGCTCTGTCGTTGATTACCTCTCCCCTGCCTTGGTACAACTTCCCCGAACGACTTTAGAGCCCTTGGAGAAATTTCAGAACAGAGCGCTGAGAGTTATTCTTGGGTGTCCCATGTCTACAAGGATTGTAAACATGCAATGCGAGTTAAGTCTTCCACCCTTGGTCGAGAGAATTTATTCCAATGTTACTCGCCTCACTGTTAAGTGCCTCCATCTCCCACATCTCTCGCCCCACTACTCGCAGCTGATCAGGATGTCGCTTGGACCCGCTCGACCTGTTCCTCCTATCTTGCCCGCAGGTCGTACCCTTATTCGAGCTGTCTCTTCCTTGATTCGCAGTCTTGATTTGGATGTCCGTGCTGCTGACGTGCCCCCTGGCCCGCCCCCGTGGATGTTGCCAACGCCAGAAGTCAGCTTAACTCCTACATCCAAGTCGGACCCGCCTCCCCTACAGCTGCAGTTGGCCCTGGAACACGTAGCGACAGTGACGTCCTCCATCGCAGCTCCACGTCGTCTCTACACTGACGGGTCACTGCAATCGGACGGTGCAGCTGGTTGTGCGGTTTTCTCACCTGACTTGGAGCCGCCTCCTGGAGGTTGGGTTGGCCGTCGCCTCCATGACCACTCCAGCTCCACATTATGTGAGCTGTATGCCATACTAGAAGCTGTCAGTCTCGTTTGTCAAAGGGGAGTAAATGCTGCTATTATTTGTGATTCAAAGCCTGCCCTTCAGTCCCTGTCTGCTGTCCATCCCACCCACCCTCAAGTCGTTCAACAGATCCTGTCCTTTTTATCTTTAATGAATGCTCGTAAGTTGCACGTCAAATTTTTATGGGTGCCATCTCATGTGGGTTTATGCCATAATGCCACTGCTGACCGCCTTGCCAAGGAAGCCTGCTGCCTACCTCCACGTGGTGATGCCCGTCCTCTCTCCCTGCCCTGCAACCTCTCCAGAGTCCGCTCTGCCGCCTTTCTTCCTGCTCGGCGTCGTAGGGATACAGAGAAGCCTCACAGCATCACCATCAACCACTATGAGGCCGTCTGCCGCCACAAGTACTCGTACCGTCGCCGGGGCCTCATGGTTCGGAGACACAAAGTTGTTTCCGCACGTCTGCGGTTAGGCTACCGTCCACCGTGGCAGGTCGCCGGAGTGGAGGGGGAGCCTGTGTTCACCGAATGTCGTCTGTGCCACTCACCGCTGTCAAACACCATCGAACACTACTGCCTGGCCTGCCCCACTGTTCGTGGATTGCTACCCCAGGGACAGCCGCTGGATGCTGTCTGCCGCCACCTCCTGAACCACGACTCTCTTGATGTAATCCTGGTGCGCCACCCTCGATTTGGGGGGTTTTCATAGGTGTGTGTGTGTGTGTGTGTGTGTGTGTGTCCATTGGTTTAGTTAAAATCCGCCCTTGATCACAATTGTATTCAGCTGATCTTGTACATAATGTCTGAGGCTATTGCCTAATAAATTTATCAAACAACAGCAGCCCTTACAAGCAGCTACCACCAACACCTGTTTTCCATAAGAACTTTCAGGGTCTGCATTATTTCTATGTCCCTCAGTCCTTCTATGTATCAGTCAACTGCCCGGAGGGTACCACTTATCAACGGGTTACTGGTCACTATGCCATAGCGGAAGCATGCTATATCCGCTCCACTAACATAACAACGTACCCGTCTCGGATCCGTTTGGTTTTCACGGCCAATATTTCCGATCGAGTGTTTCCTCTACGGTCTCTCGATAACATTCACTTCTCCAGCATCTCTTATGTGACTAATTCCCTTAATTCATTGTCTTTCGCGAACAAAACAGAGTTTGCGGAAACCCTGGAGGAAACGCTGCCTGAATACCTGCATCTCCCCTACTTGTATCCTGGATTTTTTGTACCAATGTTTCTAATGTTCGTCAGTCTCGTCGTCATGTGCTACCTTATTAGGAGGAACTCTGTCCTGCACGATTATTTGGTTGTGCAGACACGGCGACTGGATGCAAGGAGGCCACTGACAAGGTAGTTTTTTCTATTCTCAAGCAAGTCAGAGAACAGAAACCTGGCATTCCCCTGCTCCTATACTTAACATTGTACTATGTTTCACTACTGTATTTTTTTTTAGGAGCTAGATGAACATTTCATTGTCTGTAACTATGCCAGTTGATAGCTTCTTCTACTTGTGTCCTTATATTTATCTTTTGAGAGATTTCTTATGTTTCATGTCACACACGTTGTGTTTTACCTCTCACTATTTATATTATGCCGATACATATGTTCTTACATAGCCAGTGTTTTAATGTAATTGTATCATAGGCAGTCTGCTTAACAAACTCCCACTATGTATGTTAATGGTAACTACTTAGTAGACTGCTATTTAGATTTTTAAATATCGCGAGGTCGCGATCTCTGGTAGGTGACCGAGCAGTGGTATAGTAGGATATCAATGTATTATTATTTTTATTTAATATCACCACGAATTAGGCATACAATTGTCAATGGAAAAAACCCACGACAGATAAATCACGCCACCTTATAGGAATGTCGTCCGTCAGTGTTTATCGTCTCAGTTTGTATACATCGCATTTCATAGTGCGTGGAGGTCACCTTGACGTACGTGACCAATTGTAACAATTATTTTCCAACCTGTACCGTCACTCCTTAACGAGAGTCCGACTGACATACAACGGCAGTCGCTCTCGCTACGACGCTCCTTGTACATATAGGCTACGAATATATTCACCTTAAGGAAGCTGAAGTCTTAATCAACGCCCTTTAAACGCCCCCCGGTACCCCGTTACATTCTTACTCTTCCGCTTTTTTCTTTTTTCCTCTAAACTTTCAATTACATCGTCGCTTACTACGGGACTTGTTTGATTTCTTTAATTCATTCAAAATAGAAAGATAGGCAACAACTGGCTCATAGATAAAATCGTGTATGTATGGAGCCTTCAAACCAACCGAACTCTTAAGTAACATCAGTGTGAGGGCAACCACTACGACGACCCAACACTCGTTAATAGTACACCACACCAGACTACTTAACCACCGGGATTCGGAGCAGCTAGGGATTCGAAGCCGCTGCCCAAGTTCGGCACGAGGCGAGGCAGCGCCGACCACCCGGCAGAGAGCAGCCAGCCGCCAACCGGCCTGCTTGCTGCTTCACCTCACCCGGGGATGTTCCTGAACCTTGGGCAAGTGGAACTCGCCAGCACACCTCCACCCCTTCTCCGCTGCAAGGTGACTCTACACCATCTCTTAACACCACCACCGGATCAGGCACGTTATCACCGGACTAGTCCTACGGACGAGGGCAGTGCTGCACTGTGTTGTACTGGCTCCTTGTTATCCGGGGAACTCGACACCACCCCGCGACGCCACCGCCGGTCCAGGGGCGTCATCGCTAGATTAGGCCTACTGGCGAGAGGGACTACTTTGTACTGTGTTCTGGTGTTTGGTTATTACATGGGAATATCTAAAGCCTGTGTATGTTGATCCCCCCCCTGGTGAATCCCTTTTTTTACGAACAGAGTCCTGGCGGCTGGAACGGCGAGACGGAGCTCCGAACGTCCAGCCTTTACAATCGGTATGTGCAATTATCTCGACAAGAGTAGCCTACCACAGCAGAGATAGATCGGCCTGAGAGGAAAATGGAGAAGAACAGAGGGAGATAATCCGTAGGAGGGTAGTTTAGAATGTACGTACAGATGAATAATTCTCTTAGGAATAATAGTAGACGAGAGTAACCTTCAAATCAACCCAATCGTTATGGAAGGCAGGAAGGAATAAAAAAAAAAACTATAGCCTCCTCAGTCCCTTCTTCTTCCTTTTTCTTCAATCTTTCATATCCATTTTCTTCAATCTTTCATATCCATTCATCTTCTCTGATTATTTCTTTCACTTTATTACCTCCCTCTTTCTTTTTCCCTTTCTTTTACTTCCTTCTTTTATCTTGTCTACCAATTATACTTAAACTCAATCGCTATGATATTTTTTGATCCCACTCTTCTGTTCTTCATCTTTTTCCTTATCTTCCTCTTTCTTCCCCTTTCCTTTCCTCCCTCTTTCATCTTCACCTAACATGTACTTGAACTAAAAGAGTCAATACTTCTAATTTTGTCTGGAGGCGGGAAGCTTATTCCAATGACGAATAATCTTGACAAACATTACTCCCACCGTCGATGCTACAAGTCGCCCCAATAATCTTCAAACTGCCGTTCATTGTTGTCGATTGTGTTCAAACTCGACGATTGTGTTCAAACTGGACAAGTTTTAAATGATTCAATGCTTCGATTTGAGAATAAGTCCCGCTAATCTTAAAGGTTACTTCGTTTCGTTGTTGTTGTTGGTGGTGGTGTTGGTGTGTATGAACACAACGAGACCAATCATCTAAGCCAGAGGTCTGTAACCCATAAGAGCCAGTTTCTTCAAACTTAGCAGAAAAGCAGTCTTGCTGGAGCCGCAGTGTAAATTGTGAATGGAAACTACGAAACATTAATATTTCCTCCTCCATATGGGAGCTAGATAATATACTCACAGACAAGACAAGAATGTGAATTACACTAAAATAATAAGTGATAATAATGATAATAATTTGAATTAATAATAATAATAATAATAATAATAATAATAATAATAATAATAATAATAATCAAAATAGCAGATGCCATAAAATAAACTATTATATTTATGATGCCCCTCCTTTAATCTAATATGCCACCAACATATTGTCAATCGTTTAAAGTTTGTTACCACGACTGCACAAGTATTACACACTTTTAAACAACATGCCAACTGTACTTAATAAGGTCTCTTGAAAGAGCCGCATGCGACCGTTGCCCAAGACTGTAGCACTGAAGCAGCATTTACCCTGGAGCCCCGATCCATGGACTACCAACACCAAAGCCGATGCCGGAATCCATTGGTACGCGCCCGTTTGTAGGGGCAACCAAATTCTTGGCGATGGCGAGTTCAGTCCTGGAGGCTATCAGTTACAACACACCGGAGGCGATGCGACAATTACCTCTGCCCCTTGGCCTCCTCCATGCACTTTGGGTTGTCCCATACAGAAAACGTCCAATGAACAGGGTTGGGTCCTGGGAAGCGTGCCATATGCCCGTATGGCCGGAGTTGACTTTAATTAACCGACTATTCAGGTTATAGGCCAACTATCAGTCTCAAGGAGTAATCGCCGGTTTGACACAGTCATGTCAGTGATATTCCATGATTATGCTTGGGCAATTATTATCGAAGGCATCAATCCACCCCTCAAAGTCACTGCATCAGCGTTTGTCTCACTGTCAAAATGGAAGAATACATAATGCCTCCTCTTCCTAAATACAAATGTCAGCGATGAAATAAAAGCTGTGTGTGTGTGTGTGTGTGTGTGTGTGTGTGTGTGTGTGTGTGACAAACATGACAAGAGGCATGTCGAGGTGGTAAGTTGAAATTAAGGTAAACAGTAATCATTGTATTGCGCTATTTGTCTCACCTGGCGTTGAGAGGGAAGGTAACGCGAGCGATGACACTTCGGCTGCTCCACACGCGACTGCGAATAAACAGTCAATTATTTGTTGAGGAATAGAGTCAGTTATAAGGTGAGATGCATTACAATTACCTCTACTACTACTACTACTACTACCTCTCTCTCTCTCTCTCTCTCTCTCTCTCTCTCTCTCTCTCTCTCTCTCTCTCTCTCTCTCTCTCTCTCTCTCTATATATATATATATATATATGTGTGTGTGTGTGTGTGTGTGAAGTGCAATCAATATTTAAGCTGGCAAGCAATAACAAGAAACAATTCAAATTGTACATCCGACCAGTGTAAAGGCAGATCTGAACAGGTAGAAATCATCACCATACTAGCATTCGAAGAAAACTAAACGTTTATTTCGATATGTAAGCAGCAAGGGTGATCATATATAAATTACAAATGTAAACTTTACAAAAAAGAGTTAATATGTAAAATTAGACGCAGCTGAAGATAAAAAAGGAATTCTTATTGGGCTTCTTTTACATGGGATTGAGGCAACACATTTGCAAAGATTTGCTGATCTAAAGAAATATATTTACAAATTTCCAAGGATTCAACAAGTGCCTCACTTAGCAAAGAGTAGTCGGCGTTTTTTTTCGCCGAATTTGCCGAACTTTCGACTGCAATGGGGATATCATAGTGGACACAGCAGGGCAAGTCCGTTCAGGCGCTCTTGCCCGACGGTACTCCTCAAATAGGTTTTCAGGCTTTTCAATGCTGAGAAAGACCTCTCGGCTTCCGCGTTGGAGACTGGAAGCGTCAACAGAGTTTTCAAGAGAATGGCGAGATTGGGGAACATGCTGGTGCTGGCGTGTGCCTGGGCTTCTTTGATAGTTTGGAAGACCGGAACAGATAATGCCCAGCGCTCCGCTTCCGCCTTCAGGAGTGTCAGGGATTCGATTTCGAGCTCATAGAGCTTCGCCGTTTGAAGCAACAGCCGCAACATCCGTTTCGGGGCCTTTGAGGAGTTGCTTGAGCTGAAGTGCGACAGGTACTGTGTCGTCGCCGAACCGACTCTTCAACTCAGCCAAGACGTGGTCCACGAACGGAATGTACACCGCCCGGCGGTAGTACTCCTCAGCATTCTCGCACGGAACATTTGATCGCTGGGTCTGTCGTCCACAGAGTCGTGGCACAGGGACGGTGTCATGCGATGACTCCACCTCGACCCAAAGCTCTTCCGCTTTCATGAACACATCGTGGAAATGATTCACCGCATCTGCTCTGAACTTGGCAAAAATCTCGATGCCACGAATCGTGGCATAGGCTGACACCAGGTCGCCATCTTTTCTCTGAAGAGTTCGGCTCGGCTCGAGAGTATGCGCCAATATACACTCCACTACAACCAGTCCAACGAGAGAGCGGGAAACACGTATGGCGATGAGTATATGTTGTAAAGGACTGGTAATTTTTACACTGGATTCTGGACGATATAAAACACAGCATTAAATATAACAGTAGGCAATCTGGTTAAATAAACTAAATGTTGATCGCCTACTCCTGAACAAAATAGTTGAGGCGTATTTGTGAAGTAGAGAACAACGTACCTTTACCTCTCACACACCACAGGAGGACACACACACACACACACACACACACACACACACACACACACACACACACACACCGCTTAATAATTCAGTGGATACCACCTTTGCCGGACACATGGGAGGCTGAAGTTCGAGGTTTTTCGCTGATAGGAGCAGTAACTGTCCCCCCTTGAGCAAGGGGGAATGGAGGGGTGTGGTATGTGAGGTCCCAGCAGTACCCAGGGATCGGTCCTCCGAGCTCAAAAGAAAGCTCATTCAGGGACAATCCTGGCTGGGGATTATGCGTCCAGCATGTAGGTGGATAACACACACACACACACACACACACACACACACACATTTCTAAGAACAAACATTTTCCTCAGATGCAAGATAGGAATGTTATTTTTCCTTCACCCCTAGAAAAGGACCTTACACTCCAAGCTGAATACAACACAAGTTTTACATCGTGAATGATAACAACAACTACTACTACTACTACTACTACTACTACTTATATTACTACTACTACTACTACTACTACTACTACTTATATTACTACTACTACTACTACTACTACTACTACTTATATTACTACTACTACTACTACTACTACTACTTTTAGTACTACTATCACTTCTACTACTACTACTACTACTATCATTACTACGATTGCTATTAATCGTGCTGCTACTACTACTGCTACTACTACTACTACTACTACTACTACTACTACTACTACTACTACTACTACTACTACGATTGCTATTACTCGTGCTACTACTACTACTACTACTACTTTTACTATTACTACTACTACTACTACTACTACTTTTACTATTACTACTACTACTACTACTACTACTTTTACTATTACTACTACTACTACTACTACTACTACTACTACTACTACTACTACTACTACTACTACTACTACTACTACTACTACTACTACTACTACTACTACTACTACTACTACTACTACTACTACTACTACTACTACTACTTTTACTATTACTACTACTACTACTACTACAACTACTACTACTACTACTACTGCGACTACCACTACTACTACTACTGACCTGGAATCGCTGTGGTGGCGCATGATAGAGGTTCGAGTGAGTGACAGGTGTGTGGGGGGGCGGGGAGGGCCATGGCGACAACACAACACTTGCTTGAAACTCTTGCGGAAGTTTTTAGACATGAACCCATAAACGAAAGGGTTGACGCAGCTGTGGGATGAAAGCAAAGCAGGTGTGTATTATGATTACGTGTGTGTGTGTGTGTGTGTGTGTCGGGAGGTTTTTTTTTGACAGTTTTTTTTTTTCATAACCTTAATACAGCGCTATACCACAACTCCTTCAAGTGACATATCATTCAAGCCACCCACCATTATCCCTAATGCACACCAAAGGACGCCCCCGTGACTCAAGCTCCAAACAGCCACCAATGAAGGTAAATCAATTGCCCAATCTTATGATCATTACCACAACCACCACCACCATTATCACAACACCTGTATACACACACACACACACAAATAAATAATACATACACCCCCTAAGAAAGTGTATACAGTCGCTACAGGCAGAATAAACAAAAACGCCCGCGGGTAGAATCAGAGAAAATAAAGGACGGAAGTTGATGCAGTTAGGAAGTGTGTGCCTATTTCATAATCTGCATATTGTCTTATGTCTAGGAGTTCGATTAGCTTTCATTGATGACTGTACCTGTTACAATATGAGAGAAGATCGGCTACGGTGGAGACATGCTTGAGTGTTGGGGAGTAGGTAGGCACCACGGAGTAGGCCTTCAGTACATTCAGCACCAGCACGGGCGACCAGCACAGCACGAACAGCAGTACCACAACCACCAGCATCGACACCACCTGGGCGGCAATGGTTGTGGAGAGAGATTGATGGTGGAATGAGGATGGAGGAGTAGGTGTATTAGAGAAGGGATATCAGGGAGGTGTGTGTCTGTGTGTGTGTGTGTGTGTGTGTGTGTGTGTTTTGGAGAGAGAGAGAGAGAGAGAGAGAGAGAGAGAGAGAGAGAGAGAGAGAGAGAGAGAGAGAGAGAGAGAGAGAGAGAGAGAGAGAGAGAATCTGTGCCCGTATAATAATAAACAGGTCTATGAGTGAAGTTTTCCTTTCAGTTGGAAGATCACTCACACCTTGTCTCCTGACTCCTATGATTACTCTTAGAATCATTGCTTTGCTCTTACATCGCGTGAGAGGTAAAAGAACCCCGGAGGGTTTTTTGGCGGCATAAACATAGGAGTAAAATTTTGACAGCATAAGCAAGCACCACAGTGGAAGCGGCAGAAGATGGACGGCACCCACGGAGGAATTTTCGTAGTCGAGGTGATGCGCTGAACGAATATAGTACCTCAGAACTAATTTAAGAGTAGAGACTAGGTAGAAGGTAAGTAGACAGGTCCTCAAAGCCCGCCCTGCCTGACACTGGTCTAATTAAGCAAAACTCAAATCTATACACTTGTAAATTTTATAATTAATATATAACTTTGAACCCATAAATATTTATCAAAGAGCCTACATTTAGGCCTATATTAGTAATAAGAGAAAGCGCAATTTCTTCTACTAGTGATCTGGTTGCGGGCAAAGAGGGCTCATAAAAGTATAATCTCTGGAGTTACTCGCATTAGTAGAAGCGACGGGTTTTTTTTTTAGGAGTCTTTACAGATACGATCCCTGACTCACCTGAAGCACCTCCGAGTCTTGGGCGTCACGTCGTCGCCTTCGGGAGTTGTCGTTCAAGAGCGATCCACCGTCAGCACTGTCCGGGGGTAGGGAAGGTGAGTAAGTCTCTCTCTCTCTCTCTCTCTCTCTCTCTCCACACACACTCACATTTGGCCCTTGCCGGTGATGGCCCGCCGGCGCGCCACCATGGTCACGATGGCCCCGCCGATGGCCGTGTAGGCGGCGGCCATGACGGAGGCGGGCAGCAGCAGCACAACGGCCATCATATAGGTCTCGTAGCCCCGCCACAGCCGCGGCGAGTCCCAGTCCCGCACACACCAGAAGGCGCGCACACGGGACCCGACCTCCATGTGTACCTGTGTGTGGACGTGTGTACCTGTGTATACATTGGTGGTGCAGACGCGGCTATTGTATGTCTCATTGCCCCGACCCCATAAATGTGTGTTAGTGTATGTGGTCACAAGATGTTAATGTTGCACACACACACACACACACACACACACACACACACACACACACACACACACAAACCCAGAGGTCTTGTTGCCCAAACATCAGTAAAATATTTCAACAGTGAAGCAAGTGGGATGGAGGGAGGAAGAACGAGAGGAAGGGCAAGGAGTGGTTGAGAGTGAAGTAACAAGATAATAATTGAGGGAACAATGGGAGGTTACGACTCAAGAAAAGAAGACGGGGAATGAAGAAAGGAAATAAAAATAAATGAAAGGGAAAGAGCGGTTAAGAGGAATGGGCGAAGAGAGGGAATGACTAAGTGTGTGGCTTGGGAAAAAGAGTGGAGACATAAATGTGGAGATGGCAAGAATAGAATCAGCATGGCCGTGAGTGTGCATATGGATGTGTGTGTGTGTGTGTGTGTGTGTGTGTGTGTGTGTGTGTGAGAGAGAGAGAGAGAGAGAGAGAGAGAGAGAGAGAGAGAGAGAGAGAGTAATACAAAACAGGACGTATGTAGGTGTGAAAAAAAAGGATAGAGATGTGTGAAAAGAAAATAGGAGGATATAGCTGCACATGTGTGTATGTGTGTGTGTGTGTGTGTGTGTGTGTGTGTGTGTGTAAGTGAGATTCACCCACGGCCTGATCACAAGCTGGACTCGTCATCGCCAGCAAGTACCCTCCCGATTAGAGCAAGGCTCATTCGTCGATCTTTGGGTACTGCTGGGACCTTCACACACCACACACCCCACACCCCTTGCTCAAGAGGGGACAGTAACCGCTCCTTGTCAGTGGAGAATATCGGTGTCCTTTCTCCTCAGAGTTTTCTTCTGATTGAAGGTCAGGTTTATGGGATACTTTTCGTAGTCCATCTTGATTTCCAGAAAGCGTTTGATAAAGTTCCACATCATAAATTACTTTATAAATTAAAGCAAATAGGCATTGATGGTCAAGTAAACCAATGGATCGCGAATTGGTTGAACAACAGACAACAAAAAGTGGTGACTGACGGATTTAACTCAAGAGTGGGCACCGGTCACCAGTGGCGTCCCTCAGGGCTCGGTTCTTGGCCCAGTGTTCTTCATTATTTACATCAACGATGTGGATGTTGGACTCAATAATTGCATTAGTAAATTTGCAGACAACACAAAGATTGGTAACTCGGTTCTCACTGACGAAGACAGGCAAAGCCTCCAAGAGGATTTGCACAAAATTTCAGCTTGGTCGGATAGATGGGAGATGCCCTTTAACGTAGACAAGTGGCAGGTCCTTCAAGTTGGAACAAGAATAAGAAGTTCGATTACGAAATGGGCGGCGTTAAACTCACAAGCGTTGAATGCGTTAAGGACCTCGGGGTCAAAATCGCGTCAAACCTCAAATTCTCACATCAATGTATCGATGCAGCAAATAAAGTGAACAGAATCTTGGGCTTCATTAAAAGAAACTTTTTATTCAAGAATAAAGATATAATACTTCCGCTCTACAATAGTTTAGTCAGATCCCACTTGGAATATGCGGTACAGTTTTGGTCTCCCCACCATGCAAAGGACATTGCTAAATTAGAAGGTGTTCAGCGTCGGGCAACAAAAATGATCCCTTCCTTGCGCGGCAAATCTTACGAAGAAAGGCTTTCCACCCTTAACATGTTCTCTCTTGAGAAACGCCGCCTCCGAGGAAAACTGATCGAATGTTTTAAAATACTTAATGGTTTCACGAATGTAGACAGAACAAAATTGTTTATGATCGATGACACTTTGCGAACGAGGAACAATTGCATAAAACTCAAATGTAGACAAGTAAATTCAGATTGCACCAAATTTTTCTTCACCAACGTTGTAGTGCGAGAATGGAATAAGCTCCCACCTTCAGTGGTCCAGTGTAACACGATTGACTCCTTTAAAAACAAGCTCGACCGACACTTCATTGAACTTAATATTAACTAGAGTAGAAATGCAACGTTTTGGAGCCATCTGATTAATATAGAATCACTTACGTTTATGGACAGACCACCTAGTCTGGACCATGGGGTCTGTGTGGTCTGATTGTCTTTGTAAATCTTTGTAAAACTCCATTCATTAGTAGCTGAGCTACGTGTACGGGGTCCATAGCAGCCTTGAATTTGGCAATATTTTCATGAAAATTAGCATGAGATCTAAGGTAAGCTTAGTATAAGCTATTGAAAGACAGCGCAGTGAATGAAATGGACAAAATAGCAAAGTCCGTATAAGCTATTGAAAGACAGCGCAGTGAATGAAATGGACAAAATAGCAAAGTCCGTGCATGTGCAGTTCAATTTGGGACATTTCCCGATAGAAGGACGGAATTCGACGCCACACCTTGTATGGAGTATGCATCTCACGTGTGGGGGGGCTCCACCCACACGGCTCTTCTGGTCAGAGTGGAGTCTAAGGCTCTTCGTCTCATCAGCTCTCTTTCTCTTACTGATAGTCTTCTACCTCTTAAATTCCGTCGCGATGTTGCCTCTCTATCTTCTATCGATATTTTTACGCTGACTACTCTTCTGAACTTGCTAACTGCATGCCTCCCCCCCTCCTGCGGCCTCGCCTCACATGACTTTCTACTCATGCTCATCCCTATACTGTCCAAACCCCTTATGCAAGAGTTAACCAGCATCTTCACTCTTTCATCCCTCACGCTGGTAAACTCTGGAACGATCTTACATCATCTGTATTTCCTCCTGTCTACGACTTGAAGTTTTTCAAGAGGAGGGTATTAGGACACCTCTCCTCCCGAAATTGATTTCTCGTTTTGGCCACTCTACTCTATTCAGGAGCAGTACGTAGCAGGCTTTTTTTTCATTATTGTTTTCTTTTTTTTTACGCCCTTGCACTGTCTCCTCTGCTGTAAAAAAAAAAAAAAAAAAAAAAAAAAATACACCGGGCCTGAGCGGAGCCGAACATCCACCTTCCAGGCCGTGAAGCCTGGCAGCGCAGAGCTGTGTGTGTGTGTGTGTGTGTGTGTGTGTGTGTGTGTGTGTGTGTGTGTGTGTGACTTTACTTAGATGGACATTGGTGGAGCGATGTAAGTGTGTGCAGTCTTGGTTGAGCTACTGTGTGTAGTATTTTAAATTTACTCAATCTTTTTTTCTCTCATTCATTCAAAAAATTTTTTTCTGCTGTCACGTGTTCGTAGTATTTGAACTTGGTGGTTTCGCCTGCAAAGGTAAACGTTTTTTTTCAGCTACTAGGTCGACTACTACCTGTGCCAGCTGCCAGCCACTCAGCTGACTCCACAGCACTGCTTTTCAGCTTAGCGGGGTGAACACCGCTAGGGATCGACCCGCTTAAAACGCTGATCATATATCAATCGCCCCTTTCTTGTGAACCAACCGGTCCGACAAATTTCGGGTCTCCTTTACACGCTTTACGCCTCCGTGGTCTAGTGGTCAGCGTGCCTGGCTTCTACTCCGCGGGCCCGGGTTCGAATCCTGGCCCGGGCAGTCGGCGCGCAGCTCATCCAGCTGTTCATCATCCCTGTCGGGGTAGTGGATAAATGGGTACCTGGGGAAACCTGGGGAAGGTAAACTGTGGTAACCCGGATGTCACACTGGCCCTGTGTCCCGGGGTAATGGGCTCCCTCCCACCACAGGCTCAAGGGCCAATGTTACGGAGATGAGCACCGAGGCCACGCGCTGCTACAGCGTATGCCCCCAACTTTAGCTTTAACTTTAACGCGCAAAAATATTTGGTTTATTTCATGATTTCAAGAAAGCTTATTGTAATCATAACCGCTTGAGTTAAAGTGGTTTGTTGGTGTTACGTGTGTTGTGACGCTGTGCTTACTTCACCTCTCACCAGTACACAGTGTATAAAATGCTTCACCTTTCACGCTCGTTAGCGTTGCAAAGTATCACGCCTCATTCATTGACTCCAAGATATAGAAGTTTGCTGGCTTAGTTGTGAGTTGTCATCTTTTTATTTCATTTGCTGTCGACAGTCCAAGCTCGACTCCATTATTCATTCCGTCGCAGGTCCGTGTCACTCCCCATGAGGCACTTTGTGCATTCATTCTTTCCTTTATATTAGTGCAACTTTTTGTTAAGTGTTGTAACCTATTGTGTTATTAAATAATGTTAATTCTAAGCTTGTTTTGCCCGTTTATTGTTGCCGATTTTCGTTGGTTACTGCCTCCGTTGGACGCATACCTGTTTGCATCTACCACTAGGTGTACCAAACTTCAAACGGTTGTGTAACAATAACTATGTGTGGGTGTAAATGTGTCAGTGTGTGTAGGAGTGTGTGTGTGTGTGTGTGTGTGTGTGTGTGTGTGTGTGTGTGTGTGTGTGTGTGTGTGTGTGTGTGTGTATTTACCTATTTGTATTTACCTATTTATAGTATACAGGGACTGGGCTCAAGCTCGGTCACTCCTGTCTCCAAATCAATATTTGTCCAGCTTTTTCTTTGTTTTATGGACACTGCCAGCTTCAACAATGTCTTTGCTAAGTCCATTCCATGTATCCACACTCCCGTATGGAAAACTGAACTTCTTTAGGTCTTTCAAACGAGTCTCCTTTCTCAATTTCTTACGGTGTCCTCTTAGTTGCCTTCTCCTTTCCATCTCGATTAAATCATTTCTATTCATCACTTCCATTCCACTCGTATTCCTCCTGTACAACGCTATCAGGTCTCCTCTTTCTCTTCTTTCTTCCAGTGTTGGTAAGCACAGTTCCACTATCTAGTCTCGTATGGCAGGCTTGATAGTTCGGGTACCAACTTAGTCGCAATCCTTTGAATCCTTTCAGGTTTCTTATGTCCTTTTTCTTGTGTGGTGACCAGACAACTACCACATACTCTAGCCTTGGTCTAATCAATATTGTTATTATTTTTTTCATCATGTCCCCATCCAAGTAGTGAAATTCAACTCTAATATTTTGTAACAGACTATATATTTCTCCAATTATCTTTTTTTTATATGCTTCTCAGGTGTCAGTGTATTTTGTATTACAATTACTAAGTCTTTTTCTTCCTTCACTGTGTCGATGACTGTCCCTCCCATCTTATACACTATACTTGGTCTATTTTTACTCCTAGCCCATTTTCATTGTGTGACACTTCTTTTCATTGGACTCCATTTCCCATTTTTACTCCATTCTGGTATCTTATTTAAATCTTCATGCAGTTTATTACAATCATCCTCATCTCTTGTATTTCTAAGCAGTTTGGCGTCATCTGCATACATATTCATGTAACTTAACTTTTTCTGGCATATCATTTATATATATTATAGGAAACATTATAGGCGCTAACACTGATCCCTGTGGAACTCCACTTGTGACCGTTCTCCATTCTGATATTTCATCTTTCAACACAGTTCTCATTTCTCTGTTTGCTAGGTAATTTTTTATCCATTCTGTCATTTTCTCCCAAATCCTCCTCTATTTTCTACTTTCCACAGCAGTCTCTTATGTGGAACTTTATCAAATGAGTTTTTTAGGTCCAATAAATATGCAGCCCGCCCATCCGTCTCTTTTCTGCACTATATCTATTACTCTTGAGTAAAAACATATTAGATTTGTGACACAAGATTTACCTTGTCTGAATCCAAATTGACTATTATTATTTTCTCTCTTTCTAAATGGTCTATACCCACTGTCTTTTAATTATCTTCTCACACAGCTTGCACATGACACTTGTTAGAGAAACCGGTCTATAGTTCAGAGGCTCTTTTTTGTTTCCGCTCTTATATAATGGGACCTCGCGTGACCTTTTCCACTGTACTGGGACTTCCCCGGTATTGATTGAACAACTTATATCATGAATTGTTTCTACCAGAGAGCAGTTCAGCATGCTCTCAAAGGACAGTTCCTCTGTCTCTCTACATCACACTACATTCACAAAACACACACACCTTTCCCCAAAATTCGAAATTCAAAATGGCGAAAAACAATACTGCCTCGGAGTCCCCGCCTGGGGGGTGGGAGGGGGACCATAAATTCCCCCAGGGAGGACTCCCCTTCTGGCTGCCGACTTGAGAGGTGTCCTGATAACTCCTCGAACCTCCTCCTTATCAATTTCTGCAACATTCGTGGTCTTCGTTCTAATTTTCATTCTGTGGAACACAATCTCTCCTCCTCTAAACCTCATCTTCTCTTCCTCACCGAAACACAGGTTTATGAGGCTATTAACAGCAACCTCTACTCTGTTCCCTCCTACTATCTGTATCCTAAATTTCAATCCAAAGCTGGATGTTGCGCCTACGTGCGCAACGACATCACTTGCTCTCGTGCCCACGACCTTGACTCTTCTGAATTTTCCACCATCTGGCTAAGACTTCATTGTCATTCTATTACTAAATACATCTGTGCTGTTTATCTCTCACCTAACTCTACTAACTATGTAAAATTCTTTGACTATTTGAATTCTACAGTGGAGCACATCTTCACTCACTCTCCCTTCGCTGAAATCTCCATCTTGGGAGATTTCAATGTTCACCACCAGCTTTGGCCTTCATCCTCTTTCACTTACCAGCCTGGTGAACAAGCCTACAACTTTGCTCTCCTCAACGACATAGAGCAGTTGGTTCAGCACCCTACACGTATTCCCGACCGTCTTGGAGACAGGCCCAACATTCTAGACCTCTTCCTTACCTCTAATCCTTCTGCTTACTCTGTCAAACTGTTCTCTCCGCTGGGCTCCTCCGATCATAACCTTATTTCTGTTTCCTGTCCTATCGCTCCTGTACATCCTCTGGACCCACCGAAGAGGCGATGCTTCTGGCATTTTGCTTCAGCTCGGTGGGTCGACCTGAGGATGTACTTTTCCGATTTACCATGGAATGATTACTGTTTCCAGGAGAGAGACCCCTCTGTGTGTGACCAGCGCATCTCATAGGTGATTGTCTCTGGAATGGAGGCATACATTCCGCGTTCTTTCTCTACTCCTCATGCTAAAAAGCCTTGGTTTAATCATGCTTGTTCTCGTGCTATTAAAGATAGAGAGGCAGCTCACAAAAGGTTCCAGAGCCTTCGAAGTCCCGCTAACTATGACCTTTACATTTCAGCCCGGAATCGTGCCAAATCAATTCTTCGACTTACCATAACTTCTTTTATCAGTAGAAAATGTCAACACCTTGCTTCTTCTAATTCTTCCCGTGACTTCTGGCATCTAGCCAAAAATATCTCCTCCAATTTCACTTGTTCCTCTTTCCCTCCTCTCCTTAACCCTGATGGCAGCACTGCCGTCTCATCTGTCTCTAAGGCTGAACTCTTCGCTCAAACTTTCTGTAAGAACTCCACCCTGGACGATTCTGGGCATATTCCTCCTACTCATCCCCCCTCTGACTCCTTTATGCCTGTTATTAAGATTCTTCCAAATGATGTTTTCTATGCCCTCTCTGGCCTCAACCCTCAAATCTTTTGTCTCTGCCTATCAACATCTATCTTTTCTTCCTGCTGGAAGTATGCCTTTGTACAGCCTGTGCCTAAGAAGGGTGACCGTTCCAATCCCTCAAACTACCGCCCTATAGCTTTACTTTCCTGTTTATTTTAAGCTTTTGAATCAATCCTTAACCGGAAGATTCAAAAGCACCTTTCCACTTGTAACCTTCTATCTGATCGCCAGTATGGGTTCCGCAAGGGGCGTTCTACTGGCGATCTTCTTGCTCTTTTAACTGACTCTTGGTCATTCTCTCTTAGCCGTTTCGGTGAAACTTTCTCTGTTGCGCTAGATATATCGAAAGCCTTCGATAGAGTCTGGCACAAGTCTTTGCTTTCTAAACTGCCCTCTTTCGGATTCTATCCCTCTCTCTGTTCCTTTATCGCCAGTTTCCTTTCTGGCCGTTCTATCTCTGCGGTGGTAGACGGTCACTGCTCTTCCCCTAAACCTATCAACAGTGGTGTTCCACAGGGCTCTGTCCTATCACCCACTCTCTTCCTGTTATTCATCAATGATCTTCTTTCCATAACAAACTGTCCTGCCCACTCATACGCCGACGACTCCACTCTGCATTATTCAACTTTTTTCAATAGAAGACTCTCTCAGCAGAAAGTACACGACTCCAGACTGGAGGCTGCAGAACGCTTAACCTCAGACCTTGCTATCTTTTCCGATTGGGGCAGAAGGATCCTGGTGTCCTTCAATGCCTCAAAAATTCAATTTCTCCACCTATCAACTCGACACAATCTTCCAAACACCTATCCCCTATTCTTCGACAACTCTCAGCTGTCACCATCTTCAACACTAAACATCCTCGGTCTATCTTTACTCAAAATCTCAACTGGAAACTTCACATCTCCTCTCTCGCTAAATCAGCTTCCTCGAGGTTGGGCGTTCTGTATCGTCTCCGCCAGTTCTTCTCCCGCGCGCAGTTGCTATCCATATACAGGGGCCTTGTCCGCCTTCGTATGGAGTATGCATCTCACGTGTGGGGGGGCTCCACTCACACAGCTCTTCTGGACAGAGTGGAGTCTAAGGCTCTTCGTCTCATCAGCTCTTCTCCTCCTACTGATAGTCTTCTACCTCTTAAATTCCGTCGCGATGTTGCCTCTCTTTCTATCTTCTATCGATATTTCCACGCTGACTGCTCTTCTGAACTTGCTAACTACATGCCTCCCCCCCTCCCGCGGCCCCGCTGCTCACGACTTTCTACTCATGCTCATCCCTATACTGTCCAAACCCCTTATGCAAGAGTTAACCAGCATCTTCACTCTTTCATCCCTCACGCTGGTAAACTCTGGAACAATCTTCCTTCATCTGTATTTCCTCCTGCTTACGACTTGAACTCTTTCAAGAGAAGGGTATCAGGACACCTCTCCTCCCGAAGTTGACCTCTCTTTCGGCCACCTCTTTTGATTATTTTTTAGGAGCAGCGAGTGGCGGGCTTTTTTTTATTATTGTTTCTTTTTTTGTGTGCCCTTGAGCTGCCTCCTTTGTTGTAAAAAAAAAAAAAAAAAAAAAAAGAAATTAACTGTTCACTGCACTGTTTTAGTACTTGACCTGATATTTCATCTCGACCCATTGCCTTCTTACCATCTAGTGATTTTAATAGCCCCATTATCTCCTCTCTATCCACTTTTGTGCTTTCCATTCTCTTGACACTTCTCTCTTCATTCCTCTTTTCAAATTCTGTCTCCTGGGCAAAAACTTTATGAAAGCTTACATTTGATATTTCACAGATTTCCTTTGTATCCTCGTAGACTTGGTCACCCACTTTGATCGCAATCACAGCTTCTTTCTTCCTCAATTTCTGATTTATATGTCTATAAAAAAGTTTTGGGTCCTTACATTTTTCTATTATATTCTTTTCATACTTTATTTCTTCTCGCCTCACTTTGGTGTAATCATTTCTAGCTTGTCTATAGCTTTCCCTATTATCTTCAAACACTTTTTTCCCTCTTTTCTTTATAACATAGTAGGGTACCCACTTTACCACACCTTCATTGTGTTTTAAGGAAGTAATCCTATTTTTGCTGTACTTTTCTCAACTTTTTCATTTCTGACCAATTTATACTTCCAAAAAAGCTCTCAATTCATTATACTTAACTCTATTGTAATTCCTTCTTTTTCTTTATGGTTTTCTAATCCAATTTCTTCACATTCTTCGTCAATTTCTATTTGTAATACTTCATGGTCACTCCAGGGGGCACTCGTGTTGCACTTCACTTAACAAGCCTGTTCCTTTAGTGAAAATTGAGTCCAATCATGCTGGTTCATCCTCGTTTCCTCCTTCACCCATTGTGTCACGAAGTTTTCTGTGGCCAGTTTTAATACGTTAGCTCCCCATGTAATTTATTCACCTTCCACTTCAACCTTTTCCCATTTACAGTTGAAGTCCCCTGCCAGAATTACATTCTAGCCATTTCTAATGATGTTCTCTAACGCTTTATTTGTGTTTTCTAACAGGTTGTTATAATTTTCGTTAGTCCAGCTTGCTGTCTGAGGGGACACATAATTATGTTACCATTACTGTCAGTTTTTCACCGCATTTCAACTGTAATAGAACACTTACTGTGTGCGTGTGTGTGTGTGTGTGTGTGTGTGTGTGTGTGTGCGCTGAAGTGTGCATGCGCGTGAGTGTCCGTTGGTGTGTGTAGCTCAGTGTGGGTGTACCTACATGGCGGTGCAGCTGTGTGCGTGGGTGTGTGGCTGACCTGCATAAGGATAACAGGGGAGGCGAGGAGCAGCGATAGAAGCCACAGTCCCACACAGAGCCGCTTGGCCTGGGAGATGGTGCAGCGATACTGGGCCCGCATGGGATACACGATGGCGTAGTACCTGAGGAAGAGGCATATGAGAGGGATGTAAATTAGTACACCTACTACTAAGCGTTTCAGAGGCCGTGAGGCATCGTTTTTCGCAAATATCCTCTAAACAAACTGTTGCATCAGTATGGTATTTTGGCACGGCTTTTTTTATACCCTGCCCTAATTTTTGGCAATATAATGCATTGCCAAATGTAACTAATTTAGGAGCTTACTCTTGACTCTGATGACGAAGCCTGGCATGGCCATCTAGACGTGCATGCGAACAGGAGAAGCGTGACGTTGATTTGAAGGCTATACCTACCCACTACCTCACACTCCTGTGTTCCCCTTCCTTCCTCCAAATTTCCCTCCCTCCTCGTCTCTCTCTCTCTCTCTCTCTCTCTCTCTCTCTCTCTCTCTCTCTCTCTCTCTCTCTCTCTCTCATATAGCACTTCAGAAACGGCCAACCATACTGGAATAGCGATCACAGTCGTTACCATAACCCACCCTACCATACTCAGCATAATTTTCGAATTATGTCACCATGGTAAATTAACATCTACATAGCTGAATTTTATATGTATAATGCATATTAGAGAGAGAGAGAGAGAGAGAGAGAGAGAGAGAGAGAGAGAGAGAGAGAGAGAGAGAGAGAGAGAGATTTTTTTTTTTGCCATCAGCCCTGGCTGGGCTATTAGGCCATATTTATTATTTTTTTGAGGTTTGTAGTTTTATTTTTAATCTTTTTGTCATCATCATCATTCATAGTCATTCATTCACATCATCCACATAGCTTACCAAAAAAAAAATATATATATATATATATATATATATATATATATATATATATATATATATATATATATATATATATATATATATATATATATATATATAAATAGGAAAAAAACATAAAATAGAACAAATACATTGAAGGGGACCTATCCGAGGCTAGCTAAGTAGGGGTGGGCGGGAAAACCACATTCACACACACACACACACACACACACACACACACACACACAGGGCTGTGTGGCCCAGCAATAGAACAACATCGCATATAAAAATGAGATAACAAATATATCAATTTTATATGTATCACCTGTAGGTTATCACGTGGACCACAACAGTAATAGTACATTGTTTACATAAGATATATGTAGCATTACCATGATGTTATGTATATATTTCATATATAGTGATAAAGTAGAACCCCCCCAAAAAGTTATGTCGTCACATCTCGTCGATCAAGCAGGTCTCTCTTAAGAAAAGCATCAATATGTCGGTCACCTCGGGATTTCCGTAGAACTGCGTCCAAGGTGATGGGAATATCCCTCGCTCTGCAGTAGTTTACCAGTGGATTGCGTTCACGGATAAATCTACTGCAGTGCAAGATGAGGTGACTGATAGACAGTATAACATCACAAGTCTGACATAGCGGTGGAAATGTTCTATTGATGTAAAGGGTCAGGTGTGTGAGCCGGGTGCAGTTCATGCGCACCCGGCTCAAGACGATTTCGTCGCGGCGAGTGGAGCGGTTTGCAGTGCTCCACTCGCCTAGCGTTGGTTTGACGGTGTTTAGAGCCAGGTCGGTCCACTGACTTTGCCACAGAAGATGTATTGATGTTTTCGTAAGAGAGAGACTCGACTGAAGATCACGAGGGACTTCCCAGGTCCCCTCGAGTTCGACAGTCGATTTAGACAAGGCGTCTGCCTGCTCATTGCCGTGTATGTTGCAGTGACCAGGCACCCAGATCAGCGAGATGGACTTGGGACATGAGTGGAGTTTATTAATCATACGACCCTGTATTTCATTTGTGTCTGTTCGCAAGGACTCAGTGGCCTGAAGGGCTGACGTTGAGTCTGAAAATATAATGACTGAATTATGATGAGAATTAGCATAATCTATGGCTTTATCAATAGCGAAAAGTTCTGAAGAGAAGATAGATGTATGGTTCGGCAGCCGATACCTGAAGGCACATTCACTCGACCATACACTTGCACCCACACACTCATCCGTCTTGGAGCCGTCAGTGTACACGTGGTGGAAGTTCTGGTCACTAGCGAGCAGGGCACGGAAGTGCTGGTGGACCTCCGCCTCCGGCGTCATGGGTTTAGGTCGTGGTAGCATGTCACAATTTATGTGTATGTTCGGTGTTTCCCATGGCGCTATATTTAACGTCACCATGCAGTTTGTCGCAGTCACTCAAATCCACACCTAGCTCCTGGCACAGCGAGTGGAGGCGCACGGCAAGTGGCCTGCGCGGTGCTCTGAGCCCGTGCTCATATTGCACCAGTGGGGCGCAGGCCACGTTGCCAATGCTGGTATTTCGGAGTGTTTTAATCCCGTACGATAGGGATGGGCAAGTACCGTTAATTTGAGTACCGGTAGTACCGGTACCGAAAACTTTGGTACCGTTAGTATCGGTACCGGTACCGGTACCCGAAGGAGTATATTTTTTATCTCTATGACTTCTGATGAAATTCCCAAATAAATTTCCTGTAAAGAAAACTCTCTCTCTCTCTCTCTCTCTCTCTCTCTCTGAATGAAGTGAATATTTATTTTTTTCGATAAAAAAATAGCATGTATAGTTATTATGGATGTACTCGATCATAGTCTAATAACAATAACAATATTTATTAGCAATCTAAAAAAAAAAAAAAAGAATCGGACATGAAGAATTATCCAGCAACTCCAATAAATAAATCAAATAATAAAATAATGGAAACGGGAGCTGTGATGGAAACGGAAATCAGGACAAAATGGTGGGAACTTGGGGGGACGGTCAGCGAGGCAGTGACTCAGCGTCTCCATACAGGGCCCCATACCGCGTGATACCACATGAGGCGGGCGGGCGAGCGCCGAGCGTCACTAAGATCCAGACGGTACCGGTACTAGCGGCAATGCGCAATGCCGAGTGATCACGACGCTTCCCGGCACCCAAGTGATCATGATGCTTCGCGGTACCCGGTACCGGTACCTGGTACCGCGAAGCCTCATGATCACTTGGGTGCCGGGAAGCGTCATGATCACTCGCTGGTACCGGTACCGTACCGTTTAGCTGGTACCGTTAGTACCGGTACTGGTACCGGTACCTGCCCACCCCTTCGTGAGCACCAAGTGCTCTCGACGGATACGGAGGGGAGGAACATTTGCCTCCACCTCAAGCCGGGCTGTGCGTGTACATCTTAGGGCTCCAAGGCACTTACGCAAACATTCATTCTGAAACACATCCGACTCAGCGTGGCGTCGGATGCCGAACCATACACCTGCGAGCCATAGTCGATGTGAGCTCGAATCAGGGATTTGTACACCATTAATAAAGTTTTTCTGTCTGCTCCCCAAGAGGTGCCGCATAAATATTTGAAGATATTTATTTTCTTACTACAACGAACAAGCAAGTTATTTACGTGAATTTTCCAACTGAGTCTGCTATCAAAGTGCAGACCCAGGAATTTAACTGAATTTTTGAATTGTATCGGCTGGTTATTTAAAGTTAAGCGCAAATCAGGTACTTTACGTAAAGTAAAAACAACACCGATACATTTATGAACTGAAAACTTAAAACCCCACCGGGAGGCCCAGTACTGGACGGAGTCAAGTGCAACTTGCATCCGCTCAGCCGAGAACTGTGCGTATGGCGAGGAGTGCCATATCGCACAGTCGTCGGCGTACAGTGAGTATTTAAGGTTTCGGGGGACGGGAGTTGTCGACAGAATATCATTCATCATAATACAAAATAAAGTTGGACTAAGAACACTGCCCTGGGGCACCCCGTTTTCCTGGACGAATACGTCCGAGATTACGTTGTTAGGCAACCTGACAGAGAATGTTCTGTCCTTCAGAAAGTTACAAACAAAAATAGGCAAGTTTCCTCTTAAACCGTAAGCGTGCAGTTTCATGAGAATTCCGTGTCGCCATGTCATGTCAAAGGTTTTGTGGATCTCGAGAAACAACCCTATCATGAATTCTTTCTTGGCAAATGCCTCTGAAATACATTGCTCCAAATTCATTAAATGATCCATTTTGCTTCGATACTTTCGAAAGCCACACTGTTGATCATTTAACAATTTTTTTGACTCTAAGAAAAAAAGTAGCCTTTTATTTACCATTCGTTCCATGACCTTACATATGCACTCCGTTAAAGCAATAGGACAAAACGAACTGGGATCCGTAAGGCGGCCAGAACTCTTTGGTATCGGTATGACGTGCGCAAAGTGCCATGAGTTTGGAAACGTTCGAGACATCCAAAGCTCATTGTACAATGCTAATAGCTTGGTCAGGTTGTCCTGGCCAAGATGCTGAATCATACCGTACGTGACCGTGGAAGGTCCGGGACTGGTGCCTTTACAGGTCTTTAGCGCAAGGAGAAGCTCATTCATCGTAAACTCGGTGTTGTAGTCAGAGTTTACGTCTTCCGTGGCAAAGTCTATGTTATTTTGCTCGGCCGCCTGCTTGTGGTGTAGGAAGGCAGGGTTATAGTTGGCCGAGCTGCTAAAGTTGGAAAAACTCCTGGCCATGGTGTTAACTATATCCACAGGATCGTCGATGGTGCTATTGTTTATGAAGAGGGTGGTGATGGGGTTGTATGGTCTTTTGTTGTCGAGGCAGCGTACTGTGGACCAGACCTGGCTGAGGGGGGTGAAGCGATTCACTGTGGATACGTAGTTACGCCACGAGTTGCGTTTGCATGTTCTAATTTGTATCCTTGCTTTAGCCCGTGCCTCTTTGTATGCTATGAAGTTCGAATTAGTGGGCTGTTTATTAAAGATCCTGTATCGTCTATTGCGTTCTCGGAGTGCTTCTCGGCAATCTGGTGTCCACCATGGGACTGCCCGCTTTGTGTGAATTGCTGAAGTTGTTGGAATAGTAGCCCGTGCGGCGTGTAAGATGGAGTGTTGCACGCCATCGACCTTAGCATCTATGTCATCCCCGGATATATCAATATCAACGATCCTTGAAAAGGACTCCCAGTCTGCTTTCTTAAAGATAAATTTAGGTGGCGGAGGTGGTGTGACAATGTCGCGTGAATAAGAAATGCAGATTGGTAGGTGGTCACTTCCCAAGGAGTCGTCGAAAGTACCCCAGGTACAGTCAGTGTGTATACCTGGGGAGGCTATAGACAGGTCGATGGCGGACGCTTTGCCTGTCCGATCATCTATACGAGTCGCACTTCCGTCGTTTAAAAGACAGAGGTTTGTGTGGAGCAGGATGTCAACTACTTGCTCTCCGCAACCATCACACCTCAGACTTCCCCATTGATGATGATGTGCGTTAAAATCGCCCAAAATTAATTTATTACGGGGTAATTCGTCAAAAAGTGAAGTGAGTGCACCGTCATCAATGCGGCCATGAGGTGGACAGTACAGGGAACAAATAGCCAGATACGTGCCATTGAATTTTACTCTGCACGCGACAGCTTCCAGAGTAGAGTTCAAATTCACTTCTGTTTGTGGCAGTGTCTTGTGGGTGTACACGGCAACGCCGTGACCTACGTGTCTTCTATACGAGTGGTAGTGTTTAAGAGCTTGGGGATCAGGTTGATCTCCAAGTCTCGTCTCCTGTAGACAAATAACGGACGGCCTGTGTAAGTGAATAAACAGTGCTAAATTGTGCTCTTTATTCCGCAAACTTCTACAATTCCACCGAAGTACCGTGAAAACCATGGTTTAAGAGGAGCGGGGTTGGCCGGTGTTCTTAGGTTTCTTACGTCGCCGCTTCCCATCGCCGGGAGAGCGGCTGCCAGAGGACCACTTCTGGTCGTTACCAGTGGAGACCTCCATGGGCTCATTTATCACGAGCTCCCTGGAGCTTGAGGAGAGGGAGCGTAAGGTAGACCTGCCTCGGGAGGAGGCAGTGTCTCGCCCACGCCGCTCCCCCGCGGGCTCAGGGTTGACAGCAGCACGAGTTTTTTGGAGGGTGGTGAGGTTAATGCAATCACGCTTGTCGTCCTTCGGCTTGACAGAAGGACTGGTGACAGCATTAGAGTAGTTAGCAGTGTTGGCAGTAGTAGTAGCAGTAGTAGTGGCAGTAGTAGTAGTAGTAGAGGCATCAGTAGCAGTGGTAGTAGAGACAGAGCTAGTGTTGGGTGTTGAGTTGGTGGTGGTGGCAGCAGTGTTTACTGTGAGAAAAGCAGGTGTGGGGGTAGAGTGGGGTGGAGATGGCGGAGTCGGGTCAGTTTGGATTGACACAGAATGCATCTCGGGCTTGGCATTTATCACCGATGCGAAGGAAACATTCAGTGCTGGCGTCTCATGCACAGCCTTCACCTTCTTCCTTGCATCGAAGTAAGAAATGCCATCAGTAGCCTTAACTGTACAGACCTCTTTCTCCACCTTCCAAGCGGGGCAGTCCCGCGAGGTGGTGGAGTGAGCACCCTCACAGTTACGGCACTCACATTACGCATTCCTCGACCTTGTGACCCCCTCCAGCGCATCTGGCACAGAAAAGCTTTGGAGAACGACAAGCGCTTCCATGGTGGCCATACAGCTGACACTTAAGACAACGAAGGGGGTTGGGGATGTACGGTCTACATTCTTTCTTCTCGTAGCCAACTTCTACTTTCTGAGGGAGAGCAGAGCCGGCAAAAGTGAAAACAACAGTGGCGGTCTTAATCCTCGTGCTGCTGACAAGACGAGTTACGTGGCGGGCTTCAATTACGCCTTGATCCTTCATCTGCTCAAGGATGTCATCCACTTCCATGTCAATGAAATCGGGATGGGTGGCAACACCCTTACACGAATTCATGTTCACCGGAATCGAGACAGCAACCTTGTAGCAGTGAAACATCCGAAGCTTCATCAAGTCACGCACTTGTGAGGGGAGGAATGTTTCTACGAGCAGGTCTCCACTGGCAAGTTTCTTAACATTACTGACCGCGCCTGCCTGGCCGTCAATCACTTTTTTGATGATAAAACCATTCAAACTTGAAAGTTTGACGTCGTCAGAGTGAATGATCAGAAACTTTGCGCGAAGCGGGTCAACGAGCGGGGTGGTGGTGGTGGGCGGTGGTGGTCGTTCAGGTGGGGGAGGTCGGTCCGGTGCTCCTCCCATCCTACTGGGGGGAGGAGAGGGTTGGCGCTCGGCCATAGGGTAAGGGAGGAGTGGGACGCAAAGGGGAGGAATAATTGGTGGGTCTACTAGGTATCGGGCTAACCTCTAATGTGCTCTAGGGAGGCCGGACGATGTGCTCACCCGCAGGCTCCCTGCGCGGCACTCCGTAGGCTTTAACAAGAGAGGGTGGCCCGATAGTTGGACCAGGGACAAGTACCCTGGTCCTTAAAGGGAGAAGGAAATGACTGGCAAAGCTGACAACGGGGGAGTATGGACACCTAACTTTATTACTCTAAACCTAAGCCTGAAGGGCTGTATGGAGATCCGGGTTGGCAGTGATGAACTGCTGCTCGAGCAGACAGCCACATATCTGCACCCTTCCGTTGGTTGGGTTAAACTAGGCTAAAGTAGGCGCTTACTCTTGACTCTGATGACGAAGCCTGGCATGGCCATCTAGACGTGCGAACAGGGGAAGCGTGACGTTGATTTGAAGGCTATACCTACCCACTACCTCACACTCCTGTCTTCCCCTTCCTCCCTCCCTCAACCTCTCCCTCCTCTCTCTCTCTCTCTCTCTCTCTCTCTCTCTCTCTCTCCATTTCTTTCTTTTCACTTAATAAAGGCCATGGAGAAAATACCCGAAAGCTTTCAATTACATTGACATAAATTTACAAGAAAGAATTCAGATATACAGCTGTTACTATCACTCCGACCATCATAAACTATTACAATTATTATTATTTCTGCTGCTGCTGCTGCTGCTACCACTAGTACAACCACTGTTTTATGCATTAGAGGAGATAGCTCTAGGGTCTTTTTAATATGTCGCTAAGCGCTGCTGCCACAAAGAAAAAATAGTCAGAAAGAAGTTTCAGCTTCGGTTACGGAGGTGTCTTAAGGCTGCCCTCTTGAAAGCTTCAAGCCGTATGGAGAAAGAAATACAGACAAAGGAATGCTGTTCCAAAGTTTACCAGCGCAAGGGATGAAATAATGAAGGTACTAGTTAACTCATGTTTAAGTAATTTAGACAACATAGAGGTAAGTAGAAAGATTTGTGTAGCGAGGTGGCAAAAAGGGTGCAGGTATGCAATTAGATAGTTCAGAAGTGCATCTAATATTAAAATACTGATAGAAGATAGAAAAGTAACACTTAGGCGGTGGGAAGGGGAGCTAACTGATGAGGTGAAAAGCCTTGGACTCTGTCCAAATAAGCATATCACTACTATTGCTACTACTACTACTACTACTACTATTACTACTACTGCTACTACTACTACTACTACTACTACTACTGTTGCTGCTGCTGCTGCAGCTGGTGCTGGTGATAATAATGCTCCTGCTATTGCTGCAGCTATTACTAGGGGGTGGATCTATACATTTTTGGGCTTTAGGTCAAAGCAACAAAATGGGTCCCACTTTAATGATCGTAATTATATTGACCTCTAGTAGTCTCCTCATTTATCTGTATATTCCTGTGCATCTTCAACCAATAATTATTACTACCATTGCCATTGCGACTGGTACTACTACTACCACTACTACTACTACTACTACTACTACTACTACTACTACTACTACTACTACTACTACTACTACTACTACTACTACTACTACTACTGCTGCTGCTGCAGCTGCAACTGTTATTATTATTAGTTCTCTTCATAATTATTATAAAGTGTAATATTTTTATAATTCTTAATTGTATGATGAAAGTAATAATATTTACAGTAAAAAAATAATCATAATACTAATAGTATTGATGATTGTCAGCATTCTTATTTGTATAATAATAATTAATAATAATATTTTTTTTCTTCTATATCAAGCATGCAACTTAATTTTCCATTCCCTACTCTCTTCATCCCTCCGCTTGTTCTTCTCCTTTTCCTTCCTTATTCACCCCTCCTTCTTGCTCATTATTTTATTTATTCATCCTTCCTCATTTTCCTTCTTGAAATTTTCTTCCTCATTTTCTTTCATGTTAACTAGTCCATCTCGGTTACCCTGTGCTTTTCCCTTCCCCTTTTCCATCTCTGAACACTTTCTTTCCTCTCACTTCATCACTTCCTTTCCCTCGTCCTGCCTCGCTCACCTCTCTATACTCATGGTGGTGAGGGTGAGAACCGAACAGATGGCCGACAACGCCTGCAAGAAGTACAGCGTCTTACACATCGTTGCCCCGAGCGTCCACGAGTAGGAGAAGAGACGCGCCAGCTGCATAGGAGAAGAGAAGAAATAATTATATTGTACTGGAGGGAATGAGGGAGGGAGAGGGGAGTAGATGAATGAATAGAGGGTGAAAAAAACATACGTCAGCCGCAGAAAAAAAATAGAATAAGATAATGAAGGCAAAAACGAAGGAAGGAAAAATGTTATGGAGGTATTGCAGGAAAAAGAGAAGAGACGTGTCAGTTGTTAAGGAGAAGACAAGAGACTGTGAAAAGGAGGAGGAGGAAGAAGTGGAGGGATGAGGAAGTGTACGGAGGGAAAGAGGTAAGAAAGAGGAGACACGCCAGGTGCAGAGGAAACGGAGAGTGTAAATGAGGGAAGGAGGGAGGGAGGAGCAAGTGCATGAAAGTGCAGGAGGAATATAAGAGGGAGAGAAGAATAGGGTTCTCCACCAGTGTTCATGGGTAGGACAATATGGACCAAGTACATGAAAGAGAAGAGATAATAGAGAAACAAAAGAGGAAAGAAGGTAGGGCGGAAAGGGTGACCGTAAGAGTAGGAGGAAATAATGGTGGGAAGGCTGCATGTCTGAAAGTGACAATTTACAGAAGGAACTTGCCAGCGGTATAGGAGGCGAGATAAGAGAATGATGAATATATGTAAAAAAAAAAAAAAAAAAAAAAAAGAGATTAGGGGATTAAAAAAGAGATGGAGGAAAGTGAGGAAAAAATCGGGGGCATACATGGAGGAAAGTGAGGAAATATCAGAGGTATACATGAAGGAAAGTGAGGAAAATTCGGAGGTATACATGAAGGGAAGTGAGGAGAAAATGGAGGAAAGTGAGGAAATATCGGAGGTATATATGAAGGAAAGTAAGGAAAAATCGGAGGTGTACATTGAGGAAAGTGAGGAAAAATCAGAGGTATACATGAAGACAAGTGAGGAAAAATTGGTACTTGGTTCCTGTGTCCATATGTAAGAGACATTTGAACAGCCGAGAAGGTATGGTCAGAGGAATAAAGGAAGAGGTAATGAGGTCAGAAAGTGGTAAGAACGAAAAGTAGGTATATGGGGGTGTCATGAAAAAATGATAAAAATCAAAAGAACCACGTCAGCTGGAAATGAAATATTGAGGAGAAATAAAGTACAATAGGTGCGAGGAAAGGAATGAATGAAGAAAGGAAGGAACGGATAAGGAGACTAGTTACGGAATGAAGATTTAAAATGTTCCTGGTAGAAGAGAGATAGGAGAAAAAATTGGAAAAGATACGGGAAAGAGGAAGTAGGGAGAGATATGAATGAAAGGTATGTAAAGAATTAACTATATCAGGAAACAAACAAAGAAACCTCATGTAAAGTGTAGGAAAACTGAGAAAGGATATGACAGAGGGAAGGAGGTTTGTAAGGTATGCAAGGTGATTTGAGAATAGCTGAGCCAGCAGAGGAAAGAAAGAGGAGGAGAAAATAAGATGAAGGAGACAAGGAGAGAAATATGAATGGAGGAAGATGATAATGAATTGAGGCGGACACGCTCCCATAAGGAGGAGGTAGGAAGATATGTGTGTGTGTGTGTGTGTGTGTGTGTATATATATATATATATATATATATATATATATATATATATATATATATATATATATATATATATATATATATATATATATATATTACAGCAGTGGAGTCAGTTCAAGGGCATAAAAAAGGAAACAAATATGAATAAAAGCCCGCTACTCACTGCTAAAAAGAGTTAGAGGAGTGGCCGAAAGATATATCAATTTTGGGAGGAGAGATGTCCTGATACCCTCCTCTTGAAAGAGTTCAAGTCGTAGGCAGGAGGAAATACAGGTGAAGGAAGGTGAGGGATGAAAGAGTGAAGATGCTGGTTAACTCGTGCGTAAGGGATTTGGACAGTAAAGGGATGTGCTTGAGTAGAAAGTCATGTGTGGCAAGGCCGTGGGAGGGGGAGGCATGCAGTTTGCCAGTTCGGAAGAGCAGTCAGCATGAACATATCGATAGAAGATAGAAACAGAGGCAACATGGCGGCAGAATTTAAGAGGTAGAAGACTATCAGTAAGAGGAGGAGAGCTGATGAAACGAAGAGCCTTAGGGCCGTTTTCACAGTCGTCTCCTAACCAAAGGCCCAACCAACATGGTAGCAGCCGTTACCATCGCCTCGATCCGCTTTCACAGTCGCTGTTTTCGTGGTATCGGCGACTACCAGCGTGGTGACGATCATGACAAGACGAAGGCGCGTGATTCGGCAGTGTTGGTATGCCGGAGCGGCGGGAAATGTCAACATTACATCAGCTGAGCGGAGGATTATGAAGGAGTAATATGAAAAATAAACGTACAAAAAGTAAACGTGAAGAATATATATAAAGAGTAACTGTGAAGAATAAATATGATGAAAAAATGAGGAGTGTCTCGCTGATACACCCCTCAAATCTGCTGATAGCCTAATATTTCATAGGCGGAAAAGGTGAAATAATGGTGAGAAGTATTAATTAAACTTCTCTTATATTAGCAGATATCAGCAAGACAGATTTTTCACCTATAGAAATTACAATTATTCATTATTCACACTTATTTATCTGACTTCACATTTATTCTTTACTTAATAGGGCTGATTTCGTTATATATATGCTCTATGCATACATATTAGGCTAACTAGAATAATACGAGTTTGACAAAGAAGGCATAACAGATGAATACTGGTGACAAGTATTAAAGTCCTCCATTCTTCTTTGGTGTGTACTTTTGCAACAATAAACCATCAATCAATCAAATTGAAATTCTCAGCAGGACGTTTACTGGTCAGCAGGTGAATTGAGTTCATGTCATTCAAATTCTTCTAATTTTTTTTTCTCATATTACCATTGAAGCCGTGCAACGAGTAGCTGTATTGTTTAATATTTTTTCACATCTATTTAGATAAATAATATAACCATTTGAGAGCACGAATTTGTGTTATTTACTAATTAATGTCATTGGTAAGCTCCATTGGGGAGCCCCGCGGCTACCAGAGCTCCGTTACCAGAGGTTCCAATCTCTGGTACTGATGCAAACAAACAGCGCCGCGAAAGACGACTGTAAAAGCGGATTTCTTGTTGGTAGCGGCGATCGCCGCTCATTGGGAACGATCAACACAAACAAACGTGACTGTGAAAGCGGCCCTAAGACTCCACTCTGTCCAAGAGAGCTGTGTGAGTGGAGCCCCCCCACACGTGAGATGCATACTCCATACAAGGGCGGACAAGGCCCCCGTAAATGGATAGCAACTGTGCGGGGGAGAAGAACTGGCGGAGACGGTACAGAACGCCCAGCTTCGAGGAAGCTGATTTAGTAAGAGAAGAGATATGAAGTTTCCAGTTGAGTTTTTGAGTTAAAGATAGACCGAGGATGTTTAGTGTTGAAGAAGGTGATAGCTGAGTGTTGTCAAAGAATAGGGGATAGTTGTTTGGAAGATTGTGTCGAGTGGATAGGTGGAGAAACTGTGTTTTTGAGGCGTTGAAAGACATCAGGTTCTTCATGCCCCAATCGGAAATAATAGTAAGGGCTGAGGCTAAGCGTTCTGCTTCCTCCAGGCTGGAATCGTTTAGTTCCTGTTGGGTGGGTCTTCTATTAAAAGAAGTTGAGTAATGCAGAGTACGGTCATCGGCGTAAGAATGGATAGGACAGTTCGTTTTGGAAAGAAGATCATCAATGAACGATAAAAAGAGAGTGGGAGATAGGACAGAACCCTGCGGAACACCACTATTAATAGGTTTAGGGGAAAAACAGTGACCGTCTACCACAGCTGAAATAGAACGGTCAGAATGAAAACTTAAGATAAAGGTACAGAGAGAAGGATACAAACCGTAGGAGGGTAGTTTGGAAAGCAAAGATTTGTGCCAGAACCTATCAAAAGCTTTTGATATGTCCAGCGCAATAGCAAAGGTTTCACCGAAAC
>NC_066544.1:3362967-3387967 GCF_024679095.1 Eriocheir sinensis
AGCGGGACTCGTTTGTAGGAAGGAGAACGGTTATCAGGATAATAAGCAATCAAGAGAGGGAGGAAGTGTGGCTGGTAAATGGAGTAATGAAAAGGAGGAAAGGAGAGTGGAGGTTAAATGGACGAGGAAGCTATGCGTATGTGAAAGACAAAGCGAGACAAAGACGGAGACATAAACATATTACGAACAGCGGAAAAGATATAAAAGGCAATGCAGTATACGTTGAGAAGAAGGAACGAAGGACTCAAGGAAAGAAAGAAAGAAAGAAGGAAGGAGGAAAGAAATGAGGAAATGCTGTAAAGAAGAAAAAAGAGGAAAGGAAAAAGAGAAGGAAAGAAGATTGTAAAGTAAAGGAAGGCAGAATAGAAGGAGCAAAGGGAAGCAGGGAATCGTGTTGAGAAGGAAGAAAGGCGGAAAAAAGGGAAAATGGGAATGATCTAAAAGATGAAGGAAGGAAGAAGGAAATGAGGGAAGAGTGAAGGATTGAAAGAAAGTAGGAAATCAATGAATGAATGAAGGAAGAAACTAAGGAAAGAATGAAAGAATAATTAAGAAAAGTGAAAAGGAAAAAATAATAAACTGAATAAGAAGGTAAGAAGGAAGACAAGGAAGAAATATAGTAAAGAAGGAATAGTAGAAGAAATAAAATAAAGAAGAGAGAAGATATAAAGGATTCAGGAAACAGAAGGAAGCATGAAAAAGGAAGAACAGCAGAAAATACAAACATATACCTGGTAAATGAAAAAAAAAAAGAGAGAGGGGAGAAAGAAAAAGAAAGAACACAAGGAATGCAAATAAAAACGACATAGAGGAAGAGGGAGAAAGGATGAAAAAGGGATTCCAGGAAAAGAGAAATGTGGAATGGAGGGAGGGGAGGGGAGGAGGGAAGGAAAGAGGGAAGGATGTAGAGAAAAATGGAAGAAAGAAATGGTGGAAAGAAGAGAGGAATAAATAAATGAATGAATGAATGAACGAACAAATGAAGGGCAGAAGGAAGGAATACAATAATATCAATGAAAACAATATTGCCATGTGCCTCACATTCTCAAAGAGATGCTCATTGACATAACTATTTAGCCGTATAAACACACACACACACACACACACACACACACACACAAACACAACACACACACACACACACACACACACACACACACACACACACACACACACACACACACACACACACACATGTATATGTATACATATATGTATGTATTTATATAAATCTATCTATCTATCTATCTATCTATCTATCTATCTATCTATCTATATCTATATCTATATATATATATATATATATATATATATATATATATATATATATATATATATATATATATATATATATATATATATATATTTATATACATTCTCCGAACTCACACTAACTTTGATCTATACATTTCAGCCCGGAATCGTGCCAAATCTATTCTCCGACTTACCAAAACTTCTTTTATAAATAGAAAATTTCAACACCTTGCTTCTTCTAATTCTTCCCGTGACTTCTCGCATCTAGCCAAAAATATCTCCTCCAATTTCACTTCTTCCTCTTTCCCTCCTCTCCTTAACCCTGACGGCAGCACTGCCGTCTCATCTGTCTCTAAGGCTGAACTCTTCGCTCAAACTTTCTGTAAGAACTCCACCTTGGACGACTCTGGGCATATTCCTCCTACTCATCCCCCCTCTGACTCCTTAATGCCTGTTATTAAGATTCTTCCAAATGATGTTTTCTATCCCCTCTCTGGCCTCAACTTTCAGAAGGCTTATGGACCTGATGGAGTGCCTCCTATTGTCCTTAAAAACTGTGTTTCCGTGCTGACACCCTGCCTGGTCAAACTCTTTCGTCTCTGCCTATCAACATCTACCTTTCCTTCCTGCTGGAAGTATGCCTTTGTATAGCCTGTGCCTAAGAAGGGTGACCGTTCCAAACCCTCAAATTACCGCCCTATAGCTTTACTTTCCTGTCTATCTAAAGCTTTTGAATCAATCCTTAACCGGAAGATTCAAAAGCACCTTTCCACTTCTAACCTTCAATCTGATCGCCAGTATGTGTTCCGCAAGGGGCGTTCTACTGGCGATCTTCTTGCTCTCTTAACTGACTCTTGGTCATCCTCTCTTAGCCGTTTCGGTGAAACTTTCTCTGTTGCGCTAGACATATCGAAAGCCTTCGATAGAGTTTGACACAAGTCTGTGCTTTCTAAACTGCCCTCTTTCGGATTCTATCTCTCTCTCTGTTCCCTTATCTCCAGTTTCCTTTCCGGCCGTTCTGTCTCTGCGGTGGTAGACGGTCACTGTTCTTCCCCAAAACCTATCAACAGTGGTGTTCCACAGGGCTCTGTCCTATCACCCACTCTCTTCCTCTTATTCATCAATGATCTTCTTTCCATAACAAACTGTCCTGTCCACTCGTACGCCGACGACTCCACTCTGCATTATTCACCTTTTTTCAATAGAAGACCCTCTCAACAGGAATTACACGACTCCAGACTGGAGGGTGCAGAACGCTTAACCTCAGACCTTGCTATCATTTCCGATTGGGGCAGAAGGAACCTTGTGTCCTTCAATGCCTCAAAAACTCAATTTCTCCACCTATCAACTCCACACAATCTTCCAAACACCTATCCCCTTTTCTTCGACAACACTCAGCTATCACCATCTTCAACACTAAGCATCCTCGGTCTATCCTCTACTCAAAATCTCAACTGGAAACTTCACATCTCCTCTCTCGCAAAATCAGCTTCCTCGAAGTTGGGCGTTCTGTATCGTCTCCGCCGGTTCTTCTCCCCCGCGCAGTTGCTATCCATATACAGGGGCCTTGTCCGCCCTCGTATGGAGTATGCATCTCACGTGTGGGGGGGTTCCACTCACACAGCTTTTCTGGACAGAGTGGAGTCTAAGGCTCTTCGTCTCATCAGCTCTCCTTCTCCTACTGATAGTCTTCTACCTCTTAAATTCCGTCGCGATGTTGCCTCTCTTTCTATCTTCTATCGATATTTCCACGCTGACTGCTCTTCTGAATTTGCTAACTGCAAGCCTGCCCCCCTCCCGCGGCCCCGCTGCACACGTCTTTCTACTCATGCTCATCCCTATACTGTCCAAACCCCTTATGCTAGAGTTAACCAGCATCTTCACTCTTTCATCCCTCACGCTGGTAAACTCTGGAACAATCTTCCTTCATCTGTATTTCATCCTGCCTACGACTTGAACTCTTTCAAGAGAAGGGTATCAGGACACCTCTCCTCCCACTAACAGCAGCAGTGACAGAAGTTTGATGTAATCACAATCATATCTCGCCCAACTCTGAAGGATGTTCTGGTGAGGCGGTGACTGAGTGGTTAGAGCGCGGGCGCCGCGTCCAGGAGGGGACGTGGGTTCGCGTCCCGCCTGCCGCCACAAGGTGGAATTTTTCGGTCACCTCCGAGTGGCCTAAGACTACACACATGCTGTCCTGAAGGCCTCTGTGATGCGCTGAGCACACACAGAGGGGTCTCTCTCCTGGAAGCAGTAATCATTCCACGGGAAATCGGAAAAGTACATCCTCAGGTCGTCCCACCGAGCTGAAGGGAAGAGGTCCAGAATGTTGGCCCAGACCTCTTCCTTACCTCTAATCCTTCTGCTTACTCTGTCAAACTGTTCTCTCCGTTGGGCTCCTCCGATCATAACCTTATTTCTGTATCCTGTCCTATCGCTCCTGTACATCCTCTGGACCCGCCGATGAGGCGATGCTTCTGGGATTTTGCTTATATATATATATATCTATATATATCTATATATATCTCTATCTATCTATCTATCTATCTATCTATCTATCTATCTATATATATATATATATATATATATATATATATATTTTTTTTTTTGACGTCTTTTTCTTTGGGGGCCTTGTGGTTGACCCAAGCCCTTCATAGCGCAGGCAAGAGTTTACAGTGGTGCCATTTATTCTTGCCTCATGCTGCCCCGAAGAGCTCATTCTTGATTTTTCTTTGACAGTTCCTCTAGACCGGTTTGATATGTGGTCTTCAGGACAGCATGTGGCTAGTATTAGGCCACTAGGCGGTGACTGAAAAATCCCAGGTGGTGGCGGCAGTTTCGAACCCACAACATCCAGGACGCGGCGAATGCTGGACCGGTGTGGTGTCGTCAGCCATCCGGGTATCGTGAGACATCCCATCCTGAATGCATACATGAATTTCGACACGGTACCGTGTCTTTTGTTGAATACTTGTCGGGATCTGTTCCACCCAAGTTTATTTATATTATTATTAGAGATCGGAAAAAATATTTAAAGTACATGAAAATATTTTTTTCACATAAAAGTAATTTTTGAAGAAAAAAAAAGCTAAATCGCGGTTTCTGCTGGATATTTATATAAAATGTCCTAAACACGATTTTTTTTACCAGATCCCTGTTGAAAACATCATGACAGCGGTGGTATTTCAGTAGTCTATTTCACGTCAACTAATTATTCAAGTAGAAGTTAAAAGATATAGGTGAGTGATGCCAGGAGTAACGGAAATCTGTATATTGCATCAGCGGCATTATAAAAATTTATTGGAGCGATGTAACACTTCCTGAGGGACTGGGGCCAGGAGATATAGCAAATTTGAAATTCGCTCAACGTGGAAGTAGAGATAAGCTTTTCTCAATCTACAAAAACGTGCTGACTGACAGAAGACAACGTCTTACGGAAGAAAATCTGAAAACTCAGAGAATCAATAGTTAATACAGAAAATGATGTATTCCTTTACACTTTCTATTTATTTGTTTTTAAGTAGTTTTCTCTTAGTTTTTTATTACCTTGTATAATTATGTACTTCGCTGCAGATGATGGAGGTGTGATAATTTAGGTATTATAACTATGGTGTCCTGAAATACCAATATATCTGGGGAAATCTACCCTTGACCTCCCAAAGATAAAAGATTTGGTAAATATTGATTTGTATTTTGTTTTCATGCATTTTTAAGTGAAATAAAGTCATGAGAAAAATTACATATTTTAGTGTTTCCATCGCATATTTTTAAAAGTATCATCTAAAAAAAAAAAAAACGAAAATGGTCTCAATGGCAACAGTTTCTGATCTCTACTTATTATAAAAGAAAATGATGACGTATGTATGTATGTAACTATAGTCTATCGACTCTTACTTGAGCCCTGTGGCTTGGGCCGGGGAAACCTCCATTCTTTACAGATCTAGCGATGACCTGCGCATGGCGATCTGTCTCACTGTTAGTCTGTACGTTATCGATTTATGGAACATGTATATATTCATAATACGACTGCATGGTGTTATGAATGGCTTGGGATTAGAGGGAAAGACAACGACTGAGTCGCGCCCAAGGGCTCAAGTTAAAATCGATAGACTATAGGATATAAACAATCACTCTTCTTCTTGTAACCTGTTCCGCCTTGCATCGCTTTGTAGGTCCTCCTTGGCACTTTTTTACACTTAGATGCTTCACTTAGTTACTCTGTGATACTAAAGATTGGGTTCCGCGATGCGAAGTTCAGGATGGGATGTCACGATACGGTATGTCTGACGACACCACACCGGCACACTAACCACTCAGCCATCGCCTATATCTATCTATCTATATCTATATCTATATATATATATATATATATATATATATATATATATATATATATATATATATATATATATATATATGTGGGTGGTGTGCTGTGATGTGTAGGGTTCCAAAGTCTCACTACAGGTCCTAAGAATCACAGGGAAACACCAGGTGGTCTCTAGATTCTGGTTGAGGCCGAAAGAGTACAGTTACAGGTCGAGAGCGGCTAGCGTGCTCTCTTTGTGAAGGTTACCGGCTAACTGGGGCGGGTCACGACCAAGGAGACTATAGAACAGGAGAGGGGGCCTCTATGGGAGACCGTGGGCGGGTGTTGGACGTTGGTGTATGTCGGTTGCAACAGATGGCGCAGGAGCAGCTTTGTTTACATCCAGGCGCCTCCCCCCCTTCAGACCCACCCCCAACCCCCAGAACCAATCAGCAGTGTTGCTACATGGGATCAAGCAGCAAATGTTGCTACTTTTTTTCTTCAGTCTGGTTATTTCCCATTTTAAATAAAAAAAAAGGTAGATAAATATTAAAATGAACAGTAGGAACTATATATACTGTATATATTTACTAGGTAGATATAGCCTGACTGCATGTCATGAGTAATGCTATTATTGTTATATTATTATACCGCAATTATATTATTTTCTCTGCATGTGTGGTTAGATGTGTTTTATGTGTTTAACCTTTCTGTATATATACTGGAATGAACCAAGGAATTGTAGCCCTACTGCCGTTCTTTAAAACTATGTGATCATGTTTTTTCTTCCAAACTCATTGTTTTAGCACGCACGCTGACTCCCATCAGTAATGATGATATATATACATTGAGTCATTGGTTTGTAGGGGGAAAGAGTGGGTGAATATAATTATCTCGGTCTAACTTATACTGTTTATTATAACGCTATTCGCAGCAATATCTTTCTGATTGCAACGCTGCCTCGTTCAAAAATCATAACACCGCCACGTTTACCAGCCGGAGCCTCAAATCATGTCCCTTTGTGGTGATAAAGAGGACACAGCCTGGTGTGAAGCTACATTTATTACGGAAGGATGCCAGCCGGGGGTAAGTGATATATATATAAATAATGATAATGTGGAAATTCTAATCATTTTCACGCTGACAGTTGTTCTGAACTTGCTAACTGCATGCCTCCCCTCCTCCCGCGGCAAGAGGCCGAATGGCCTACACACGGCAGCTCCAGATTCCTCCCTATTACCACCTGTCAGCCTCGTCCACGTAGCTATCCAGTCTACTCTTAAAACAAGCTATCGTCCCTGCACTCACTATGTGATTGCTGAGTCTATTCCATTCCCCCACCACCCTATTACTAAACCAATGCCTGCCCATTTCCCTCCTAAATCTATACTTTTCTAATTTAAGTCAATTACTGCATGTTCTATCTTGCCAAACATATGCAAAAGTTAACCAGCATCACTCTTTCATCCCTTACACTGATAAACTCTGGAACAGCCTTCCATTGTCCGCATTTCCTCCTGCCTATAATCTGACCTTCAAGAAGAGTGTATCAAGACTCTACTTTTGTTTGGGAGTGGCGAGTAGTGGGGCTTTTTTTTCTAGTACGCTTTGTTGCTCTTGAGCTGTCTCCTTTGTTTAAAGAAAATGATAGTTAAATAAATGGAAGTTGGCCGCCAATGCTTCCAACACATTTTGGTGCCATATCTACAAGTGGCTGGTGACTGTAAGCATCTCAGCAACCTGCATGCATCTATGCCATTCCTATCATGGTGCATGGAGCAAGCTTCACATAACACTCAGACAGAGACAGTTTAATTATGGTTACATATCAGACTCAGTTTATTGCTCAGTCTATTAGATGCAGTGCTGTTAATATTGTTAGTGGTAGTATTAGTACAATTAATGTGTTTATTTTAATTAATTTATCATTATTTATTTACTATATTCTTAGTGTTTGAAAATTCCAATACTAGCATTAAGATAAACAAAAATATCAGAAATATATTTATACTCATTAATTATTATTGCTTTTCTTATTATTACTTCCTTCAATGTCCTGGCACTTTGACATCTAGTGTTTTTCTGTCTAGCAGCCTAAATTGTGGTCTTTCTGAATGTGTATGTCCTAAGTCTTCATTGGTGTATCTAGCTATATAACAAAAATCTGCATCTCTCTCCCTTCTCACCCAGTTGTCCCCGTACATCCTTTCAGTATCCAAAGAATTTCAATTTACATCTTGTAATCACTCAACTAATGCAGTGCAATCCTCATCTCTGTATTTTACCGTGTGGACATACTCTTTCCTTCCATGTTCCACTGTCGTTTGTTATTCCACATCTAACACAACTACATCCCAACAGATCCGAACACGTCCGATATCATCCAAGAGAATGTGGCAGCTGAAGGGGGAGAGGCCAAGAAAGAGGCCAAGGGTGAAGACATTTAGCCACCCCCCCTGAAGTACATGGCATCATTCAACCCTCTTGGTGAGCTGCAGGAATGTGCTTCCCATTGCAGTGCACCAGCTCCATGTACTGATTTTGGTATGAATACTTCATCTAGTGTTTGTTGATTGTTGTGTTATTAATCTAATTATGACTTCACAAAATAGACTGTGCAAGTCACTTAACACATGCCCTGCTCAACATCACTTTTAAGTTGTAGAATTCCTTCATATGGATGCTGATTTATGTATCCTGAAATGATTGGATATTGATTGTCTTAACATTTTTTTTTTGTCCATGATCACTGAACCATGTTACGGTATGTCCTTGGGTGCAGATCCAGGAAATGAGTTTTTGGGAGGACGTCAGACTTTTTGCGGGTGGAAGGAGCATTAGCATTACCGATTAGCCATTCTCGGCAGTCCTGGTCTTGAAAAACTGGTGAAGTGACCTAAATCAATGGGTATAACGGCCTGGACTTTGTGCCAAAGCATTGTTTTAGCCAGCGCTTTTGAGCTAGTTTTCCTGTATCACTAGGAACATTGGGGCCCCCTTGGATCCACCAATGTAGCTATGTCTTATAATATATCTATCCTTTACAGTCTGATGGTGCATCCTTCTAGGTTGTCAAGTTTTAGTAGCTACTCATGAGAAGTATTCCTTATAATGATCATTGATTTCCAGATGGTTTGCACTAAAAAAAGTGTCGTGTAACCTGCTGCAAATAATAATCAGCTGTAGTCAACCCTTGCTTTAAAGAACCAATATGGAGGAAGGGGGTGATGTTATATCCAAAAATCTTTTACATCTGAAGTATCCAACCTTTTTGTGTACGTATAATAAACTTTGTTTGTTACATGAACTTAAAAGTTCACAATTTCCATACATGATTCTTTTTTCCTTGTATTTGATGATTAATCCTGACATGTATTTCCATTATCAGTAGGTAATATATAGAAACAAGACAATAATACACATCATAACAATGTATATATTATAGCCCAATGAGTGCACGAGATCATTTACCTCATCAGTGACGCCAAGTCCAGGAGTCCTTCCCTAAATTCTTTGCCCAAATTTGTGACACCAAGTATAATAACTAATTTTAGTGACCATTTGCATCCATTTTTCACTTTGATTAAAAAATTGCCTCTCAACAGGTGTGAACTTGATGGGGTTGGAGGAAACTCGACTTGGCCATCAAGCTCACCACAATATAGTAAGGAACCTCTTGTTCTCAGTGATAATTTATCCTCTTTAGTTACTATTCCGTGTTGCTTTAATCACAACTAATGTGTTGGAAACATTACAGCTTAATAACATACCTCACATCTCTGCATACAAATTGAGTTCAATATTCATCTGTTACACCAGTAGGCTTCATATCTCAAAAAAAAAAGTATGTAAAAAGGTTGAAATTTTGAATGATATATTTAAACTCTTTATTATGTTTCTATGGCTGTAGTACCGTTACGATTAGTCGAGTGATCAGCATATGGGTCTTATGTTTTTGATAGCATAGGTTCAAATTTTGCTATAGGCTGGCATTTGATAGTAACAGTAGTGTCCACAGATATCTACCTGTTTCTTGTTTATCCTGTTCCACTTTAAACCATGACTGGCCAATCTTTGAAGAGGTAGCATAACCTTGAAGTGCCACTAACAAACCTTTGTCCATTCTTCTGATGTGATCCCTTTTTTTTTTCTCCTCACCTGCCTATAGCGCCGGTAGGTTTTCTTCAGGCGCCTGGCGGTCGGCCCAGGCCTGTCATGATGCAGGCTTATTTTTTTTTATAGTGGTGCCATTTAGTATTGGCTCATGCTGCCGCCCAGAACTCATCCTTGATTCACTTGGATGGTTTAGCAGGGCTTAGGTATGACTAACATTGCAGAAACAGGGAATTTTTAGATTTTTAGTGTGGCAACACATTGACAAATGTTTTAGTATGGACTGAACATCAAAGATATATATGGTAAATGGGTGCTTGTAGATCTTGACATTATATCTGTCAAGAGTCTCCAGTTGTATCCTCTCCCCCATCTCTCCTGAAAATATTACTCTTGTCAGGCAATCTAAGTGAAGCCTTCCATCGATGCTGGCGTGCAGACATAATGTCAATGCTTAGATTCACTGTCCTTATAGCACTGAAAATAATGCAATTACATGCACATATTTTATTATTTAGAATTGTGATTAAATATTTTTTCATGTATTTTCAGACATGAAAAGTGAAAATTGCTGCACACAACAGTCTGTCGTCTGCACCGGGAGGCAAGGCAGCTCAAAGCCCAGGCTGTTACAAATCCTGGGCAGTTTTTGCCCAGAGCCAGCAATTTTTTAGATCCAATAGGGATGGATTTTTTCTGAGGTCAGGTTCAACATGCTGCAAGATGCCAAGATCTAAGCCTAGTAGGAGATATGGGTTACAAGAGAGGAGGTTTGCTCTGGCCTTATACTTTCAAAGTCCAAATGCTAATAGATTTCTGAGCACAGTATTTCACTTGTCTTCAGTTTCAACACTTTACTCATGACTCAGGGGTATTTCAGTAAATGTTGGCTGGAGCAAACAGACTCTGACAGCCCTGCAGCAAAGAGCACAGGCTTTGTCAAAAGAAGAGAAACTTTGTGGGATTTGCCATTATTTAGTATTACTCTTGTTACGCCAAGAATTTTTTTCCACATACTTTGCCAAATATTGCAAGTAATGCACCATTGTTGGGCTTGCTTGTTATAAATCAGATCTTGTTCAATTAACAAGCTTTGGGTGTCTGCCACTTTCCAGTTGTAATGCAAGGAATCATTTATCTTCCCTGCTAGATATCACACGTAATGCACCATTGTTGGTTTTGCCTGTTATAAATCAGATCTTGTTCAGTTAAAAAGCTTTAGGTGTCTGCCACTTTCCAATTGTAATGCAAGGAATCCCCTGCCAGATATCGCATGTAATGCACCATTGTTGGTTTTGCCTGTTATAAATCAGATCTTGTTCAGCTCACAAGCTTTGAATATCTACCATTGTTTATTTTAGGTGTAATGCTTGGAAGCATTTGTTCTCTCACCTAACCAACAGTATGCAATATTTTATTGTGGATTTTGCCTGTTATATTTAATCTTGTTCAGGTAACAAGCTTTTGGTGTCTGCCTTACCTAATATGTCCTACAGTGACACTTGGCTTGGCTTCATAATGTGAAATACAGCATGTAATTTCATCACACTAAGTGTCTATCATCACGTGTCTGGCATCATTAATGTGGCTTCCAGGAGTAATCTTGTTTGTATTACAGCTTGCAAATTTTTTTCTGCTTTATATGATATACATAATCACATAGGTATGATTTACAAAATGTAATGGCAGTTGATATTCTTGACTAATGCCTCATAAACCTTGTGAAAAATAATGCTTTTTTTGAAAGGGGGGGGCGGGGACAGAGAGTGGTTTGTTTGGTTGGCCAGTTCAAGGAGTTCCATATCAAATGATTTTATTACATCCAACTTTAATGTGTGCTAAAAACATATATTTTATTACATCCAACTTTAATGTGTGCTAAAAACATATATTTTATTACATCCAACTTTAATGTGTGCTTCCTGCAATAAATGCTACATGTTTACTGATGTAGCCTATGAAATACATATCACTCTCTGCCCTGTAATTTGGTGTGTCACATACTGCAGCATAACTTTCCTGCTATTTTCTTACACTATGAGTTGCCTTATTTTGTCTCATTTGCTTTTATCATATGTGCCTCCGCTGCATAGTTGTGCCTGCTGAGCTTAATATCTTCATGACCCTGACACCAAGGTCAGAGCTTGTGAGATCATACCGTGTCCTACATTCCATTTTCACCTCCAGGCTCGCCTGTCTCCCAGGACCACCAAGTTATTGCATTCCATTTAAGACAACTCATGTGTTACCTTCTTAATGTCCTCCATCATGTATTTCAGCATGTTTTATGATGCTTTGCTCTTATATTGATGTGCCTTGCAATATTTTTATACAGTTTTCATTGTATATAACGCACCATTGTTGGTTTTGCCTGTTATAAATTGGGTCATGTTCAGTTAACAAGCTTTGAGTGTCTCCCATTGTTTATTTCAGTTGTAATGCTTAGAAGCTTTTGTTCTCTGCCCTGTCAAGCAGTATGCAATGCTTGCCATTATCTGGCACTTGTACAGTTAGTATGATATTTTTACTCAGCTAAGAGCATTTTGCAAAAGGTAAAGGTACGGTTGGGAGCATACGCTGTAGCAGCGCGTGGCCTCGGTGCTCATCTCTGTAACTTTAGCCCATGAGCCTGTGGTGATAGGGAACCCATTACCCTGGGACACAGGACCAGTGTGACATCCGGGTTACTATATATATATATATATATATATATATATATATATATATATATATATATATATATATATATATATATATATATATATATATATATATATATATATATATATATATATATATATATATATATATATATATATATATATATATATATATATATATACATCATATTTTTCCTAAAAAAAAAAATTGATATAGTGTAGATAATACCTAATAAAACATAAGAACAAATATATTTTCCTTTACCCCATTAGTAAATCATTTTACAATGAAAAAAAATAAGTGAAGGCTGGATAGGGTGCTGTGGCAGGTACTTCAAAAATAGTTAAGCTACCCCTGAAAAGTGACGTTTTTGGTGGGCTGCAATAGATGGCGCTACTTCCGCACGCCCGAGGAATTACTACATACCACTATCTCTTCGTGTATAGTCTCTTTGGTCACGACCCACTCACGGGTGACGCCCGCGGGCTACAACGAGTTGCCAGTTTACAATTCTGTGGCCATATAGCATATCCCACACCTCCCTCCCCCTATACGCTCATAGCAAGGTTTTGAGCGGACTGCTGCTGTTGACGTTGACGAATCCGCTCGGATCGGCGAGGGGCTGGGTCACTGGAGGGGTCACAAGGCTTGTCAGGTGTCGAGGTGTCGTCAGCATCGAAGTGCGTCGGGCGGAGGAAGCGGCGGTTCCTCCACCATACCCGACCACTGGGGAACTTGACGAGGTAGTTGCGCGCTCCTCCGATGCCCATAACGGTACCCACCTTGTCCCAGCGAAGTGATACTGGGTCTTGGACACGGACGGGCTCGTTAATCAGCAGCTTGGGCAGGGGGCGGGCATGCTGGTTGTAGCGCGGCTCGACATCTTGAGCTCATTTGGCGGCCCGACGGTCACACTCCTCCGTACTGCCCTGCCACTTCTTCTTGAAAGACTCAGGGTGAGCAGGAATGCAGCAGCGGAGTGGGTGCCCATATAGAACCTGTGCTAGGGAGCCCCCGGTGTGGTTCGGAGTAGTCCAGAGCTCGAGGAGGCCGCGGTCAAACTTCGCAGTTGAAGTTGCTGGACGGAGCCACTTCCATGATAAGGAGCTTCACAGACTCCACCGCTGCCTCCGCATGACCACTGGACTGCGGGTAAAGCGGTGAAGTGGCCACGTGCCGAACTACCCAACGGTCAAGGAATGCTGTAAACTCCCGATTCGTGAACTGGGGTCCTCCATCGGTTTTCAGCCGTATATGTCGCAGAAGTAGCAGCAAAACTGGCGTGTGGTGGCAGCAGACGCTGTGTCGCGCCCACATGGGATGACGACAGGACAGCCCGAGAGACGGTCAGCGATGACGAGGAAAGATTTCCCCGCCACAGAGAAGAAATCCGCCGACACTGATTCGAAGGGCCCAGTACGGGTGTCATCGTTGAGAAGTGGTTCCTGCTGCTGGCTGGGCTGTAGCACCTGATACGGTTCCCACGATCGAATGGTGTTGGTGACATCAGTGTTAATGCCGGGCCATAATAATGTTTGCCTCGCACGTCTCTTGGTTGCCTCTGCCCCGCGATGACTATCGTGGAGGTGTGATAAGACTGTGCGCCGTAGCGTATGGAACGTATGGAGTATGCATCTCACGTGTGTGGGGGCTCCACTCACACAGCTCACCTGGACAGAGTGGAGTCTAAGGCTCTTCGTCTCATCAGCTCTCCTCCTCTTACTGATAGTCTTCTGCCTCTTAAATTCCGCCGCCATGTTGCTTCTCTTTCTATTTTCTATCGATATATTCAAGCTGACTGCTCTTCTGATCTTGCTAACTGCATGCCTCTCCCCCCCTCCCGCGGCCCCGCTGCACTCGACTGTCCACTCTAGCTCATCCCTAGACTGTCCAAACTCCTTATGCAAGAGTTAACCAGCATCTTCACTCCTTCATCCCTTACACTGGTAAGCTCTGGAACAGCCTTCTTTCGTCTGTATTTCCTCCTGCCTATGACTTGGCCTCTTTCAAGAAGAGTGTATCAGGACACCTCTCCACCCGAAATTGACCTCTCGTTTGGCCACTCTAAACTATCTTCTGTTGTGGGAGCGGCAAGTAGCAGGCCTTATTTTTTTTTACACTTTTTGATGCCCTTGTGCCGACTCTTTTGTTGTAAAAAAAAGAGCAGCGGGTACGATGACGCGTGCCCAATACAGCACGAGGTCTCCATCACTGTAGAGCTCGTCCCTCATCTTCCAGTACGGGAGAAGCGTGTTGTGGATGTCGTATCGGTTGCGTGGAAATCCGTTCCTCACGTACTCCAGCAGTCTGATGGGTAGTTGCGGGAGGCTTTCTGAAAGTCTTCCATGACCTTGTCAGATGCTGGGTCTGGGTAATCTCCGAGTGACTAAACTGCCTGGATTGTGACGACGTTCCTTATATACTTGCTTGTTTCGCAGTTCAGCAAGTCGTCCTCTTGGCTTGGGTGGCTGACAGGGTAACGGGACAGAGCGTCTGGGATGCAGAGCTGCTGTCCTGCCCGCCATGTTACTGAGAACTGGAATGCCGAGAGTTTATTCTTGAGGCGTTGCAGTCTGGGGTTTTCGATCTCGTCAAGCGTGTAGTGCTTCAGGATTGGGATGAGTGGGCGGTGGTCAGTGACAAGCTCGAAGTGTTGCAGTGCCGTAAGGCAAAACTTGCACTTTGACGTAGGCGGTGGCTGAACTGGTAGCGTACTGGGCCCACATTCACCGCGTGATGGACGAAGCGGGTTCGAATCCGCACGCTACCACCTCGGATTTTTCAGTCACCGCCGAGTGGCTTAAAACTACCCACATGCAGTCCTGAAGACCACCCATCAACCCGGACTCTAGAGGAAGCCGTCCAAGCGAATCAATAACGAGTTCCGGGGGGCAGCATGAGCCAATGGAAGATGGCGCCACAATAAACACTCGCCTGCGCCAGAACGGGCTGGGCCGACCATCAGGCCCCACCGGGGAAGAAGCCTTGGGCCGACCATCAGGCCCCATTAGGAAGATGCCTACCGGCGCAATAGGCAGCGACGTAAAAAAAAAAGCTCTAACCCAAATGTGGCATAACATGACTCAGTGTCTGTGATAAATCAGGAGCCATACTGAACGAGTCGCAGCTGTTGGGCACCATGATCTTGCAGTAAGGCGTAACCAATGCCATGGAGTCGAGACGCATCTGTCTTCAAGATGGTGGGAAGGGCTGGATCGAAGTTTGCTAGGATCGGTGGACTTGATAGGGCCTCCTTCACACAAACGTCCGCTTGGGGCTCATGAGAGGGCGTAAGAGTTGTGCAGCGGCCGAGATGTCCGGAAAAAACTCTGCCAACTGGTTGACCAGACCCATGAATGATCTAAGGTCTGTAAGGCTGGCAGGTGTGGTGAAGTCCGCTATGGCTTTATCCTTCTCTGGATCCACTGCTTTACCCTCGTTTGACAGAACATATCCACAGAAGGACACTGCAAGTGTAGTGAGGGTGAACTTCTCAGCATTCAGCGTAATCCCGTGTTTTCTGCACCTGGAGAGTAATTCATGGATGCGGTAGAGGTGTGTGAGGTAGTCTTCGTCATATAAAAGAACTTCATCCACAAGTTTCACACAGTTCGTCACGCCCTGCAGTGCTATATCACCTCGGAGGCAGAACGCATCTCCTGTTGCAGCAAAGCCTATCGGTCCACGGCAATACCTGAAGCGACCGTATGGTGTTATGAAAGTGGTGAGTGACTGATCCTCTTCTGCCACTTCGATCCGCCAGTAGCCACACAAGGCGTTCACTGTAGTGTAAAAGCGCGCCTTTGGGTCAGCACTGCGGATCGCTGCGAAGGGCGTGGGAGAAGGATGTGCGGGGCGTGACACTTGGCTGTTTAACTTGGACAAGTCCGTGGTGATCCTCACACCGCCGTTGGGTTTAGCGACAGCTACTAGGGGGTTGCACTATGGGGACGGGTCTTCTTCACCCGCAGGAGTGATGACGCCTTGGGCCACCATTGAGTCCAGTTCCGCTTTGGCTGGTTCCCGATAAGTCAGAGGAAGTATGGGAGGGTTGTGAATGGCGAAGGGCTTCGCGTCGTCCCTCAGGTGGATTTTCATGGGTGGACCCACCATCATCCTGAGTGGCATCGTCCGCAGGTCCTCCTTGGTCACAAGCACGTCTTTGAACTCTCTCAGCTGCGGTGACGTGGGAAGGGTCGGGGCGGCGGCAACTCCAGTAGCGGGTGTTTGTGTCGCTGTTAGGCCGTAGGTGCTGCTGCCGGTCTCGCACAACCTGTTGGCATGTGTCACCTCGAGGATGGGTTTCGGGAACTCCTCGGAGATGATGGCCAGCTCCTTGCAGTCACGACAAGACAACAGAAGAGTCAGTATGTCCTCATACACGTCAGTCCATGAGGAAAGACCTGCAGAGCTACGCCCCAGGAGGCTTCTAGGTGACCTGCAGGCAACGGGATCACACCCTCACGCAAAATAGCGTTTTTCTCAGAATGGAAGTTATTGACCTTTAAATTACATATGTTCTGTTAGTTTCAAAGATATTTAGATAATTCTTTTTGCATGTTCTTTCTTAGTCTTTTTTTCTTTAAGATGTATGCCTTATTCCATTGAGCAGTCCCATATTTTTTTTTCTTGGTGCGTTTTCTATGTAAATTTTTCGGTCATGCATAAGTACGTCTTATTCATATGAACATTGCAGAATAATGATACATCTTACGAGAAATCTAAGACAAGCAAATGTTTGCTGAAACAATCGTTAATATGCCTGAAGAAGCTTACTTTTTCCTGTGTATGCCATGGAATACGAGTCACAAATCGCGCAGATTTAAAAAAAAAACTTTTTTTTTTTCTCTCAAACCACTAAACCCGGTATATTGTTTCTTAATGAAGTTCTTTTGCCTTAATTAAGAGTACAAATTCTACAGTTGCGGCCTATCATTGTATAATATATTTCCTCACCCATGAAGCATCCTTTTCATACTTCTCTGTTGATATTCTAACATAATGATGTCCTTCATAAATTTTCAATATGTTGGAATTTTAAATCATAACCAGAATGAGGTCTCACTTGTGCCGAATATAGGCTGAAGCTAATCTAAGCATTTTCTGTTACTTACGCTTCTTAGACTAAACTTGACGCCCAGTTTGCGCGGTTCTTAAAAAAATACACTGAATCTTTAGAGACAGGTCAGGGCCCACCATGATTCCAAAGACGAGACTTGCCCTTTAAAGCGAAGCACTATTTAACGATATCTTTCCGTACATTTGAACTCTTTGTTTCCTATAGCAAAACCACGCCCTATCCAGTTCAGCACATTTACATCTGTTCCACTAGATTTTACATTTGCAATTAGTCATTGTTGAGACACTATGTCGAATGAAAAAAAAGATGCGACGATGTATGAAAAGATAATACCGCACTAGAGACAGAGGCCTGGAAGCTGTAATAAGATGGTGTGAGCAAAATAAAGAGTGTTGATTTTTTAAAGGAGAGAAATGTTACTATCTAGATAGGTGTGGTGATTTTGCAAAAAAAAAAAAAAATCAGCAGGGTATGATAGCAATGGGAATAGAGGAGCCAGAAGCGGAAGGAGAATAACCAGAGCTGAAACGGAAGGTTTCTTGAAGGCATATCACCTGAGGTTCATGGCTAGAAATACGGTAACGAAGGTCATATCTGTAGGAGTGAAATTCACTGATACTGCAATGGAGAATGAACATCGCATAAAGTCAGAGAGGCGTGATAATAGTGGGAACTGAGAAGTCTGAGCTATGAAGGGTGGGAGCAAGAAAGTTTAAAAGAACTAGAGCTAGGGAATTGGGAAACAGGAAGGCTAAATGATTGGAAAGGAGACAGGCCGGGGGGAATAAAGAATTAGGAAGGAGGGGGTTAGCGCGACATGGGGGAGATTTACCAAATAGTGGGAACGTCATCCAGCTTATCATCCTTCCTCTATGCAAATACCTAATAATCTTGCTGAATGATTACTTGATTTTCCTCAGTACAGTTTATGTGAAAAGCCATTCAACATTTTTTTTTAGGTGCTGCTTATATCACCGGTAGGCTTTCTTGAGGGGTCTCTTGGGCTACCCCAGTCCGTTAATAGCGCAGGCGAATTTTATTTAAAGTGGCTGCCGTGATATATGACTCTTGCTCGGCCTATAGCCGTCATCTGGCGATCAAGAATTACCCTAGGGCCTAGACCGAACAAGCGGCGGAGCAGGGTACGGCCACTTTCTTGCCTATGGCCTATGGCGATGACCATTTCCTGAGCTTCATATGAGTAACCCTGCCAGGTGGGGGTGGATATAGAGTTCACGATGTTACTGTTGTGTTGCTGCTGCACCACATAACATTTTAAAGCATCATTGTAGGGTAGGTAAGAACTTTCCGGTATGAAAACATCATCGTCATCATTTGAGACAAGAAAGTGAAACGATACCATTTGTCAATATTTTGTCGAGAAAACGACGTTTTAATAAATTTCGTCGCATGCAGTGACCGCTAAGCAGCTAGGGAAATGTTCCTAATGAACTGTAGATCTCGTTATTGACTAAATTAACACGTGTTGTCCTTGATGAGTGACAAAATGAGAAATAGTGTTGGTTCATCTAGTCGTATGAGCAAAAAAGAGGGCTCTGGCGGATCACGGGTGGGAGGTGGAGGTGAAAAACAGTCTCAAGAATGAGCCGGAGGTGAAGAACGCCAGATATCACCAGATGACGCCTTATGCATGCTGTCCTCCGGTGCTCCTCTTGCCCAAAGTCGCTGACGTTAGGGTTGATTGAAGATCTGGGCAGCATGTGGGTAATTTTCCGCCGAATGGCGATTGTTGAAAATTGTCAGCGTGCATCAGTGGGACTCGAACCTAAGTCCCCGGGCTCACCGACTCCCCAAACTGAGTGGGTATTTGTGACGCAGCGGCGGAGCTCGCGCGAGATCAAGCACATATTTTCAGACACTTTCGGCTCTCACAACAATTGATTCCCAGGGCCAGAAAAAAAGCTTAGTCGGATTCTTATGATTGTTTTGCACATTCATGGTGCAGAAGCCTTGTCAAACTATTACTCGGCTCATAAAATAACCCATGAAATTACCCACAACCTCTACGAAAGTCTCATCAAATGTGGCTGTTTAAGCCTTGAAATTATAAGTATAAATATAATAATTACTATTATTATTATCATTGATACTATTATTATTATTATTATTATTATTATTATTATTATTATTATTATTATTATTATTATCATCATTATTATGTATACTCGTAGGAGGAGGAGGAGGGAACACGGGTGTCGTGAGGTGAGTTTATTCCCGACTTCTTCTTCTTCATTTTCTTCTTTTGAACGTGAAGCAGTAAGCGAAACTAGTCGAGAATAAACTCCTTAATGCACCGGTGCTTCCTTCCGCCTCCTTAACTTAACAATAATAATAACGATGACCATCTACTGAAGAAGCAGTAAGCGAAACTATATTCGGGAATAAACTCATTTCAACACACCCAGCTTGTCGGAAAGGTCCTTACGTTATTATAATAATAATTATTATTATTATTATTATTATTATTATTATTATTATTATTGTTATTGTTATTATTATTATTATTATTATTATTATTATTATTATTATTATAATTATCATTATTATTATTATTATTATTATTATTATTATTATTATTATTATTATTTTTTTTTTTTACGTGCCAGCCTATGGCGCCGGTAGGCTTTCTTGAGGGGCCTAAATGGTAGTCGGCCCCAGCCTGCCATGGCGCAGGCAAGTGTTTTATAGTGGCGCCATTTTTTTCTTGGCTGATGCTGCCCCCCGGAGCTCGTTCTTGATTCACTTGGACGGTTTCCTCTAGAGTCCGGGTTGATGGGTGGTCTTCAGGACAGCATGTGGGTAGTCTTAAGCCATTCGGCGGTGACTGAAAAATCCCAGGTGGTAGCGGCGAATTCGAACCCGCGTCGTCCATCACGCGGTGAATGGGGGGCCCGCACGCTAACCACTTATCCACCGCCTACCCCTATTATTATTATTATTATTATTATTATTATTATTATTATTATTATTATTAATACTATTATTATTATTATTATTATTATTATTATTATTATTATTATTATTATTATTATTATTACTATTATTATTATTACCAGCACTTTGACACTACTCTTTGTGATATCACCAGCTCAAGAGCTTCTGAATGATATGTTTAGCAGATCGAAACAGCCTCGCTCGCTCTTATGACGTAACTGTAAGATTGCGCTCATCTCGATCTCTTGCGACTCAGTATCTTCACACTAACCAATAAATAATTGCTACATATGTGTTTGAAGTCATTTTTTCAGTCTGGTTCTTGTCCAACACACCTGAAGAAAAATATAAAGGCCTATTGCTATTCGCTTAAAGGTATTTTTTTCTTCACACTAAGCCACCTAACTCAATATACGTCTTCATAAGTTGGGTTTCATCACTTTAATTTTTCTTATAAATTTCTCTTTTTCAACCTGCCTCGTGTTTACGCCTCCGTGCCACCATCTTGAGATCACAGCTCTCCAGACCTGTGCATGGTGAGGAAAATGTCGCTCCTGCTCAATGAAGTCTTTCAAGTGGCTATATTTCATTTCAACGGCTCTAAGGCCCGTACCAAGAGTCGTTAAGGTCGAGCCGCGTACCTTCCCTTCGACAATGTAGGCACGGCCTCAGACCGTGCCTTCAATCCTTACCACAAGTCGCTCGGGACTGCACACTGCAGCCTACTTTTCACCTACCAGATATAATGCACGCACACACATACAAACACACAATGCTATTCATGGAGGTATAATACCTCCATGGTGCTATTACAGCCATAATATTGTCCGTTTCATTCCGTCTGTCATCTCATGAACGTAGATGTGGCACCTGCGCATTGTGAGTTTGTGATTGCGTGAAGATCATTTGAATATTTGTGTATCCAAAAAATCCTCAAACCATCGTATATGAACCGCAAACAGAAGATTTGCATCGATAATATACCATACAAGGACACGAAGAAACAACTTTGTATATCAAACAGTATAGTTTGATCATGCACGAACGATCTATAGCCTTTCAGATACTCATATTTCATATCATTAAGTGATATAAAGTGACATACGGCTCTGCAAGTGTCTATACATAAGGAATTTTGATGTTGCATGTATAAATAACATGGGTAGCCTAATATATTCGAAATAGCCAAGCATCGCATTCAACAGTTATTATTTATTATTTCATGTTTTTTTTCCATTATTAATCGTTATTTGCATGCAGTAAATTATTAAGATACCCTTTGTTTGCACTTGCAGAGCCAGATGTCTTAACTGAAATGAGAAAGAATTTGAAAAAACATAGATCGTTGGAGAATGTGAGCCACGAAGGTTCCCGCCTGGCTGGTACCTCTGTGCTTTGAAGGCGCGTGCTGTTGTTGTAAAGAAGTCAAACATATTCGCTGCAACTATAACATATGACTTCCAATTAGGGAAAATATTTTCTCATGTTGTTTTAACTGAACCGCAACTATTTGTCACGCCAAATTTGGAAAATAAACATATTTTTCATCGAAGGTCTGAGGGAAGACACGGGGTAGACCTTGCCTTCCCTTCGTCTCTCCCGCAGACCTTCGTTCCAAAAATGCTAGTGACTATAGGTACGCACCGTCCTTCCCTTCGATCTTCGTCGCTAAACCTTCGTGACTCTTGGTACGAGGCTAATACTCTACTGATCATGCTGTTAACATTAATCATAACTAGCCAAAAACTCTACCAAAGTTAAGCCCCGTTCACACTGCCGACTCTGGGCCACGACAACCCAGCGACTTATGCATTTGACAAGTCGGCTCCCACGCTCCATGAATTTTTTGGCGTCTTGGTGTCGGCTAGCATGATTGCCGACTGTCTGGGACACTCGGCCAACTAGTTGGCAGAATGTCTGCGACAAGCTACTAACTAGTCTCAAGACGAGTCTCAACGGTCAATTTTTGAAATGGCGCCATGTCTATGACAACCACGAATCTGCCGACCGATTGGCCGACAGTCTTGACGGTAATGACGACAGTCTTCCAGATTGTCTGTCAACTGGTTGGCCGACTAGCTGGCCGACAGTTGCCAAGGAGTTGGCCGACGGTCTTCCTGACGGTTTTCGCGACTCTCTTGGCGAAAGTCTTGGCGGCAGCCTTGCCGTTCGTTAAAATACGGAATCGCTCTGTATTCGAGAATGAAATGTATCGTTCTGTTTTGAACCAATACGGAACGGCATTTGTTCCGTACGGTATTTTATTATCTGAATGGTCAAGCTGATAAAATTCAGTATCTTAAAATTGTAGTGAGCGCATTTTTCGGTTAATCACAAAACCAGCCCATAAAATTTGTCAAAGGTTCGTCCTAAAATGCGTGTAAAATACGCGACGTAGCGTCCCTCCCCACTCCCTCTTGCCTCCACCAGCAGCGTGCTGCGGCTGTCACTCATTGCATGCTCGAGAAATTTTAGGGTCGCCACCCGTTCCCTTAAATATGGATCCATTCCGTATTGGAGAGTGAGACGTTGCATTCCACATTTTTCTGACCTCAGGGTGGCAACCCTAGTTGTGCTTGTGATTGCAAAATAAATATATAAATTTCTTGATGGCGGCAGTGTCAGCCAATATTTCTGAGCCGACAGTCGTCACGAACGTCCTTCATTAGGCGAGGACTGTCGTCACGACAGTCCCTCATCATTCTTAAGTAGTCGGCACAGACGACTGTGCCAACAAGAGACTGTAAAAATTTAAAAAATGGCCCCGACATCGTCACGACTGTCTCAAGACAAGCCAAGACTGTTGACGACAGTCGTCACGACTGCCCCAGACCTCCCTCAGACCTCAACCGGAAGTGACGGTTGTTCCGGACTCTTGCCGACTCTTGTCGTGAAATTTTAGCATGGAATACTTTTTTGCGCTACCCCTCACAACTCCAGACTCCCGTCACGACGTCGGCGCAGCAGTCTCAAGACCTCTTTCAAGACATGCCCGACCCTTTCACATCAACACCCAAGACCTCGTGTACCCTAGAGTCGTGGGTTGTCTTGGCCCATAGTCGGCACAGTGTGAACGGGGCTTTAGCATGGAATACTCTTTTGCGCTAACCCTCACGACTGCAGGCTCCCGTCACGACGTCGGCGCAGCATTCGGCAACAGTCTCAAGACCTCCTTCAAGACATGCCCGACCCTTTCACATCAACACCCAAGACCTCGTGTACCTTAGAGTCGTGGGTAGTCGTGGCCCAGAGTCGGCACAGTGTGAACGGGGCTTTAGGCTTCGTTACTTGCTGTTCAATGAAATTCTTAAGGATATTAATTTGTTTATAATTCGATTTCACTCGTGGTCTCACCTGAATAGTGGACCAAGAAACGTTCAAATAGGGCTAATGAGAGAGAGAGAGAGAGAGAGAGAGAGAGAGAGATGGTAAATATGTATCCAAAGTAGCTACTCTCTCTCTCTCTCTCTCTCTGTTCTGTCTCCTTCAGCACATGTGTTAAAGAAGTTTGTCATCGTTTTCTCTCTCTCTCTCTCTCTCTCTCTCGAACGTACAGCCCTGTCCCAAAGGATAACATTAATTACATAAGTAGTATACTGTAATTACAACAACAAAAGAACCGTAGCTACTACTACTACTACTACTACTACTATTACTACTACCACTGCTACTACTACTACTACTACTAATACTACTACTACAGGCACCACTACTACTACTACTACTACTATTACTACTATTACTATTACTACTACTACTACTACTACTACTACTACTATTGCTACTACTACTACTGCTGTTACTATTACAGGCACTACTACTACTACTACTACTACTACTACTACTACTACTACTACTATTGCTGCTGCAACCCTCCGTAAAAAAAATACGTCACTTCCGAGACTTAGGAATTCTTTAATCTTAGAGAAAACAATTAGTCTAACGTCCGTCTGCAACGTCAGCGGAAATAGAGCGTGATAATACGATAAAGGAAAAGGAAAGAGAAAACGAAGAAGGGAGTTGGGGGAGGCGTAGGAGATGGAGTAGGAGGCGGAAAAATGACAACGAAATGATATGAAAAAAAAAATATATATAACACACAGGAAAGAAAACAAACAAACAAACAGGCGATAAGAGATTGCTTAAAAAATACAATAGACTGAAGAAGACGGAGGAGCAGGTCACATAACTAGAAAATGAGAAAGAAAAAATGGAAAACAATGCCGAACAGAGAACATCAAAAGGTCACAATAGATAATAACATAAGCTCATAGGAAGATAGAAAAGAACACGTAAGCAAAATGTTTCCTCTAGTCCCTTCATGTTCAAAGTTTTCCCTCCACAAACAAACACACAAGAATTGGTGAAGTAATAAACAAGGGAGGATGGGAGTTAAAGGAGAGATGAAAATACGAGAAGAAAAAAGTACGGATTTTCGGCTTGATGAAGTGATTGGTTCGGATGAAAGGATATTGAAGAATGAGAGAGAGAGAGAGAGAGAGAGAGAGAGAGAGAGAGAGAGAGAGAGAGAGAGAGAGAGAGAGAGAGAGAGAGAGAGAGACCTATCGACGGTAAGAGAGGAAGAGAGGCAGACATTCCCTTAAGGTGGCGTCACACTGGACCAAATC
>NC_066544.1:3390467-3415467 GCF_024679095.1 Eriocheir sinensis
ACAGCGTCACGCCCCCTTGTGGATAGTCGTCGTAGATCGGGTCGTCAACGGTGTCATTCCAGGTTATCCCCGCGCCTAGGAGCGGCGAGGGCGCAACCGCCACGCTGCCGTTCATTGCCATGTTCCTTGAGCCATGTGATGGACACGGGGTCGTTGACGAGATGTGGAAGACGCCCTAACCACTGGCAAGGCGCCCCTTGTCCCCGGCGACGCGCAAGACGTCGGTGTTCACATTCTTCGTCGACCTTTCGTGGACCAGCGGCAGCCTTGCTCCTCGGCCTTCCGTGGAAGTTCTGGAACAGACGTCCTTCCAAGACTGTCAGTGAGGTGCTCCAGATGCTCAAAAGAAGATTTATTGCCTGTGAATCCCTGGGGTACCTTTCACATCGTCTGCGGAAGGAAAGGGAATGCCGACAGTCAAACTGCAGGTAGCCTGACTCCTAAAATACGTGTACAATCTATCCGGTTTCTTGACGTCCTGATTTATTTTCAAAGCACATGGCAAAGTTAGGGAAAACATCATTTGGGGCTGTGCTGCGGCGATAAACTTACACACAAGAAACTTTTCTACTTGCATCGATAAATAAGAATAAAAAACTTTTTTACGTTTTCCTAAAGAAATCTTCAAACTGTTCTTATTTCTGTCGGAACAAGCTTTGCTGCTTTAAGGCAAGGAGCAGCACCTTGCCTTAATTAAGAAAATAGAGATGTGTTTCTGGCCGAAACTCACCTATCTGGACGACGGCGTTTCACACGTCAGCAGGAATTTACAGCGAAGCTATTTACGTCATGTCGTCGAAGTAGCTCAAGGTGACGCGAGGTACCTGACCGTCCTAGTTCGTAAGCGGTGATGAGTGGCACGCTGAAACAAACGAAGAGAAGAAAAACTATTTAGAGAAATGAAACAAAAGGAACACGGAAATAAAAGGCTTCTTCGAACGAAGAATACAAATAAAAAGCTCAGGGTTTCCGAGCACAAATACCTAACATTTTCCTCTAACAACAATCACTTTTGTTCTCTTTTCCTTTTTTGCAAGTAGCACCACTTTAAGCCAAAAAACGATCAAACACACCCACATGAGCAGAGGCAGAGAAAGAAAAGGAAACAATACGTACAAACTCGGTTATCCAAGCGATAACAGGCCCTCACCCACACACGCATACACACACATAAACAAAATCACGTTCAAATAAGCCTGAATGGTTCAGACAATAACAACGTGCACGGAAAAAAGTATTCAGAAGAAAACTAAGTTCTACAGGAGAGCACCATAAATAGCCATTAAGAGAGAGAGAGAGAGAGAGAGAGAGAGAGAGAGAGAGAGAGAGAGAGAGAGAGAGAGAGAGAGAGAGAGAGAGAGAGAGAACAGAAAAGCATGAACAATGCAATGAAAAAAAACATTTCAGCAAAATGTAAAATAAATGAAAAACGATGCCAAAAGGAGGATGAGGAGGAGGAGGAGGAGGAGGAGGTGGACGGAGGAGCAGACGGAGGAGGAGGAGGAGGAGGAGGAGGAGGAAAAAGAAAAAGAATGAAAGGGTGGTAATGGAAGAGGAGTTAATTCTCCTCGAAGCTGAATACTGAAATGTGTGTGTGTGTGTGTGTGTGTGTGTGTGTGTGTGTGTGTGTGTTTCATTCACTATGGTCTGATCACGCGCTGGACTCGCGATCCCCAGCCAGCACACTCCTCGAACGAGCTCGGAGTTCAGGTGACATCTTCGGGTACGACCTTTTATTTTTTCATTTGTTTTAGGTTCTGCTTATAGCGCTGGGAGACATTTTTGATGGGGCCTGCTGGCGGCCCCAGCCAGTTAGTGGCGCGGGAAAGTGTTTTTAACATTGGAGCCCTCTTGGCTCATTCTACCCTCCCGTAGCCCCACTTGATCCTCTTTTGAGAGTTTCGCTGGAGTAAAGGTTGATAGGTGGTGATCAAGACAGCATTTGGGTAGTCTTAGGTCACTCGGCCTTATTGAAAATTGTGAGCTTGTAGCGGCAGGGGGGACTTAAGCCAAGGCTAGAGTCCGGGCCGTCAACGACACCGCGCCTGCACGTTGAACACTCAAGCACCACCTTCCCACCATTTCACATCACACTCCCCCCTCCCCTCCCCCACAAAGGAGGCGTGCCACAACCTCCGACTGACACCCGGTATCTCAGGTGTATCTAATATCTAGAAAAATTTAAAACTTAGCCCAGCCCAGACATCTTTAGGTTTTCGCCGGATAAATTCTAATTTAGCTTACTGTAAAATTAATACAAGATGTGAGTCACTGTGCTCTACCTAAATGTTCTGATCATGTGTATGCTAACTTTCGTAATATGAAATAAAAAGAGAATGAGTACAATCTGAGTTGTGAAATGTGACAAAGCTGTTAAATCTGTCTCTTGTGTCTTGTCCCTCTGATAATCTTTTCTTCACCTCTCTAGAAGCTCATTTGGTGTCTCATCTGTCTGTGACACTCTTCATCTCTTCTGCTTTCTCGGCATGTTCTCTCTTCCTTTCTCCTGTCATCCTCATAAAATACTATAGTACAGTCAGCATTTGAAATCCAAGGTTATTCATAAAACCATAACTACCAATGGCCAGACCTAACTACGCCAATGCCTGGCACCCATTCACTGCTTACTGGACAGTGCCACGGGTTAATGGTGACTGCCCATCCGTCTCCACTCCACCCGGGAATCGAACCCGAGACCTTTCGGCTGTGAGACGAGCTTGTTAATCATTGCACTACTCTGTGTATGTGTGTGTGTGTGTGTGTGTGTGTGTGTGTGTGTGTGTGTGTGTGTGTGTGTGTGTGTGCTGGTGATGAGATAATAATTGGTATTATTAACTGATTTATTAAAAAAAAATCTTTTTCTCTCATATCAAATAATCAATATATTTTATCTTTGATTTATCATTTGCATGATATTTCATACCCTCTTAAAAGTCAAATACTTCCTCTTATTTATCTTTTACATTCTCATGTTTCTCACTTATCCTTTTCTTTGTCTTTTCTCTTTATTTTTGCTACTCCATTTCTTCTTCGTCTTCTTCTTTTACTTCTTCATCGTCATTATCATGATCAGCATTATTTGTGGTCTCGGTGCTCATCTCCGTCATACTGGACCTTGAGCCTGTGGCGGAAAGTAACACATTAACGCGGCTCATTTCAAATCATCTCAAAAGAATGGGAAAATATTTTCAAAATTTAAGGTCAGTTTTCCTTTGCTCATAACGGGCTAACTCCGCGTTACAGGGTCATAACTCAGGGTGCAAAAAGCTTGGTTTATTCCCCGACCGTGACACTTAACTTCTTTCAATACTTCACCTTTGCCTCCGGGAAATTCATCAATTGGGTTATTCGGTTATTATATAACGCAGAGAGGGTGGGTGTTCAGCTTGCTATGACGGTGTGTTATGTGGAGGAGGTATTAAATAAATTGCTACATAACACCACCATAAGTGCAAGATGACAGAGTAACAAGAAAACTCCTGTATTTGCCTGTAAATCATTCAGGTGAAGCTATCAAAATATTGTAAATAAATTAGTACTTTTCTCAGGAGCAGAAGCAAACATTTATTGAAAGAAACATATTGAATCAGAGTGGCGGTTAGTGTTGGTGCCACATAATATTTTCAAGGGCGGCTGAGGGAAGTGGAAAATGTAAAGTTTGGTGCTAAAAATCGTTCCGTAATATTTCGACAACACTGAAGGAACACTGACTTCATTTTCGAAGTAAAATATAAATACGAGGTTCCAGAATTGTTATCTTTGTTTCCGTCCAGGGAATTGCCTACCCGTAATAAAATTTACGGATTGACTGTGATAAGATTTTATGAGCTATGGGAAACCATATAGTGACTTCACTGTAGGAGTTTCATTCAGATAAGGATCATTAGCTTTTTCGGAAAAAAAAGTCCTCCACATATGCAAAATATATGAAACTTTTGAAATAAATATTTTTCAACGTTTGCAATTTGATTATGTTTCTATACTAAACATATGATATCGTAATCATAGTAAATCGAAAGGGCAGTTTTTTTTGCCTATTTATTTTTATTGCCGAAAAAAAAAAAGAATCACCAACACCTTCTTTCAGCTTCCGCGAGGTTGGGCGTTCTGTATCGTCTCCTCCAGTTCTTCTCCCCCGCACCGTTGCTATCCATTTACAGGGGCCTTGTCCGCACTCTTAGACAGAGTGAAGTCTAAGGCTCTTCGTCTCATCAGCTCTCCTCCTCTTACTGATAGTCTTTTACCTCTTAAATTCCGCCGCCATGTTGCCTCTCTTTCTATCTTCTATCGATATTTTCACGCTGACTGCTCTTTTGAACTTGCTAACTACATGCTTCCCCTCTTACCGCGGCCTCGCCGCACACGACTTTCTACTCAAGCTCATTCCTTTACTGTCCCAATCCCTTACGCACGAGTTAACCAGCATCTTCACTCTTTCATCCCTCACGCAGGTGAACTCTGGAACAATCTTCCTTCATCTGTATTTCCTCCTGCCTACGACTTGAACTCTTTCAAGAGGAGGGTATCAGGACACCTCTTCTCCCGAAGTTGACCTATCTTTCGGCCACTCCTCTGAACGCTTTTTATTGGGGCAGTGAGTAGCGTTTTTATTTTTTTTCATTATTGTTTCTTTTTTTTTGCCCTTGAGATAATTAAATTTACAAACAACATCCAAACTTATTTTTTTAGGTTTTTAATCCACACCAGAGACACACCAGTCCTCGTTGATGGACCGACTTGGTCGGATCGGCTAACGCCAGCCGATATAGTCCATCTGTCGGCACTCGGCACCCTGCTACGGGCCACCATTGACAAAGGCCCGTGTTCCCCCCTTTTAGGAGGGAGTATATCTTCAACAACAGCAACAACACTCCAGCTATCCATACATAAAAATCAAGATTGGGTAAAAACTGACAGAATATTTTTTACAATACAATATTTGACGTTTCTCAGAAATGAGTGACAAATATTTTTACTTGTTTGAATTTTGTGTAATTTCAGTAAATTGCATCAAGGTGTTTGATCATATGTCATAAATGATTTGCAGTGTTTTTATGATAGCTTTGATCCATTTGAACGATACTTTTAAGTAACTCCTGTACATCCTCTGGACCCACCGAAGAGGCGATGCTTCTTTCATTTTGCTTCAGCTCGGTGGGACGACCTGAGGATGTACTTTTCCGATTTCCCGTGGAATGATTACTGTTTCCAGGAGAGAGACCCCTCTTTGTGTGCCCAGCGCATCACATGGAATGGAGGCATACATTCCACGTTCTTTCTCTACTCCTCATGCTAAAAAGCCTTGGTTTAATCATGCTTGTTCTCGAGCTATTAAAGATAGAGAGGCAGCTCACAAGAGATTCCAGAGCCATAGAACATCCGCTAACTTTGACCTTTACATTTCAGCCCGGAATCGTGCCAAATCTATTCTCCGACTTACCAAAACTTCTTTTATCAATAGAAAATGTCAACATCTTGCTTCTTCTAATTCTTCCCGTGACTTCTGGCATCTAGCCAAAAATATCTCCTCCAATTTCACTTCTTCCTCTTTCCCTCCTCTCCTTAACCCTGACGGCAGCACTGCCGTCTCATCTGTCTCTAAGGCTGAACTCTTCGCTCAAACTTTCTGTAAGAACTCCACCCTGGACGATTCTCGGCATATTCCTCCTACTCATCCCTCCTCTGACTCCTTTCTGCCTGTTATTAAAATTCTTCCAAATGATGTTTTCTATGCCCTCTCTGGCCTCAACCCTCAGAAGGCTTATGGACCTGATGGAGTGCCTCCTATTGTCCTTAAAAACTGTGCTTCCGTGCTGACACCCTGCCTGGTCAAACTCTTTCGTCTCTGCCTATCAACATCTACCTTTCCTTCCTGCTGGAAGTATGCCTTTGTACAGCCTGTGCCTAAGAAAGGTGACCGTTCCAATCCCTCAAACTACCGCCCTATAGCTTTACTTTCCTGTCTATCTAAAGCTTTTGAATCAATCCTTAACCGGAAGATTCAAAATCACCTTTCCAATTCTAACCTTCTATCTGATCGCCAGTATGGGTTCCGCAAGGGGCGTTCTACTGGTGATCTCCTTGCCTTCCTAACTGACTCTTGGTCATCCTCTCTTAGCCGTTTCGGTGAAACCTTTGCTATTGCGCTGGACATATCAAAAGCTTTTGATAGGGTCTGGCACAAATCTTTGCTTTCCAAACTACCCTCCTACGGTTTCTATCCTTCTCTCAGTACCTTTATCTCCAGTTTCCTTTCTGACCGTTCTATTTCTGCTGTGGTGGACGGTCACTGTTCTTCCCCTAAACCTATTGACAGTAGTGTCCCACAGGGTTCTGTCCTATCTCCCACTCTCTTTCTGTTGTTCATTGATGATCTTCTTTCCAAAACGAACTGTCCTATCCATTCTTTCGCCGATGACTCCACTCTGCATTACTCAACTTCTTTTAATAAAAGACCCACTCCACAGGAACTTAACGATTCAAGGCTGGAGGCAACAGAACGCTTAGTCTCAGACCTTACTATTATTTCCGATTGGGGCAAGAGGAACCTGGTGTCCTTCAACGCCTCAAAAACACAGTTTCTCCACCTATCCACTCTACACAATTTTCCAAACAACTATCCCCTATTCTTCGACAACACTCAGCTATCACCTTCTTCAACACTAAACATTCTCGGTCTATCCTTAACTCAAAATCTCAGCTGGAAACTTCATATCTCATCTCTTACTAAATCAGCTTCCTCTAGGCTGGGCGTTCTGTACCGTCTCGCCATTTCTTCTCCCCCGCACAGTTGCTATCCATTTATAGGAGCCTTGTCCGCCCTCGTATGGAGCATGCATCTCATGTGTGTGTGTGTGTGTGGGGGGGGGGGGGGTCCACTCACACAGCTCTCCTTGACAGGGTGGAGTCAAAGGCTCTTCGTCTCATCAATTCTCCTCCTCATACTGATAGTCTTCTACCTCTCAAATTCCGCCGCCATGTTGCCTCTCTTTCTATCTTCTATCGATATTTTCATGCTGACTGCTCTTCTGAACTTGGTAACTGCATGCCTCCCCCCCTCCCGCGGCCCCGCTGCACACGTCTTTCTTTTCTAGTCATGTTCATCCCTATACTGTCCAAGCCCCTTATGAAAGAGTCAACCAGCATCTTCACTCTTTCATCCCTCACGCTGGTAAACTCTGGAACAATCTTCCTTCATCTGTATTTCCTCCTGCCTACGACTTGAACTCTTTCAAGAGGAGGGTATCAGGACACCTCTCCTCCCGAAATTGACCTCTCTTTTTGGACACTCCTTTGATCTCTATTCAGGAGCAGTGAGTAGCGGGCTTTTTTTTATATGTTTTTCTTTATGCCCTTGAACTGTCTCCTTAGCTGTGAAAAAAAAAAACAAAAAAAAAACAAAAAAAAAAAAAAAAAAAAAACGAATTGGTTTATGTATAAACCTGGTTTCCCTCTTTTTTTTTCTTCAGAAAAGAAGGCAGCTCAAGGGCAAAAATAAATAAAAATAAAAATCCCACTAGCACTACGGCTCTACGTAAAAGAAAGTAAGGAAGAGTGGCCAAAAGATAGGTTGATTTCGGATGGAGAGGTGTCTTCATACTCCTCTTTTGAAAGAGTCATGTAGTAGGCAGGAGGAAATACAGACGAAAGGGCCTGTTCCAGAGTTTACCAGTGAAAGAGATAAAAATATGATGATTGCATAAGGGATTTATACTGTATGGGGATGAGCTGGAATAGAAAGTCGAGTGCAGCAGGGCCGTGAGAGGGGTGGAGGCATGTAGTTAGCAAATTCAGAAGAGCAGTCACCATGAAAATATCCATACAAAATAGAAAAGAGGCAACATTGCGGCGGATTTTAAGAGTTGAAGACTGTCAGTAAGAAGAGGGGAGTTGATGAGACGGAGAGTGAGGATATACTGAGATTGTTTAGTGTAGAAGGTGACAGCTGATTGTTATCGAAAAATAGTGGATAGGTGTGTGGAAAATTGTGTCCAGCTGACAGATGGGGTAATTGAGTTTTTGAGGCATTGAATGATGAGTCCTTTTTTTTTTTTTTTTTTTTTTTACGTCGCGGCCTATAGCGCCGGTAGGCTTTTTCCCGGTGGGGCCTGATGGTCGGCCCAAGGCTTCTTCCCGGTGGGTCCTGATGGTCGGCCCAGCCCGTTCTGGCGCAGGCGAGTGTTTATAGTGGCGCCATCTTGCATTGGCTCATGCTGCCCTCCCGGAGCTCATCTTTAATCCTAGAATCTAGAGTCCGGGTTGATAGGTGGTCTTCTGGACAGCATGTGGGTAGTTTTAAGCCACTCGGCGGCGGCTGAAAAATCCCAGCTTGGTGGCACCGGGCGGGGATTGAACTCGCGTCCTCCTGAACGCGGTGGTGTTACTCTGTCGATTCAGCCACCGCCTCCCCATTCAGCCACCGCTTAGCTTAGTCCGTGAATATCAACTCAGGCTATACGGGCACGTGCCACGCTTCCCGGACGTCGATCCTGCTTATGGGGTTGTTTCAGTATGCGAGACTATCGTGAGTGGGGTTGACCAATGGAACGGCCGCGTGGGGTTAGTGGTTAAAAGCTCTGCGCTGCTAGGCGCCTGGCAGGCGGAGGTTCGAGCCCCGATGAGACCGGTATTTTTTCCGCTGACAAGGAGTGGTTACCCCCCCCTCTTGAACAAGGGGGATGATCCGGATGTGTGGTGTGTGAGGTCCCAGCAGTACCCAGAGATCGACTAGAATGAGCGTTGCCATGATCGGAAGGGTACTTGCTGGCGATTGCGTGTCCAACTCGTTTTTTTCTTTTTTCTTTTTTTTCTTTTACGTCTAGGACTGTTGCGCCGGTAGGCTCTCTTGTTTGGTCCTGGTGGTCGGCCCCACTCCGTCATGGCTCAGGCAAGTGTTTATAGTGGCGCCATTTATTGGCTCATGCTGCCCCCCGGAGCTCATTCTTGATTTCCCTTGGACAGTTCCTCTAGAGTCTAGAGTCCGAGTTGATAGGAGGTTTTCAGGACAGCATGTGATCTTAGGCCACTCGGCGGTGACTGAAAAATCCTAGGTGGTAGCGGCGGATTCGAACCCACATCATCCAGGACGCGTCAGACGCGGGACCGGCACGCTAACCACTCAGTCACCGCCTCCCCGTGATCAGACCATGGTACACACACTCACACACACACTCACACACACACGTAAACACTCATACGCTCTCTCTCTCTCTCTCTCTCTCTCTCTCTCTCTCTCTCTCTCTCTCTCTCTCTCTCTCTCTTTACTCTTGCCTCACTCAGCAATCGCTGTAGCCTTTCTCTTTGCGCTAGCATTAATGATCTTCTTTTCACTGACAGAAAGTACCCACTGACCTTTTATCTTTTATCCTTTTCCATTATTATTGTATTTTTTGCGATAGTATGTCAGAAGCAGGGCAAGTGATAAGCAGTCTTTTCACTGCTCCTCCACTTCCAATCCTTCCAGTAAGAGCTTGAAAATTTAGGCCCCTAAATCAAATATTATGTATGTAAGAAACATGATTACAGATTTTCAGTTCCTTTACTAATTAGTTATATTCGATGCTCCCGATTTCCTCCTCCTCTTTCTCCTCCTCCTCCTCCTCATTCTCGTTCTCTTATCTTGTCCTCCTTTTCCTCTTCCTTCTCCATCTTATCCTTTTCATTCTTCATATCGACTTCACCTTTATGTATTTTTCCCTTTCTTCTCGATCTTGATTGCTCCTTCCCTCTTTCGCCTACTCTTGCATGATCATCAGCTTTTTATCTTCTACTCCTTTGAGCCATAGTTTAGAAAATAACTACCTTAAAGTAATCTCGCCAAGTGGCCTAAGACTACCCACATGTCCTTATGGCCACCTATAAACCCGGACTTTAGAGAGAGACTCTAGAGAGGAGCAAAGAGGAGTCCCAGAGGACCAGTATGTGCCAAGCAAAATGGCTGTACTATAAAAATTTGCCTGCGCCACTAACAGGGTGGGGCCAACCAGCAGACCCCATCAAGAAAGCCTACCGGTGCTATAGAGCAAAAGCAATAATGAAATCCTTATTTTTTGTGTCAATCTTGCATTTAATTTTCCTTCTGCGCTTTCTATTCCCCATCATCCTTCTCCATCTTCACATTCCTCCTTCGCCTAAAGGAAATGCCATATTTACCAAAATTACGTTAGAGGTTCTTTTCTTTTACTTTTGAAATAGTATACTTCCTAAATTTTAATGCCATTAACATATGTATTTTTATGTCTGGAAGTGTATGCTGAATGTTGGAAAAAAATCCCAATTACTTACGTAATTATTCTTCAAATGGAACTCCATTTCGCAGTCCAGCTGTGAGAGAGATTTAGGCATCTTAGTAAGCTTTGATGTCTGTCCAATAAACCAGGGCATTCATGCTAAAAATCGCTGGAAAATGGTAGTGAGTTTAATTTCAAGCAACAGATCCGCTGATGTTATCCTCAAGCTATATATTTTTGTATTAGTTAGACCCCATCTCGATTACGTAGAGCAGTTTTTGTCCCCTTTAATGTTAGAATCAGCGGTGAGAAGGATGCGAAAACTATTTACGGGTTGAGAAACTGACCACTATAAAAATAACAAATTTGCACTCTTTGGAAAGGCCAAAGGATACAAGGAGATTTTATAAGTTTATGAATAGATGAAAGGCTTTAATAAGGTCTTTGATAAGGTAAAGACGTCAAAAAGTTGTAGGGGTAAAAGAACAGGGTAGGAAACGCAGTGTGATTTAAGTTCCCTAATTACAGGGCAGTTCAATTACGGGAGAGAGTACAGAAACATACTGCGAAAATGATAATATCCTGAGACCCGATCTCTCTCTCTCTCTCTCTCTCTCTCTCTCTCTCTCTCTCTCTCTCTCTCTCTCTCTCTCTCTTTCTCTCTCTCTCTCTCTCTCTCTCTAAACGCTTCAAATAATTATGAAACTCATTACCGAATACATCCATAAAATTTCCATAAGGTTAGCGTAAATATAAATATTCCGGTTCACAAACGCGTAACTGAACTTGTTCACACGATCGAAATATAATGATTCTTTGCATTGCTATTAATTTATTAATATTATACTATCACTAAAGAAATTTGAATTTAAGTGCCGCTCTTTTTTCTATTTCTTCCATTCAGCGTCAACGATCATATGTACGAGTAAGAAAAGGAGAGTGAATGAAATCTATTTGCATGGATAAAAAATACCCATCAAAGGCTTCCGGCTCTTCCTGTATTGTCACCTTCCTGTACATGTCAAGTACTTTTATGAACATTTTGTTTTCAACGTTTATAGTTATTTGACGCTGAAAAGTTCTAATACACTGATTAAAAATAAAAATATATTTTTTTTCTGTGCCTTGATATTGCTGTTCAAAATACGGGTCAGTGTGAATACGTAAAAAGAAAACACAAAAAGTTTTCATTCATGGCTAAAAATGTAATGATAATAATAATGATTAACTTTTGTTCTGTTTGACTTCTGTTTTGAGCATAAATATCATATGAGTGTCTGTTGGTGTGTGTGTGTGTGTGTGTGTGTGTGTGTGTGTGTGAGCGCGCGCGAGAGAGGTATACATTGATTTACATATATTTACACAGATATTCAGACCACACAGACCCTATGGTCCAGACTAGGTGGTCTGTCCTTAAATCTAAGTGAAATTATATTAATCAAATGGCATGGCATGGGGACTGGGGAGGCGGTGGCTGAATCGACAGAGTAACACCACTGCGTTCAGGAGGACGCGAGTTCAATCCCCGCCCGGTGCCACCAAGCTGGGATTTTTCAGCCGCCGCCGAGTGGCTTAAGACTACCCACATGCTGTCCAGAAGACCACCTATCAACCCGGACTCTAGATTCTAGGATTAAAGATGAGCTCCGGGAGGGCAGCATGAGCCAATGCAAGATGGCGCCACTATAAACACTCGCCTGCGCCAGAACGGGCTGGGCCGACCATCAGGACCCACCGGGAAGAAGCCTTGGGCCGATCATCAGGCCCCACCGGGAAAAAGCCTACCGGCGCTATAGGCCGCGACGTAAAAAAAAAAAAAAAAAAAAACACTTGGAATTTCTACTTTAATAATATTAAGTTGAAAGAAGTGTCGGTCGAGCTTGCTTTTAAAGAAGTCAATTGTGTTGCACTGGACCACTGAAGGTGGTGAAGAAGCATTTGGTGCAGTCTGAATTTACTAGTCTACATTTAAGTTTTGTGCCATTATATTTTGTTCGCAAAGTCTCAACGATTATAAACAATTTTGATTTGTCCACATTCGGAAAGCCATTAAGTATTTTAAAACATTCGATCAGTTTTCCTCGGAGGCGACGTTTCTCAAAAGATGTGTTAAGGGTTGAGAGCCTCTCGTCGTAAGTTTTTTTGCGCAAGAATGGGATAATTTTTGTTGCTCGACGTTAAACACCTAATTTAGCAATGTCCTTTGCATGGTAGGGAGACCAAAACTGTAACGCCTATTTCAAGTGCGGTCTGACTGAACTAAAGCGGGAGTATTACATCTGACTAAAGCGTATTACATCTTTATTTTTTATTAAAAAGTTTTTTTTCTAATGAAGCCCAGCAACCTGTTCGCTTTATTTCCTGCGTCGATGTATTGCTGTGAAAATTTGAGGTTTGACGCGATTTTGACACCTATGCAGGTCTTTGACACACTGTACGCGTTTGAGCTTAGCGCCACGCATTTCGTAATCAAACCTCTTATTCCTTGTTCCAACTTGTAGGACCTGGCACTTATATATATTAAAGGGGGTCTCCCATTTATCAGACCAAGCGAGTCTTCTTTTTTTTTTTTTACATCAAAGGATGTGACTCAAGGGCAACAGAAAAAGTACAAAAAAAAAAGCCCGCTCCTCGCCGCTCCCACAAAAGTAAAAAGTAAAGAGTAGCCAAAAGAGAGGTAAATTTCGGGTGGAGAGGTGTCCTGATGCACTCTTCTTGAAAGACGTCAAGTCATAGGCAGAAGGAAATACAGACGAAGGAAGACTGTTAAAGAGTTTACCAGTGAAGGGGATGAAATAATGGAGATGGTGGTTAACTCTTGCATAAGGGATTTGGACAGTATAGGAATGAGCATGAGTAGAAAGTCGTGTGCAGCGGGGCCGCGGGAGGGGGGGAGGTATGCAGTTAGCAGTTTCAAAAGAGCAGTCAGCATGAAAATATCGATAGAAGATAGAAAGAAAAGCAACATGGCGGTGGTATTTAAAAGTTAGAAGGCTGTCAGTAAAAGGAGGAGAGCTGATGAGACGAGGAGCCTTAGACTCCACTCTGTCCAGAAGAGCTGTGTGAGTGGAGCCACCCCACATGTGAGATGCATACTCCATACGAGGGCGGACAAGGCCCCTATATATGGAAAGCATCTGTGCGGGGGAGGAGAACTGGCGGAGACGATACAGAACGCCCAACCTCGAGGAAGCTGATTTAGTAAAAGAGGAGATGTGAAGTTTCCAGTTGAGATTTTGAACTAAGGATAGACCGAGGATATTTAGTGATGAAGAAGGTGACAGCTGGGTGTTGTCGAAGAATAGGGGATAGGTGTTTGGAAGATTGTGTCGATTTGATAGGTGGAGAAACTGGGTTTTTGAGGCATTGAAGGATAGAAGGTTCCTTTTACCCCAGTTGGAAATGATAGCAAGGTCTGAGGTTAATCGTTCTGCAGCCTCCAGTCTGGAGTCTTGTAATTCCTGTTGAGAGGGTCTTCTGTTGAAAGAAGTTGAATAATGCAGAGTGGATTCATCAGCGTATAAGTGGATAGGACAGTTTGTTATGGAAAGAAGATCATTGATGAATAACAGGAAGAGAGTAGGTGATAGGACAGAGCCCTGTGGAACACCACTGTTGATAGGTTTAGGGGAAGAACAGTGACCGTCTACCACAGCAGAGATAGAATGGCCGGAAAGGAAACTGGAGAAAAAGGAACAGAGAGAGGGATAAAATCCGAAAGAGGGCAGTTTAGAAAGCAAAGACTTGTGCCAGACTCTATTGAAAGCTTTCGATATGTCTAGCGCAACTGAGAAAGTTTCACCGAAACGGCTAAGAAAGGATGACCAAGAGTCAGTTAAGAGAGCAAGAAGATCGCCCGCCAGTAGAACGTCCCTTGCGGAACCCATACTGGCGATCAGATAGAAGGTCAGAAGTGGATAGGCGCTTTTGAATCCTCCGGTTAAGGATTGATTCAAAAGCTTTAGATAGACAGGAAAGTAAAGCTATAGGGCGGTAGTTTTAGGGATTGGAACGGTCACCCTTTTTAGGCTTTGTCTGTCTTTGTCAGTGAGGAACGAGCTACCAATCTTTGTGTCGTCTGCAGATTTACTAATGAGATTATTGAGTCCAACGTCAACATTGTTGATGTAAATAATGAACAGCACCGGGCCAAAAACTGAGACCTGAGAGACGCCACCAGTGAAAGGCGCCCACTCTGAGTTAAATCCGTCGATCACTACTCTTTGCTGTCTGTTGCTCAACCAATTTGAGACCCATCTTGAACTGTCTCCTTTGCTGTAATAAAAAATAAAAAAAAAAAGTGTAATTTACTGTCAATACCCAGTTGCTTTAATTTATAAAGTAATTTATGGTGTGGAATTTTATCAAACGCTTTCTGGAAATCAAAATATACTACGTCCAATGATTTGGTCACGTCATAAACTGAGAAAAGGTCGTTATAATGGTCAAGTAAGTTTGATAGCCAGGATCTCTTGTTACGGAAACCATGTTGTGAATCCTTAATTAATGAGTGGCTTTCAAGGTAACTCACAATTTTGTCACTAATTATGCTCTCGAGTAGCTTACCTACAACTGAAGTTAGACTAATGGGCCTTTAATTACCTGATTTTTTTTATCTCCTTTCTTAAAAATCGGTGTTGCGTAAGCCTTTTTCCAATCCGAAGGGACGCTGCCTTGTCGTAAGGACATATTGAATACGGTTGTGAGAGAGGAGAGTATTTCGCTCTTTGTTTCTTTAAGACGTAATATGGGATATACATTGTCTGTTCCTTGACTTTTCCTTTTTTTAAGAGATTGGAGAGCAATTAGGACTTCATCGGTAGTGATTTCAAAGTTAGGTAATGCATGAATGTGATTTACGTTAGTATTTTTGTCTTCGCTGGTGTTGGTAGTAGTGGCGGTAAGAGTGCTAGTATTAAACACCGAGGAAAAATAATTGTTTAACATGTTCACAACGCGTTGGCTTTCAGTCACTAATTCGCCGTTACTGTTAGTTAGGGGTCCAGTTCCGCTACTGATCGCCTTCTTGTTGTTTATAGAATTGAAGAAAGATTTTGGATTATTTTTACAGTTGGCTGCAATGTTTCCTTCTAAGAGAGAGAGAGAGAGAGGTTAGTAAATATTGTTATCGCTAAATGAATAGGTAGAACGAGAGTGAGAAAAAGAGTGAAGGAGACCAGAGAACTTGGTTGTGGTATGGCGCGGCTGCTCGGTGTTTACATAGTAGAAAAGTCAGGCCAGCATTTCGTGGCTCAAGGGGCAAAGGTCAACCCATCCCCACACGTGCAGTTTTTATGAATCAACTATATGTGATAGGGAGCTTGGGGGTTGGGGCTGTGAATAAGATGCAAGGGAGAAGCAGCCCTGTTGTCGCGGAGGAAAGACTGCCGCCTCTCTGTCCTCGTCCTCGAGCCATTGAGGAAGCGAGTCCACGAGCTACGATAGGGAGAATAGTTCAGTAGACCCCGAAAACGTACGCGAGTTGAATTGAATGTACTTCTGAGTGATGTATCTCATATTTTGATGTAAGTTGAATGATTTAACGATGATTTATTACTTACGTGTATTGACTGAGTTTCGCATTCGTGATCTTGAGTGTTTTTCTTGCTCAATACAGGTTTGACAAATTATGTTATTAAGTCAACGATACAGGTCTCATTCTACCTTACTGCCCCCAATGGGGCCGTAAGAGATATAGATAGGTAGGTAAATAAATAGATTGAGATAGAAAGTTACAGATTGAAAGACAGATAAAACGATGGAAACACACACACTACTCCCGCCCTCCCCTCTGTAGGGCAGTGGCTAGCACGCTCGCCCTACAAACGAGAGGATGTGGATTCAAATAATTGTTGCTGAGAGGGGAGTCTGTTAAACCAGTGGTTCCCAAAGTTCTCCAGGCTAGCTTGGCTCCTAGGTAAGTTCCTAGTCCGACTTCGGACTACGTAGCATGATAAAATCATGCTCTCGGTAATATTTTTATTTCGATTTTATGATCTATAAGGCATACGTGTTCCTTTAGCTCAGCCTTAGTGTTTATGATATAGATCGTGTCATTCAGATTATGTAATAAAAAAAAGTCAATAATTACCCTCAATGCTATCCTGCCGCCCCTCTACTGCCCCCTTTCTCCTCACCGCCCACACGGTGGTGTCGCGTTAAACGATGTTGGGTAATGCAGAATAATCAGCGTAAGTTTATTTTGGAAAGATCATTTATGAACTAAAGGAAGAGAGTGAGAGATAAAATAGATCCCTGAGTGACACCACTGTTGATAGGTTTAGGGAAAGAACAGTGACCGTCTACCATAACAGAGATATATCAGCCTAAAAGGAAACTGGAGATAAAACCAGAGAGAGGAATATAATACGTAGGACGGTTGTTTAGTAACCTAAGATTTGTGCCAGACTTTGCCAATAGCTTTCGAGATGTCTAAGGCAACAGCAAAAGTTTTACCAAAACGGCTAGGAGAAGATACAAAGGAGTTAGTTAGGAAAACTAGAAGTTCACCACTAGAACGCCCCTTGCGCAATCCGTAATGGCGATCAGAGAGTTTGCTAGATTTTAAAAAAATCCTGTTATAGATTGTTTCAAAATATTTAAATTAAGAAAGCAAAGCTATAGGACGGTAGTTTGAAGGATTGGAGCGGTCACCCTTCTTAGACACAGGTTGAATGTAGGCTTGCTTCAGGTAGGAAGATAAGACAGTTGTTGAAAGGCAGAGACGAATGAGTTTGATCAGGCAGGGTGTCAGCACGGAAACACTATTTTTAAGGATAATAGGAGGCACTCCATCGGGTCCCTAAGTCTTCTGGGGATTGAGGCCACAGAGGGCACAGAAAACATCATTCTTAAGGATTTTATTAACAGGCATAGTGGAGTCAGAAGCGGGTTGAGTGGGCGGAATATGCCATGCATCGTCCAGAGTGGAATTCTCAGAGAATGTTGGATGGAAGAGTTTAGCTTTAGAGACAGTTTAAGAGACAGAATGAACAGTTTCCTATAATCCGTAGCTCCTGTCTACCCAGTACTGAATGGGTACCGGGTGTCAGTCGTATGTTGTGTCCTATCTACTGGGTGTATGTGGGTGTGAGGTTCCCAGACGCTCCAAAGCTCATTCAGAAAGGGTACTGACTGGCAAACGCGAGTCAGTCGCGTGATCAGGCCTTGCTGAGATATACTCATACGAGTACACACGCACGCGCGCGCACACACACAAACATTCCCATGACGGGCTTTTTTGGTTTTATTTATTTTAGCACTTGAGCTGTTTCCTTTTCTGTAACCACACACACACACACACACACACACACACACACACACACACACACACACAGCCGGATTATTTACGTTGACTAGGAGTGGTTACTGTCACCCCTTGAGCAAGAGGGGTGTGGTGTGTGAGGTCCTGGCACTACCCAGAGATCGACAATAATGAGCACTTGCTCACGTCGTGAGGGTACCTAAAGCGAGTCCAACTCGTGATCAGGCCGTGGTGAAAAAAAATACACACACACACACACACACACACACACACACACACACACACACACACACACACACACACACACAACCTTGGTCCCACAGTTCCACTCCCTTGCCGGGCAGACAGACACAGTTCAGGTTGTGATGATAAACCTGTCACATTGACCTCCCCTCGTTTATTATCCTGCTGCTGATGCCTTTGATGCTGCTGATTATGATGATGACTGACCTCCTTTTGCTCCTTCTCCTCTACCTGTTTCTTGTTTCCTTCTTTTCTTCCTCCTTTATCATTGATATTTTTCCTGTAGTTTTACATCACTTCCCTTTCTTTCTTTTCTGTGTTCTTTTTCTCTTGCTTCTCTTTCTTTCTCTTCTCTTCTTATTATTATACTACCATTACTACTATTCATCCTACTCAGTTCACTCCTATTATATTAATTCCTTTATATTATTTTTCTTCCTCGTTCTTGCCTAATTGCACCTACTTCTAATTGTTTCCGTATATAGTGTTTCTTTGAATCAATTTATTCTACATTCGGTTCATAGCACCGATAGGCTTTCATGAATGAGCCTGTTGGTTGGTCCCAGCCCGTTAATGGAGCAGGCATGTGTTTGATAGTGGCACCATTCTAGTTTAATTAATGGTGCCCCCGAAACTCCACTCGTCTACGATGGTGGAGTCCGGGTTGATAGGTGGTCATCAGGAGAGCATGTTGGCAGTTGTATAGGCAACTCGGCGATGAGTGAAAATTATCAGCTAGTAGCGGCGGGCGGGACTTTCTTCTTCGTCTTAATCCCATAGCATTGTCATCTTCGTTGTCTTCTTCTTCCTCCGTAACGGACCGGTAACAGCATGTGTATTCACACTACACCAGTAGGTAAACGGTCCGGACCTGCACGCGACCACGATGGGCGAGCAACAGCGTCCTCACACCGTTTCGTACATCTCAGCTGTGCTAACCATGTTCTTCCAGTTGTTGCTATAGTCTTTATGTGACATGTCAAATAGGCAGACATGTTTTTCCACCAATGAAATTAATTTATCTCCATCCATTGCTCAGTTCGCACTGCACCGTGCGAGAGCGAGATGTGATCGAACTGTACATGGCTTGGAGAATGTGGATGTAGTCAGAGGAATGCTTGTGGTGGGAGCCAGACCAGGTCACAGGTTCAGCTATACAAATCAGGTCACACGTCAAGTGCAAGGATCACTACTTTGAGCCTTGACTACACCTCACCTCTGTTTATCCTCAGTAGCGCAGATCTGAATAGCTACACATTCTAAATGAATGCATGAATATTAATTACAAGCGAAGTTGGATATATTGACAAAATAAATTTTCATGAATACTCTTATTGCTTCCATATTATAATATTGTCATTCAGTGTTTTACTTTTTAAATCTTAGTTACCTTTTGCGTAAGAGAGAATGAATGACTGAATGAAGGCGGTGCTACGCTCCCCGAGGCCACGCCTGTCTGCTGTACTGGTGCCGGTCGGTGACGGAAGCGTGTTCACACTATCCAACACTGACAGGCTACGGACCGTTCCGTACCGGCACGGCTCTGCAAAATATTATCACCGACAATCCCGACCGGCAAGTGCTGGTGAAGGTCCGCGTCGGAGACGTGCAGGTCCGTAGCAGTGTGAACACAACAATGGGTTTCCCACTGAAGAATATTTTGTCGGTCCGGAACGGTACGTTCCGTGTCGGTCACTTTACGTATAGTGTGAATCAGTAATACGTAGTTTTGGTCTAGTCCCAGATCAACAAGAAAGACATTGAAATACTAAAGAGAGTAAAGCTGCGCGCCGTGAAATTGGAGCCATCGTACATAAAATGCAGACGGTGGAAGAACAACTGAAGAGACTCGATCACTTTTCTCAGGAAAGATGACGACTGAGAGCGGATTTGATCCATGCCTTCAGGTACCTCAACATGTTCAATAACGCAGATCACTTATAGTTATTTTCATTTTAAAGTGATCCGCAAGATCAATAAAACTGTCTACGACCTCAAATCGGTATTTTTTTAAAATCATATAAACATCCAATCGAACAACCTTCCTTCATAAATAGTTAGTGCGAAAACTATCATCTCCTATAAGACTCGCCAGATTCACCACTGCGTCTTTGCGACATAAGTGAATTGAATGATCTTGTTCATTCGCTCAGAAAGTGCATCAGCTCGTCCTGTAGGACACTGAAATGTCTGACGGACAGACTGAATAAGCAAAGCAGACAACTTCGTTATGAGCCTAAAAGATTTCCGATGCATTTTCTTAAATGTTTCCTTGCATATTCACGGGCTCCTCCTCTTCATCTTTTTGCTTCTCATTTTTTTCTCCGTCTCCTCCTCCTTCTCCTAATCCTCCTTCATTAACTTATCTTCCTCTTCTTCTTCTTCTTCTTCTTTTTCTTCTTCTTCTGCTTCTTCTTTTTTCCTTCTTCCTCCTCCTCCTCCTTCTCCTCTTCCCCCTCCTCCTCCTTTTCCTCTTCTTCCTCCTCTTCCTCTTCCTAACAACAACAACAACAAAACTAAAAACAATAGGAACTACAATAAATCAAAAAACATCAAGAGTGCAAACGACAAAAACAACAAATGGATGAGAAAGGCGAGGAATAATACGAAGAAAAGTGAAGATGCAGCGCCGAAAAATCTGACCTCGAGGGACGGTCGTTGAAAATCATTGGTCCGTCTTGATATTGGGACGTGTGTGTGTGTGTGCGTGTGTGTGTGTGTGTGTGTGTGTGTGTGTGTGCGCGTGTGTGTGTGCGTGTGTGTGTGTGTGTGTGTGTGTCGTTTTTATTGTCAAGTGCGAAAAGATGTTGAAAATCTGACCTGAAAAGAAACAAAAAGTCTCTCTCTCTCTCTCTCTCTCTCTCTCTCTCTCTCTCTCTCTCTCTCTCTCTCTCTCTCTCTCTCTCTCTCTCTCTCTCTCTCTCTCTCTCTCTCTCTCTCTCTCTCTCTCTCTCTCTCTCTTTTTCTGGTCTATTCCTCTATTGCCTGTGGCCTATGGTCTATTGACTGGCCTGTACTCTGGGACTGAAAGTGTTCTGAAGCGGGAAGGGGGGCGGAGCGTGTCATCTTCTTTCCCTAGAAGGCGAGAGTGATGCAGGGCTTTGTCTTGCACCATCATTTTTCAAGAACTTGTTTGGGCTGTATTAGGTAGTATTTTATGGCAGTATATTAGGCAGTATATCGATACCAGTGTAAAACAATAAATATCCAAATCTTCAAGTCGCTTGTGCTCGCTGTTTAACACTATGGCTGTGAGACATAGCCACTGCATAGTGACGAAAAGGTGGATTGATCCCTTTGGAAATAAGTGTTTAAGCAAAATCATGGGATATTGCTGAAATGACTTTGTGTCATACTTTGTGAGTGATTAGACGCTTGTTACCTGGAGTAGGTAGGTAGACACCTACTGAAAAAGGCGTGAGCTATTCCCGGTGAAGTATATACCGGAGGCGAGGGGGTTCTGCAAGCTTATCAAAGACCCTACTGTGGCCTCACTTTCCGTTTCACTATTACCTCATTAACACTAGAGCATAGACTTCACAACTAGTTGACGGGAAATCTCTTCAGTCTTGGCGCGCTGGCTTCGCGTAAGGGGCCGATTGTTATGGCGACTTTCACTGCGACAACTCAAACACACTCTGCGTTCTTACTCCGAATTTAAGTGGAAACAGGACGAAATCTTCAAGTTTTAGTGCATACAAGCAGGCAGGAGTGTCTCTAGAGTGATTTGGTCGAGGATTCAAGGTAACTTATATAAAATAGCACCATGCGTGCACTTTGAAAACGTTATGTAAAAAATGGCAAATTTGCGTAACTTTAGGTTGAAATCTTTACGTAAAATGAATGATAACTGTAGGATAGTGAAGTCCACAGTTTTACGTATTAGGAAACAAGAAATGTACGTTTAGTTAGTGCCTACATGGCAACTCAGCTCAATTCCCGCGTCGCCTAACTCGCCTTAGGCACGCAGTCAGCTGGGCACTTCCCCTCTGTAAAGGATTATCGCTGTCCTGCCTCTGTTTACTCTCCAAGTAAAGGACCTACAGTTATTCATCGTCTCTGTACCCTTCCCCACAACTGCAAGGATCCAGAGGACGATACAAGAAGACACAGAAGGCAGTGGATCGAGTGGAAGTGACGGAGGAGACACAAGATATGAGGACGCCGCGACCCCGTGGAGTAAACTGTGGAGGAGCCGTACTACGCCATCAGTGCAGTGACTCAGTGTTGTGTGCAGTGCAGTGGTGTGTTCAGTGCAGTGTGGTAGTGAGGGGGCTGTTCACTACGTCCTACGGGGTCGAGTATGTGTGCATGGGGAAGGCCAACTCTGACCCGACTGAGCACTCTTTCGGCAAGCGCCGCACCATGTGCGGCGCCAACTACTGGACGAGCGTGCAGAACTTCATGGTGAGCAACAGGTTGGCCCCGCGCCTGCATTTGCTGAAGCTCGTCGGGTTCTTCCCCGGGGACGTGCAGGCCGACCTGGACCGGGCCAAGGCAGAGGAGAAGGTGATCTTGGCCCAGCTTGCCAGGGAGCTGGCCGACGACCAGCCGGACCCGCCGACGGACGAGTTGCTCCTCGCCGCGGTCGGCAACTACGCCGGCTACCTGGCCAGGAAGGTCCAGGCCAACTCCTCTGTGGCCGAGTGCTGCAAGCAGGAGCTTGTCCAGCAGGAGGAGATGAAGATTACCGTGGAGCTCGAGAGGGGCGACCCGCCCTCTGTGATGTTCGACGCCCTGGTCGAGCTGGTCGACAGGGGAGAGCTGGAGACGGGCCGGGCGGTCCTGAAGCGGCCATCTCTCCCAATGGCCCACATGGCGTCCTTCGGGATGTCGCTGTGGGACTCCCTGATGTGCAGGGAGGACAAGAAGGAGCGCAGGTTGAGGTTCCTCTCCCTTGCCATGCGCCACAGGGACGGGTTCAGGCACCTCCTGGAGTTCCTGGCGGCCTCAGACCCGACCTTGCAGGGGTACAGGTGCCAGGAGGGGCACAACCTGGCCAACACCATCTTGCCGCACATCAGCAGGTCCCTCTTCAACTGTTTCGGTGCTAATTTCTCCAAGGACGTGACCTCAGAAGCGAGGAAGAACAAGGCCTTGAAGCAGCCGACCGGCAGGAAGAGGAGCAGTATGGAGGAGGGCAGGAAGGAGACGGCGAGGAACAGGGACGTGTACAAGTCCAGGAAACTGACCGGGGCCCACAAGTCATAGGCCAAAAGGCTAAAGTGATTGTTCAGGGACGAGGGCCAGATAGCCGGCAAGACGTGCTGCGGCAATAGTGACATCGGAATTCAACCAAAATAAGTTGTGATTGTATATAGAAAAATGAATATTTTGCTTTTGTTGAGTAAAATTAAGATGTTTCTGCATGCTTTCCTCAAGTATTAAGTTTCTAATGTGAAAATTAAGTGATTTATTAGATGTTAAATACTTACGTAAAAATTGCACTAAATAAAAAAAAATAAGTAGCTATTTCGGGCAAAAACTTATAAGATATGCTAAATATTGCTATTGATTCTGAAAATATAAGTGATTATCTCTGCATTTGGTGATGTTTGTGCATCTAGCGTAAAATCTGAGGATTTTATAGCCTTTTTAAGTTTTGTTATACTTATATAAAAAACAATTAATCGGGATTTTATTAGGGAACGACTTTGAATTTTTTGATACCGCTGCTCATGGAGACTCATATATGCCTAAGGGAGGTGCCTGTTTTAGTTTCAGGTCGCTAGCTGCTTTGGTTTTGAAAATATTTAAATTTTAAATTTTTGAAAATCGGCCCCCTGCGAATCGGCCCCGCGCCCCGTTTCCCGTCAAGAGATTGTGAAGTCTATGACTAGAGAGTAGTCCAGCATTCTCTCTAAAGTAAAATTCTTTTACTTTCCACACCACACGATATACATGCAACACATACATAATTTCCTTAAAATCATCCAAAATGTATTATGGATAAAGTACAAAACAGTACCTTGGAGCCCCCATCTGGGGAAGAGACTTGAAATGTCACCAGGTCGGACTCACTTTGTGATGTCGACCTAAGGAGGTGTCGATAGCTCTCTCAACTTTTTCTTCATCAACTTCTACAACATTTGCCGTTTTTACTCTAATTTCCATTCTGTGGAACATCTCTCCTTCTTTAAACCTCATCTTCTCTTCCTAACCGAAATACAGGTTTCTGAGGTTAATGACAGTAATCTCTAAACTGTTCCCTCTTACTTCGTCTATCCCACCATCTTGCTAAGACTTAATTGTCACTCTATTACTAAGTACGTCTGTGCTGTTTATTTGTTTTTTGACTATATAAATTCCAAAGTGGAGTCCATCTTGACTCATTCTCCCTTCGCTAAAATCTCTATCCACGAAGATTTCAAAGTTCTTGACCAGCTTTTTCATTCCCTTTCACTGACAAGCCAGTTGAACAAGCCCATAACTTAGCTCTCCTCAATGATCTAAACTCGATTCTAGAGCATTTGGTTCAGTTTCCCTGACCGCCTTGGAGACATGTCCAACACTCTGTACCTTTTCCCACCTTCTAATCCTTCAGCATATTCTATTAAACTATTCTCTCCGTTCGACTCTTCTGATCATAACCTTATTCCCACATTCTGTCTAATCGCTCCTGGATACCCTCTGGACCCATCGAGGAGGCGGTACTTCTGGCATTATGCTTCAGTAGGGTGGGATGACCTGAGGATATACTTTCCCAGTTTCCCCTGGAATGATTACTGCTTACAGGTCAGAGACTCTTCCGTGTGTGCCAACGCATTACTTAGATGATTATATCTGGAATGGAGATTCACATTCCACATGCTTTCTCTACTCATCATGCTAAAAAGTTTTGGTTCAATCATGCTTGTTGTCGTGCTATAAAAAATAGAGAGGCAGCTCTCAAAATGTACCTGAGCCTTCGAACTGCTGCTAATAATGATCTCTATATTTCTTCTCGCAATAGGGCCAAATCTACACCTCGACTCCCCAAAATGCCAGTCATCAATTGATAATGCCACAAATTTGCTTTCTCTAATTCTTCCAGACTTCTCGTTCCTAGCCTAAAATATCACTAACAATTTTCCGTCCTCATCTTTCCCACTTCTCCTTAGTCCTGATGGCAACCAAGCTGTCACATCTGTCTCTAAAACTGTCCTCGTCGGTCAAACTTTCTCAGAAAACTCCACTCTGGACGATTAAGGGCATATTCCACTTACTCATCCCCCCTCTGACTCCACTACACCTGCTATAAATTCTTAAGAATGATGTTTTCCAT
>NC_066544.1:3420467-3441399 GCF_024679095.1 Eriocheir sinensis
ATATATTAAATAATGTAAATATGTATAAAAATAGATATAGAAAATACACATAGAATAATGTAAAATCGTTACAAAATAAATAAACAGAATATAAATAAAATAATGAAAATTTGTATGAAAATAAAGATGCAAAATACCCATAAATTAACACATATTTGTTTAAAGATATACATACAAAAAAACACATAAAATAAATGAATTTGTAATAAAATAAATATACAAAATGCACTTACAATAAAGTAAATTTGTATTGAAATAGATATACAAAATACACATCAATAATGTAAATTTGTATCAAAATATATATACGAATTCACATAAAATAGAGTAAATTTCTATGAAAATATTCATACAAAATACATTTAAATGATGTAAATAAGTATAAAAATATATATACCAAATACATATAAAATAATGTAAATTCGTATCAAAATAAATATACAAATTCAGATAAAAGACAGTATATTTGAAGGAAAATAAATATACAAAATACACATAAAATAACGAGAATTTGTGTAAAAATATATACAATATTACACAAAAATAATATCAATTTGTATGAAAATAGATATACAAAATACATATATAATTAGTTAAATTTTCATTTAAATACATGTACAAAATACACATGAAATAATGTAAATTTGTATGAAATGAAAACGAATAAACAAAATATACCGTACATTTTTATAAAATATATAAACAAAATACACATAGAATAATGTAAAATTTTATCAAAATAAATACAAAGAATGTCAATAAAATAATGTAAATTTGTATGAAAATAAAGATGCAAAATACCCATAAAATAAAGCATATTTTTATAAAACTACATATACAAAAATACACATAGAATAATTAAATTTGTATTAAAATTAATATACAAAATGCACATACAATATGGTAAATTTGTATTGAAATACATATGCAAAACACACATAAAACAATGTAAATTTATTTCAAAATATATATACGAATACACATAAAAAACGTAAATTTCTATAAAAATATATATAAAAAATACATACAAAAATACACAAAAATAATTTAAATTTGTATGAAAATAAACATACAAAATACACATAAGATTAGGTAAACTTGTATTGAAATACATATACAAAATACACATAAAATAATGTAAATTTGAATGAAAATACATAAACAAATACTCTTAAAATAACGTAAATTTTGTTTAAAATATATATACAAAATACAAATTAAATAATGTAAATATGTATTAAAAAATATATACAAAACACAAATAGAATAATGCAAAATCGTATCAAAATAAATACACAGAATATTAATAAAATAATGTAAATGTGTATGAAAATAAAGAAGCAAAATGCCCATAAAATTACGCATTTTTTTTAAAATATATATATCACAATACACAAAAATTAAATTTGTATTAAAATAAATATACAAAATACACATACAATAACGTAAATTTGTATTGAAATAGATATGCAAAATACAAATAAAACAATGTAAATTTGTTTCAAAATATATATACGAATACACATAAAATAACGTAGATTTCTATAAAAATATATATACAAAATACACATAAAATGAAGTAAATACGTATAAAAAAATGTATACAAAATACACATAAAATAATGTAAATTCGTATCAAAATAAATAAACAAAATACCAATAAAAGAATGTGTATTTGTATAAATATAAATATACAAAATACACATAAAATAACGTAAATTTATATAAAACTATATACAAAAATACACAGAAGTAATTCAATTTATATGAAAATAGATACACAAAATACACTTATAATTATTTAAAAAATAAGCTAAATTTGAGTTGAAATATATATACAAAATACATAAAATAAAGTATATTTGTATCAAAATATTTATACAAATACACATATAATAACGTAAATTTGTATAAAAATATATTAACAAAATACACATTAAATAATGTAAATACGTATAAAAAAATATGTACAAAATACACATATAATCATGTAATTCGTATCAAAATAGATAAACAAAACACCAATAAAATAAATAAATTTGTATGAGAAAACATTTAAAAAATACACATAAAATACCGAAGATTTCTATAAAAATATATGTACAAAAATGCACATGAAATAAATTTTTATAAAAATATATACAAAACACACATTAGATAATGTAAATGAGTATAAAATATGTATACAAAATACCTATCAAATAATCTAAATTCGTATCGAATTAAATAAACAAAATACCAATAAAATAATGTAGTTTTGGATGGAAAAATATATAGAAAATACACATAAAATAACCTAAATACAAATACAAATATACACATCAAAAATTTAAAATTGAATGAAATATATATACAAAATAAATATAAAATAAGGTTAATTTGTAATGAAATATATGTAAAAATACACATGAAATAATATAAATTTGTATGAAAATATATATACAAATACACATAAAATAACATGAATTAGGATAAAAATATATATTCAAAATAAACATTAAATAATGTATAAAAATATATATACAAAGTACATATAAAATAATGTAAATAAAATAATTTATATTTCAATAAAAAAAATTACAAAATACACATAACATAAGTAAAATTTGTAATAAAATAAATACAAAAAACCCAAGACATAATTTGGATTTGTATGAAAATAGATATACAAAATACAAATAAAACTAGGTAAATTTCTTTTGAAATATATATACAAAATACCCATAAGATATTGTAAATTTGTGTCAACATATATTAACAAATACACGTAACGTAACGTAACGTAACGAAACGTAAATTTGTATCAACTATATATACAAAATACATATTAAATTGATAATATTTTTTTTAAATATATGCAAAATACACATAGAATAATGTAAAATCGTATCAAAATAAATGAACAGAATATCAATAAAATGATGTAAATTTCAATGAAAATAAAGATGCAAAATACCCATAAAATAAAGCGTATTTGTATAATAATATATATGCAAAAATACACATGAAATAGTTAAATTTGTATTAAAATAAATATACAAAATACACATACAATAAGATAAATTTCTATTGAAATAGATATGCAAAATACACATCAAATAATGTACATTTGTATTAAAATATATATACGAAAACATAAAATAACGTTAATTTCTATGAAAATATATATAAAAAATACACATAAAATGATGTAAATACGTCTAAAAATATATATACAAAATACACGTAAAATAAGGTAAATTCGTATCATAATAAATAAACATAATTCCAATAAAAGAATGTATATTTGTAGGAAAATATATATACAAAAATACAAATAAAATAACTAAAATTTGTATAAGAATATATAAAAAAATACACAAAAATAATTTAAATTTGTTTGAAAATAGATATGCAAAATACACATAAAGTTAGGCAAATTTTTATTGAAATACATATACAAAACACACATAAATAATGTAAATTTGTATGAAAATATATAAACAAATACACATAATAACGTAAATTTGGAAAAAAATATATTTACAAATATACAATAAATATTTTAAATATGTATAAAAATATATATACAACATACTCATAAAATAATGTTAAATCGTATAAAAATAAATAACCAGAATATCAATAAAATAATGTAAATTTTTATGAAAATATATACTCAAAATACACATAAAAAATGTAAATACGCAGAAAAATATATATACAAAATACTCATAAAATAATGTAAACTCGTATCAAAATAAATAAACAAAATTCCAATAAAAGAATGAATATTTGTAGGAAAATATATACACAAAATACAAATAAAATAAGTAAAATTTGTATAAAAATATATAAAAAAATACACAAAATAATATAAATTTGTTTGAAAATAGATATGCAAAATACACACAAAGTTAGGCAAATTTGTAATGAAATACATATACAAAACACATATAAATAATGTAAATTTGTATGAAAATATATAAACAAATAGGTACACATAAAATAACGTAAATTTGGAAAAAAATATATATACAAAATATACATTAAATATTTCAAATATGTATAAAAATATATATACAAAATATTCATAAAATAATGGTAAATCGTATCAAAATAGATAAACAGAATATTAAAAAAAAATGTAAATTTGTATGAAAATAAAGATGCAAAATACCCATATAATAACGCATATTTGTATAAGAATATATATACAAAAATACATATAAAATAATTAAATTTGTATTAAAATAAATATACAAAATGCACACACAATAAAGTAAATTTGTATTGAAATAGATATGCAAAATAACCATCAATAATGTAAATTTGTATCAATATATATATATATATATATATATATATATATATATATATATATATATATATATATATATATATATATATATATATATATATATATATATATATATATATATATATATATATATATATATATATATATATATATATATATATATATATATATATATATATATATATATACATAATATATATAAAATAAGTATAAAATATATATACAAAATACATATATAATGACGTAAATAAGTATAAAAATATATATACCAAATATTCGTGTAAAAAAAAATAAACATAATTCCGATGAAAGAACGTATATTTGTAGGAAAATAAATATACAAAATACACATAAATTAACGAAAATTTATATAAAAATATATTCAAAAATAAACAAAAATAATTTCAATTTGTATGAAAATAGATATACAAAATACACATATAATTAGTTAAATTTGTATTTAAATACTTGTACAAAATTCACACAAAATAAAGTAAATTTGTATGAAATGAAAATATATATATATATATATATATATATATATATATATATATATATATATATATATATATATATATATATATATATATATATATATATATATATACGTATCTATATATATATATATATATATATATATATATATATATATATATATATATATATATATATATATATATATATATATATATATATATATATATGTATATATATATATATATATATATATATATATATATATATATATATATATATATATATATATATATATATTTATAAAATAAAATATTTACAAAGTACCCATAGAATAATGTTAAATCGTATTAAAATAAATAAACAGAATATCAATAAAATAATGTAAATTTGTATGAAAATAAAGATGCAAAATACCCATATAATAACGCATATTTGCATAAAAAATATATATACAAAAATACACATAAAATAATTTAATTTGTATTAAAATAAATATACAAAATGCACATACAATAAAGCAAATTTGTATTGAAATAGATATGCAAAATACACATAAATAATATAAATTTGGATATAAATATATTTACAAATACTCATACACAATGCATATAAAATGATGTAAATAAGTATAAAAATATATATATCAAATACACCTAAAATAATGTAATTTCGTATCAAAATAAATAAACAAAATTCCAATAAAATACGTATATATGTAGAAAAATAAATATACAAAATACACATAATATAACGAAAATTTGAATAAAAATATATACAAAAAAAATATATCAATTTGTATGAAAATAGATATACAAAATACACATATAATTAGTTAAATTTGTATTTAAATACATGTACAAAATACACATAAAATAATGTAAATTTGTATGAAATGAAAACAAATACACATAAAAAAACGTACATTTGTATAAAATATATATACAAAATACACATAGAATAATGTAAAATAGTATCAAAATATATACACAGAATATCAATAAAATAATTTAAATTTGTATGAAAATAAAGATGCAAAATACCCATAAAATAAAGCATATTTTTAAAAAAAATACATATACAAAAATACACATAGAATAATTAAATTTGTATTAAAATTAATATACAAAATGCACATACAATAAGATAGATTTGTATTGAAAAAATATGCAAAATACACGTAAAACAGTGTAAATTTGTTTCAAAATATATATACGAATACATATAAAATAACGTAGATTTCTATAGGAATATATATACAAAATACACATGAAATGATGTAAATACGTATAAAAATATATATACAAATTACACATTAAATAATGTAAATTCGCGTCAAAATAAATAAACAAAATATCAATAAAAGAATGTGTATTTGTTTAAAATAGATATACAAAATACACATAAAATAACCTAAATTTGTATCAAACTATATACAAAAATACAAAAAAATAGTTTGGATTTGTATAAAAATAAATATACAAAATATACATAAAATTAGGTAAATTTGAATTGAAATACATATACAAAATACACATAAAATAATGTAAATTTGAATGAAAATACATAAACAAATACACTTAAAATAACGTAAATTTGTATAAAAAAAATATGTACAAAACACAAATAGAATAATGTACAATCGTATCAAAATAAATATACAGAATATTAATAAAATAATGTAAATTTGTATAAAAATAAACAAGCAAAACACCCATAAAATAAAGCATTTTATTTTTAAATATATATACCAAAATACACATAAAAAAATAAATTTGTATTAAAATAAATATACAAAAAACACATACAATAAGGTAAATTTGTATTGAAATAGATATACAAAATACATATAAAACAATGTAAATTTGTTTCAAAATATATATACGAATGCACATAAAATAACGTAGATTTCTATAAAAAATATATATACAAAATACACATAAAATGAGGTAAATACGTGTAAAAAAATGTATAGAAAATACACATAAAATAATGTAAATTCGAATCAAAATAAAAAGACAAAATACCAATAAAAGAATGTGTATTTGTATAAATATAAATATACAGAATACACATAAAATAACGTACATTTGTATAAAACTATGTACAAAAATACACAAAAGTAATTAAATTTGTATGAAAATAGATATACAAAATACACGTAAAATTTGAATTAAAAAATATATACAAAATACATAAAATAATGTAAATTTGTATCAAAATATTTATACAAATACACATATTATAACGTAAATTTGTATAAAAATATATAAACAAAATACTCATTAAATACTTTATATACGTATAAAAAAATATGTACAAAATACACACATAATAATGTAATTTGTATCAAAATAGATAAACAATATACCAATAAATTAATGTATATTTGTATGTGAAAACATATACAAGATACTCCTAAAATAACGCAAATTTCCATTAAAATATATGTACAAAAATGCACATAAAATAAAGTAAATTTGCATAAAAATATAAATACAAAACACACATTAAATAATGTAAATGCGTATAAAAAAATGTATTCAAAATACCTATGAAATAATATAAATTTGTATCGAGTTAAATTTAAAAAATACCAATAAAATAATGTAATTATGGATGAAAATATATATAGAAAACACACATAAAATAACCTAAATACAAATACAAATATACACATAAAATAATTTTAAATTAATTGAAATAAATATACAAAATAAACATAAAATAAGGTAAATTTTAAATGAAATATATGTACAAAATACACATAAAATAATGTCAATTTGTAAGAAAATATACATACAAATACACATAAAATAACATGAATTTGTATAAATATATGTATTCAAAATGAACATTAAATAATGTAAATGCGTAAAAAAATATATATACAAAGTACATATAAAATAATGTAAATTCGTATCAAAATAAATCAACAAAATACCAATAAAATAATATATATTTGAATGAAATAAATTTACAAAATACACATAACATAACTAAAATTTGTTTTAAAATATAAACAAAAATACCAAGAAATAATTTGAATTTAAATGAAAACAGATAAACAAAATACACATAAAACTAGGTAAATTTCTTTTGAAATATATATACAAAATACCCATAAAATATTGTAAATTTGTGTCAAAATATATAAACAAATACACATAAAATAATGTAAATTTGTATCAAATATATATACAAAATACACATTCAATAATGGAAAAATGTATGAAAAATATATACACAATACACATAGAATAATGTAAAATCGTATCAAAATAAATGAGCAGAATATCAATAAAATAATATAAATTTCTATAAAAATAAAGATGCAAAATACCCATAAAATAACGGATATTTGTAGAAAAAAAATATATACAGAAATACACATAAAATAATTAAATTTGTATTAAAATAAATATACAAAATGCACGTACAATAAGGTAAATTTGTATTGAAATAGATATGCAAAATACACATCAAATAATGTAAATTTGTATTAAAATAAATATACGAAAACACATAAAATAAAGTAAATTTCTATGAAAATATATATACAAAATACACTTTAAATGATGTAAATACGTATAGAAATATAAAGACAAAATACACCAAAAATATGGTAAACTCGTATCAAATTCAATAAAGTAAATTTCAATAAAAGAATGTATATATGTAGTAGAATGAATATACAAAATAATATATAAAATAACTAAAATTTATATAAAAATATATACAAAAATACTTTCAATTTGTATGGAAATAGATATACAAAATACACATAAAATTTGGAAAATTTGTATTGAAATACATATACAAAATAACATAAAAAAGTGTAAATTTGTATGAAATTATATTAACAAATAGACATAAAGTAACATATATTTGTATAAAATATATATAGAAAATGCACATTAAATAAAGTAAATATGTAAAATAAAATACATACAAAATACACATAGAATAATGTAAAATCGTATCAAAATAAATACAAAAAATAAAAATAAAATAATGTTAATTTGTATAAAAATAAAGATGCAAAAAACCCATAAAAAAGCATATTTTTATAAAAATATGTATACAAAAACACATCAAATAATTAGATTTGTATTAAAATCAATATACAAAATGCACATACAATATGGTAAATTTGTATTGAAATAGATATGCAAAACACACATAAAACAATGTAAATTTATTTCAAAATATACCATCAAAAACGTAAATTTCTATAAAAATTATATATGAAAAATACATACAAAAATACACAAAAATAATTTGAATTTGTATGAAAATAAAAATACAAAATACACATAAAATTAGGTAAATTTGTATTGAAATACATATACAAAATACACATAAAATAATGTATATTTCAATGAAAATATATAAACAAATACACTTTAAATAACGTAAAATTGTATAAAATATATATACAAAATACACATTAAATAATGCAAATATGTATGAAAAAAATATATACAAAACACAAATAGAATAGTGTAAAATCGTATCAAAATAAATACACAGAATATTAATAAAATAATGTAAATTTCTATGAAAATAATGATGCAAAATACCCATAAAATAACGCACTTTTTATAAAATATATATATACCAAAATACACATATAATACTTAAATTTGTATTAAAATAAATATACAAAATGCACATTCATTAAGGTAAATTTGTATTGAAATAGATATGCAAAATACATATAAAACAATGTAAATTTGTTTCAAAATATATATACGAATACACAAAATAACGAATATTTCTATAAAAATATATATACAAAATACACATAAAATGAAGTAAATACGTATAAAAAAATGTACACAAAATACACATAAAATAATGTAAACTGGTATCAAAATAGATTAAAAAATACCAATAAAAGAATGAGTATTTGGCAAAATACCCATAAAATAACATTTAAAAAAAAAAAATGTATACCAAAATACACATAAAATATTAAAATTTGTATTAAAATAAATATACAAAATGCATATACAATAAGGTAAATTTGTATTAAAATAGATATGCAATATGCATATAAAACAATGTAAATTTGTTTCAAAATATATATACGAATGCACATAAAATAACGTAGATTTCTATAAAAATATATACAAAATACACATAAAATGAAGTAAATACTTATAAAAAAAATGTATACAAACACACATCAAATAATGTAAACTCGTATCAAAATAAATAAACAAAATACAAATAAAAGAATGTGTATTTGTATAAATATAAATATACAAAATACACATAAAATAACGTAAATTTGTTTCAAACTATATACAAAAATACACAAGTAATTAAATTTGTATGAAAATACATATACAAAATACAAATAAAAAAAGCTAAATTTGAATTGAAATGTATATACAAAATATATAAAATAATGTAAATTTGTCTCAAAATATTTATTCAATACATATAATAAAGTAAATTTGTTTAAAAATATATAAACAAAATACACACTAAGTAATGTAAATACGTATAAAAAATATGTATCAAATACACATATAATCATGTAACTCTTATCAAAATAAATAAATGAAATAGCAATAAAATAATGTAGATTTGCATGAGAAAACATATACAAATACACATAAAATAACGCAAATTTCTCTAAAAATATATGTACTACAAAAATGCACATGGAATAAAGTAAATTTGCATAAAAATATATATACAAAACACACATTAAGTAATGTAAATGCGTATATAAAATAACCTAAATTTGTATAAAACTATATACAAAAATACACAACAATAATTCAAATTTGTATGAAAAGAAATATACAAAATACACATAAAACATGTTAAATTTCAATGAAAAGAAATAAACCAAAACACTTAAAATAACGTAAATTTGTATAAAATATATCTACAAAATACACATTAAATAATGTAAATATGTATAAAAAAATATATTCAAAACACAAATCGAATAATGTAAAATCGTATCAAAATAGATACACAGAATATTAATAAAATAATGTAAATTTGTATGAAAATTAAGATGCAAAATACCATATATATACCAAAAAACACATCAAATATTTGAATTTGTATTAAAATATATATACAATTTGTATTGAAATAGATATGCAAAATACATATAAAACAATGTAAATTTGTTTCAAAATATATATACGAATACACATAAAATATCTTAGATTTCTATAAAAATATATGTACAAAATACACATAAAATGAAGTAAATACGTATAAAAAAATGTATACAAAATAAACTTAAAATAATGTAAATTCGTATCAAAATAAATAAACAAAATACTAATAAAAGAATGTGTATTTGTATATATATAAATATACAAAATACACACAAAACAACGTAAATTTATATAAAACTATATATAAAAATCCACAGGAGTAATTAAATTTGTATTAAAATAGATATACAAAATACACATAAAATAAACTAAATTTGAATTGAAATTTGTATCAAAATATTTATACAATTACACATATAATAACGTAAATTTATATAGAAATATAAAAACAAAATACACATTAAATAATATAAATACGAATGAAAAATATGTACAAAATATACAAATAATCATATAATTCGTATCAAAATAGATAAACAAAATACAATTAAAATAATGTAAATTTGTGTGAGAAAACATATACAAAATACTCATTAAATAACGACAATTTCAATAAAAATATTTGTACAAAAATGCACATAAAATAACGTAAATTTGCATAAAAATAAATATACAAAACACACATTAAATAATGTAAATGCGTATAAAAATATGTATACAATTACCTATGAAATAATCTAAATTCGTATCGAATTAAATTAACAAAATCCAATAAAATAATGTAATTTTGGATGAAAATATATATATAGAAAATACATATAATATAATCTAAATACAAATATAAATTTGCACATAACATAATTTAAAATTGAATGAAATAGATATACAAAATAAACATAAAATAAGGTAAATTTGTAATGAAATATATGTAAAAATGCACATAAAACAACGTAAATTTGTATGCAAATATATATAGAAATACACATAAAATAACATGAATTTGTATAAAATTTGTATGAAATTATATACGAATACACTCAATAAAATAACGTAATTTTTTATGAAAATATATATATATATATATATATATATATATATATATATATATATATATATATATATATATATATATATATATATATATATATATATATATACAAATATACATATAAAATAATGTAAATACGTGAAAATATATATACAAAATACACATAAAATAATGTAAATTCGTATCAATATAAATAAACAAAATTCCAATAAAAAGGATGTATATTTGTAGGAAAAAAATATATATATATATATATATATATATATATATATATATATATATATATATATATATATATATATATATATATATATATATATATATATATATATATATATATACAAATAAAATATATAAATTTTGTATAAAAGTATATAAAAATACACAAAAATAATTTAAATTTGTTTGAAATAAATTTGTAAAATACACATAAAATTAGGCAACTTTGTATTGAAATACATATACAAAACACATAAAATAATGTAAATTTGCATGAAAATATATAAACAAATACACATAAAATAACGTAGATTTGGATAAAATATATATACAAAATATACATTAAATAATTTAAATATGTATAAAATATATACACAAAATATACATAGAATAATGTAAAATCGTATCAAAATAAATAAACAGAATATCAATAAAATAATGAAAATTTGAATGAGAATAAATATGCAAAATTCATAAATGTATAAAATATATGTACGAAAATACATATAAAATATTTAAATTTGTATTAAAATAAATATACAAAATGCATATACAATAAAGTAAATTTGTATTGAAATAGATATGCAAAATACACATCATATGCATTGGCTGGAGTAGGTAGGAAGACACCTACCGAACGGGCGCAAGCCACTCCCGGTGAGGTATATATGGGATGTGAGAAGGGAGCTGAAGCCCTCCAAAGACCCTTCCCATGTCCTCACTAACCGTTTCCCTATTGTCTCACCAACACCGGAGAGTAGTTCAGCATGCTCTCTTTATCCACACCACACTACATTCACACAACATATACACCTTTTCCCAAAATTAAAATTTCAAAATGGCGCACATACACCAAGCCTCGGAGTCCCCGCCTGGGGGGGGGACCACAAATTCCCCCAGGGAGGACTCCCCTTCTGGCTGCCGACCCGAGAGGTGTCTTGATAACTCCTCGAACCTCTTTCTTCTCAATTTCTGCAACATTCGCGGTCTTCGCTCTAATTTTCATTCTGTGGAACATCATCTCTCCTCCTCTAAACCTCACCTTCTCTTCCTTACCGAAACACAGGTTTCTGAGGCAACTGACAGCAATCTCTACTCTGTTCCCTCCTACTATCTCTATCCTAAATTTCAATCCAAAGCTGGATGTTGCGCCTACGTGCGCAACGACATCACTTGCTCTCGTGCCCACGACCTTGACTCTTCTGAATTTTCCACCATCTGGTTAAGACTTCACTGTCATTCTATTACTAAATACATCTGTGTTGTTTATCTCTCACCTAACTCTACCAACTATGTAAAATTCTTTGACTATTTGAATTCTAAAGTGGAGCACATCTTGACCCACTCTCCCTTCGCTGAAATCTCCATCCTAGGAGATTTCAATGTTCACCACCAGCTTTGGCTTTCATCCTCTTTCACTGACCATCCTGGTGAACAAGCCTACAACTTTGCTATCCTCAACGACCTAGAGCAGTTGGTCCAGCACCCTACACGTATTCCTGACCGTCTTGGAGATCGGCCCAACATTCTAGACCTCTTCCTTACCTCAAACCCTTCTGCTTATTCTGTCAAACTGTTCTCTCCGTTGGGCTCCTCCGATCACAATCTTATTTCTGCATCCTGTCCTATCGCTCCTGTACACCCTCTGGACCCACCGAAGAGGCGATGCTTCTGGCATTTTGCTTCAGCTCGGTGGGACGACCTGAGGATGTACTTTTCCATTCCGTGGAATGATTATTGCTTCAGGATAGAGACCCTCTGTGTGTGCTCAGCGCATCACAGAGGTGATTATCTCTGGAATGGGCATACATTCCTCGTTCTTTCTCTACTCCTCACGCTAAAAAGCCTTGGTTTAATCACGCTTGTTCTCGTGCTGTCAATGATAGAGGTAGCTCACAAAAGATACCAGAGCCTTCAAACTAATGCTAATTATGAACTTTACGTTTCTGCCCGAAATCGTGCCAAATCTATTCTCCGACTAACCAAAATTCTTTCATTAATAGAAAATGTCAAAACCTTGCTTTCTCTAACTCTTCCCGTGACTTCTGGCATCTAGCCAAAAACATCTCCTCAACTTCACTTCTTCATCTTTCCCTCCACTCCTCAGTCCTGACAGCAACACTGCCGTCTCATCTATCTCTAAGGCTGAACTCTTCTCTCAAACTTTTCTAAAAACTCCACTCTGGACGATTCTGGGCATCTTCCTCCTACTCATCCCCCTCTGACTCCTTTATGCCTGTTATAAAGATTCTTCAAAATGATGTTTTCTATGCCTTCTCTGGCCTCAATCCTCAGAAGGCTTATGGACCTGATGGAGTGCCTCCTATTGTCCTTAAAAACTGTGCCTCCGTGCTGTCACCCTGCCTGGTCAAACTCTTTCGCCTCTGCCTGTCAACATCTACCTTTCCTTCTTGCTGGAAGTATGCCTTCATACAGCCTGTACCTAAGAAGGGTGACCGCTCCAATCCCTCAAACTACCGTCCTATTGCTTTACTTTCTTGTCTATCTAAAGCTTTTGAATCAATCCTTAACCGGAAGATTCAAAAGCACCTTTCCACGTCTGACCTTCTATCTGATCGCCAGTATGGGTTCCGCAAGGGCGTTCTACTGGTGATCTCCTAACCTTCTTAACTGACTCTTGGTCATCCTCTCTTAGCCGTTTCGGTGAAACTTTTTGCTATTGCGCTGGACATATCAAAAGCTTTGATAGGGTCTGGCACAAATCTTGCTTTCTAAACTACCCTCCTACGGTTTCTATCCTTCTCTCTGTACCTTTATCTCCAGTTTCCTTTCTGACCGTTCTATTTCTGCCGTGGTAGACAGTCACTGTTCTTCCCTAAATCTATTAACAGTGGTGTCCCACAGGGTTCTGTCCTATCTCCCACTCTTGTTCTGTTGTTCATTGATGATCTTCTTTCCAAACCGAACTGTCCTATCCATTCCTACGCCGATGATTCCACTCTGCATTATTCAACTTCTTTTAATAGAAGACCCACCCTTCAGGAACTTAACGACTCAAGGCTGGAGGCTGCAGAACGCAGCCTCAGACCTTACTATTATTTCCGATTGGGGCAAGAAGAACCTGGTGTCCTTCAACGCCTCAAAAACACAGTTTCTCCACCTATCCACTCGACACAATCTTCCAAACACCTATCAGTTATTCTTCGACAACACTCAGCTGTCACCTCCTTCTTCACTAAACATCTTCGGTGTATCCTTAACTCAAAATCTTAATTGGAAATTTTATATCTCTTCTTTTGCTAAAACAGCTTCCTCGAGATTGGGCGTTCTGTACCGTCTCTGCCAGTTCTTCTTCCCCACACAGATGCTGTCCATATACAGGGGCTTTGTCCGTCCTCGTATGCGGTATGCATCTCATGTGTGGGGGGGCTCCACACACACAGCTCTACTAGACAGTGGAGGCAAAGGCTCTTCTTCTCATCAGCTCTCCTCCTAATACTGATATTCTTCTACCTCTTAAATTCCGCCGCAATGTTGCATCTCTTCCTATCTTCTTTTGATTTTTTCATGCCGACTGTTCTTCTGAACTTGCTAACTGCATGCCTCCCCTCCTCCCGCGACCCCGATGCACTCAACTTTCTACTCTTGCTCATCTCTAAATTGTTCAAACCCCTTATGCAAGAGTTAACCAGCATCTCCATTCTTTCATACCTCACGCTGGTAAACTCTGGAACAATCTTCCTTCATCTGTATTTCCTCCCGCCTACGACTTGAACTCTTTCAAAAGGAGGGTATCTGCACACTTCTCCTTCCGAAATTGACCTCTCTTTCGGCCACCTCTTTGGATTCTTTTTAGGAGCAGCAAGTAGCGGGCTTTTTTATTACTGTTTCCTTTTTATGTGCCCTTGAGGTGTCTCCTTTGCTGTAAAAAAAAAAAAAAATCAATAATGTAAATTTGTATCAAAATATATATACGAATACTTCTAAAATAGAGTAAATTTCTATGAAAATATACATACAAAATACATATAAAATGATGTAAATAAGTATAAAAATATATATATATAAAAAAATAAAGAAAGAAAATTCCGATAAAAGAACGCATATTTTGAGGAAAATAAATATACAAAATACACATAAAATACCGAAAATTTACATAAAAATATATACAAAAATACACAAAAGTAATTTCAATTTGTATGAAAATATTTATACAAGATACACATATAAATAGTTAAATTTTTATTTAAATACAAGTACAAAATACACATGAAATAATGTAAATTTGTAAGAAATGAAAACAAATACACATAAAGTAACGTACATTTGTATAAAATATATATACAAAATACACATAGAATAATGTAAAATCGAATTAAAATAAATACACAGAATATCAATAAAATAATGTAAATTTGTATGAAAATAAAGATACAAAATACCCATAAAATAAAGCATATTTTTATAAAAATACATATACAAAAATAAACATTGAATAATTAAATTTGTATTAAAATTAACATACAAAATGCACATACACATAAAATAACGTAGATTTCTATATAAATATATATACAAAATACACATGAAATGGTGTAAATACGTATAAAAATATATATTCAAAATACACATTAAATAATGTTAATTCCCTTCAAAATAAATAAACAAAATATCAATAAAAGAATGTGTATTTGTATGAAAATAGATATACAAAACACACATAAAATAACATAAATTTGAATAAAACTAAATACAAAAATACAAAAAAATAATTTAAATTTGTATGAAAAGAGATATACAAAATACACATAAAATTAGGTAAATTTGTATTGAAATACATATACAAAATACAATTAAAATAATGTAAATTTTAATGAAAATATATAAACAAATACAATTAAAATAACGTAAAATTGTATAAAATATATATACACAATACACATTAAATAATGTAAATCTGTATAAAAAAAATATATACAAAACACAAATAGAATAATGTAAAATCGTATCAAAATAAATACACAGAATATTGATAAAATAATGTAAATTTGTATGAAAATAAAGAAGCAAAATACCCATAAAATAACCCATTAAAAAAATAAAATAAAATATATATATATATATATATATATATATATATATATATATATATATATATATATATATATATATATATATATATATATATATATATATATATATATATATATATACACAAAAATTAAATCTGTTTTAAAATAAATATACAAAATACACATACAATAAGGAAAATTTCTTTTGAAATATATATATATAGAATATACATATAAAACATTTTAAATTTGTTTCAAAATATATATACGAATACACATAAAATAACGTACATTTCTATAAAATATATATTCAAAATATACATAAAGTGAAGTAAATACGTATAAAAAATGTATACAAAATTCATAAAATAATGTAAATTCATATCAAAATAAATAAACAAAATACCAATAAAAGAATGTGTATTTGTATAAATATAAATAAACAAAATACCTTAAAATAACGTAAATTTTTTAATACTATATCCAAAAAACACAGAAGTAATTAAATTTCTATGAAAACAGATATGCAAAATACACAAAATAAGCAAAATTTGAATTGAAATATATATACAAAATACATAAAATAAAATGAAATTTAACCATCAAAATATTTATACAAATAAACATATAATAACGTAAATTTGTATAAAAATATATAAACAAAATACACAGTAAATAATGTAAATAGGTATAAAAATATGTAAAAATACACATATAATCAAGTAGTTCATATCAAGATTAATAAACAAAAATACCAATAAAATAATGTAAATTTGTATGAGAAAGCATATACAAAATACACATAAAATAGCAAATTTCTGTAAAAATATGTACAAAAATGCACATAAAATAAATTTGCATAAAATATCTATACAAAACACACATTAGATAAATGTAAATGAGTATAAAAATAATATACAAAATACCTATGAAATAATCTAAATTCGTATCAGATTAAATTAGAAAATACCAATAAACTAATGTAATTATGGATGAAAATATATATAGAAAATATACATAAAATAACCTAAATACAAGTAAAAATATAAACATAAAATAATTTAAAATTGAATGAAATAAATATACAAAATAGACTTAAAATAAAATAAATTTGTAATGAAATATATACAAAATACACATAAAATAATGTCAATTTATATGAAAATATATATACAAACACACATAAAATAACATGAATTTGTATAAAATATATATTCAAAATAAACATTAAATAATGTAAATGCGTGTAAAATATATATATACAAAGTACATATAAAATAATGTAAACTCGTATCAAAATAAATCAACAAAATACCAATTAAATAATATATGTTTGATTGAAAATAAATCTACAAAATACACATAAATAAAATTTGTTTTAAAATATATACAAAATACACAAAATAATTTGAATTTGTATGAAAATAGATATACAAAATACATCAACTAGGTAAATTTCTTTTGAAATATCATACAAAATACCGTACGATATTGTAAATTTGTGTCAACATATATAACAAAATACATGTAACATGTAACGTAAAGTAACGTAACGTAAATTTGTATAAAATATGTTTAAAAATACACATTAAATTAGGGAAAAATGTATAAAAATATATATATATATATATTCACAATACACATACAAAAATACATATAAAACAATGTTAATTTGTTTCAAAATATATATACGAATACACATAAAATAACGTGATATCTATAAAATATATATACAATATAAACATAAACTTAAATAAATACGTATAAAAAATTATACAAAATACAAATAAAATAATGTAAATTCAATATCAAAATAAATAAATGAAAATACCAATAAAAGAATTTACCATTTGTATAAATATAAATATACAAAATACACATAAAATAACGTAAATTTGTATAAAACTATATACAAAAATACACAAAAGCAATTAAATTTGTTTAAAAATACATATATTACATAATACATATAAAATAAGCTAAATTTAGTTGAAAAATATATCCGAAATACATAAAATAATATTAAATTTGTAACATCAAGAAATATTTATACAAATACACATATGATAACGTAATTTTTTATAAAAATATATAAACAAAATACTCATTAAATAAGTATAAATACGTATAAAAATGTATAATACAAAATACGCATATAATAATATTATTCGTATCAAAATAAATAAACAAAAATACCAATAAAATAACGTAAAAAATTTTACATGTGAAAGAAACATACACAAAATAAACAAAAAAATAACGCAAATTATGCAGAAATATATGTACCAAAAAATCCACATGCAAAATAAAATAATTTACATAAAAATATATATAAAACAGAACATTAAAATAATGTAAAATGCAAGTAAATATAAAAGAATGTATTACAGAAATACTATATCAAATAATCTAGATTCGTGTTGAATTAAATTAACAAAATACCAAAAAAAATAATGCAATTTTGGATGAAAATATACATATAGAAATATACATAAAATAACCTAAATAAATACAAATATACACATTAAAATTATTTAAAATTGAATAAATTAATGCTACAAAATAAACATAAAATAAGTTAAATTTGTAATGAAATATATGTCACAAAATACACATAAAATAATGTAAATTTGTATGAGAAATATATATACAAATACACATAAAATAGCTTATAAGATTTGAATAAAGTATATATTCAAAATGAGCAAACATTCAATAATGTGAAATCCGACATAAAAAATAATATATACAAAGTACATGAGAATAATGTAAGAGATTTCATCAAAAATAAAGTCAACAAAATATACAATAAAATAATATATATTTAAAGGAAAGAAAATAGAGATTTACCAAAATACATAACGTAATATACAAGGAAATTTGTAACCATTCAATATATACCAAGAAATATACAGAGGAAATAATTTGAGGGATTCGATATGTAAGATATGATATGGCAAATACACACATAAAAACCCAAGTGAAATTTCTTTTGAAATATATATACAAAATACCCATAAATGTGTTAATGAAATTTGTGTCCGATAAAATATATAAGCAAATACACAAAAATATACATAGAATTAATTATAAAATATATATACAAAATACACATTAAATATTATTAAGGAAAAGTAATAAAATATAATATATGCAAAATACATACAGAATGAGAAATATGCAAAATCATTAGCGTCAAAATAAATGAACAGAATATCAATAAAATAATATAAATTTCTATGAAAATAAAGATGCAATACCCATAAAATACATATTTGTATAAAATATATATTCAAAAATACACATAAAATAAAAATTAAATTTGTAATAAAATAAATACAAAATGCACATACAATAAGATAAATTTGTATTGAAGAGATATGCAAGCCATAAACAATGTATATTTGTATTAAAATATGTATACGAAAACACATAAAATAACATGAAATTTTATATAAAATACATTTAAAATAATATAATTTATTTAAAAATATATTTAGCATTTAAATAACGTAAATTTGTATAAAATATATATACAATAAACATTAAATAATGTAAATATGTATAAAAAAAAAATATACAAAACACAAATAGAATAATGTAAAATCGTATCAAAATAAATACACAGAATATTGATAAAACAATGTAAATTTGTATGAAAATTAAATTTAAATACCCAAAAATAACAACATTTTTTTATAAAAATATATATACCAAAATACATAAAATATTTACAAATTTATTGTTACACATAAAATATTCAAAT
>NC_066544.1:3460576-3473076 GCF_024679095.1 Eriocheir sinensis
TGACTCTTCCATGCCTGTTATTAAGATTCTTAAGAATGATGTCTTCTATGCCCTCTCTGGCCTCAACTCTCAAAAGGCTTATGGACCTGATGGAGTGCCTCCTATTGTCCTTAAAAACTGTGCTTCCGTGCTGACACCCTGCCTGGTCAAACTCTTTCGCCTGTGCCTATCAACATCTACCTTTCCTTCCTGCTGGAAGTATGCCTTTGAACAGCGTGTGGCTAAGAAGGGTGACCGTTCCAATCCCGCAAACTACCGCCCTATAGGTTTACTTTCCTGTCTATCTAAAGCTTTGGAATCAATCCTTAACAGGAAGATTCAAAAGCACCTTTCCACGTCTAACCTTCTATCTGATCGCCAGTATGGGTTCCGCAAGGGGCGTTCTACTGGCGATCTTCTTGCTCTCTTAACTGACTCTTGGTCATCCTCTCTTAGCCGTTTCGGTGAAACTTTCTCAGTTGCGCTAGACATATCGAAAGCCTTCGATAGAGTCTGGCACAAGTCTGTGCTTTCTAAACTGCCCTCTTTCGGATTCTATCCCTCTCTCTGTTCCTTTATCTCCAGTTACCTTTCCGGCCGTTCTATCTCTGCGGTGGTAGACGGTTACTGTTCTTCCCCTAAACCTATCAACAGCGGTGTTCCACAGGGCTCTGTCCTATCACCCACTCTCTTCCTGTTATTCATCAATGATCTTTTTTCCATAACAAACTGTCCTGTCCACTCATACGCCGACGACTCCACTCTGCATTATTCAACTTCTTTCAAAAGAAGGCCATTACAACAGGAAGTACACGACTCCGGACTGGAAGCTGCAGAAAGCTTAACCTCAGACCTTACTATCATTTCCGATTGGGGTAGAAGGAATCTTGTGTCCTTCAGTGCCTCAAAAACTTAATTTCTCCACCTATCAACTCGACACAATCTTCCAAACACCTATCCCCTATTCTTCGACAACACTGGAAACTTCATATCTCCTCTCACGCTAAATCAGCTTCCTCGAGGTTGGGCGTTCTGTATCGTCTCCACCAGTTCTTCTCCCCCGCACAGTTGCTATCCATATACAGGGGCCTTGTCCGCCCTCGTATGGAGTATGCATCTCACGTGTGGGGGGGGCTCCACTCACACAACTTTTCTGTACAGAGTGGAATCTAAGGCTCTTCGTTTCATCCTCCTCCTTCTACTGGTAGTCTTCTACCTCTAAAATTCCATCGCGATGTTGCCTCTCTTTCTATCTTTTATCGCTATTTTCACGCTGACTGCTCTTCTGAACTTGCTAACTGCATGCCTCCCCCCCCTCCCGCGGCCCCGCTGCACACGACTTTCTACTCATGCTCATTCCTAAACTGTCCAAACCCCTTATGCAAGAATTAACCAGCATCTTCACTCTTTCATCCCTCACGCTGGTAAACTCGAACAATCTTCCTTCATCTGTATTTCGTCCTGCCTACGACTTGAACTCTTTCAAGAGAAGGGTATCAGGACACCTCTCCTCCCGAAATTGACCGCTCTTTCGGCCACCTCTTTTGATTCTTTTTATAGGAGCGAGTAGCGGGCTTTTTTTTTTATTGTTGCCTTTTTTTGTGCCCTTGAGCTGTCTCCTTTGTTGTAAAAAAAAAAAAAAATGGAGTGCAACTGTGCGGAGGAGAAGAACTGGCGGAGGCTGTACAGAACGCCCTACCTCGAGGAAGCTGATTTAGTAAGAAAAAAGATATAAAGTTTCCAGTTGAGATATTGAGTTGAGGATAGACCGAGAATGTTTAGTGTTGAAGAAGGTGATAGCTGAGTGTTGTCAAAGAATATGGGATAGTTGTTTGGAAGATTGTGTTGAGTGGATAGGTGGAGAAACTTTGTTTTTGAGGCGTTGAAGGGCACCATGTTCTTCTTGCCCCGATCGGAAATAATAGTAAGGTCTGAGGCTAAGCGTTCTGCTGCCTCCAGCCTGGAATCGTTTAGTTCCTGTTGGGTGGGTCTTCTATTAAAAGAAGTTGAGTAATGCAGAGTGGAGTCATCGGCGTAAGAATGGATAGGACAGTTCGTTTTGGAAAGTAGATCATCAGTGAACAATAGAAAGAGAGTGGGTAATAGGACAGAACCCTGCATGACACCACTGTTAATAGGTTTAGGGGAAGAACAATGACCGTCTACCACAGCAGAAATAGAACGGTCAGAAAGGAAACTGGAGATAAAGGTACAGAGAGAAGGATAGAAAACGTAGGAGGGTAGTTTGGAAAGCAAATATTTGTACCAGACCCTATCAAAGGCTTTTGATATGTCCAGCGCAACAGCAAAGGTTTCGCCGAAACGGCTAAGAGAGGATGACCAAGAGTCAGATTGGAAGGCAAGGAGATCACCAGTAGAACGCCCCTTGCGGAACCCATACTGGCGATCAGATAGAAGGCCAGAAGTGGAAAGGTGCTTTTGAATCTTCTGGTTGAGGATTGATTCAAAAGCTTTAGAGAGACAAGAAAGTATAGCTATAGGTCGGTAGTTTGAGGGATAGGAACGGTCACCCTTCTTAGGCACAGGCTGTATGAAGGCATACTTCCAGCAGGAAGGAAAGGTAGATGTTGACAGGCAGAGCCGAAAGAGTTTGACCAGGCAGGATGTCATCGTGTCAGCACGGAAGCACAGTTTTTAAGGACAATAGGAGGCACTCCATCAGGCCATAAGCCTTCTGAGGATTGAGGTCAGAGAGGGCATAGAAAATATCATTCTTAAGAATCTTGATAACAGGCATAAAGGAGCCAGAGGGGGGATGAGTAGAAGGTTAAACTTATCGAACAAGCTTACGGTTGTACCATACATCTCCCCCTCCACCCTCCCCTTCTCCTTTCCTTACACGGTGTCCCCTTTCTTTTGGGCACTATAAGTTGACCCTGACCCCTACCCTTCCTAGAGGGTGGGTTGGTAGCTTTTGCAAACACCTCTAATTGGAAATCTTGATAATTGAAGCATTTTACACACATTAGTGTAATTATACACAATTTTCGATGTATAATCACAAATAAATGGTTGATTGAATGGTAAATATATAGGTATAATTGAGTACATACCGTGAGTGAGACGGTTAGCATCTCTGGCAGTCAGCCAAGAGTCCACATGTTCCCGCTGCCACCACTTCTCTGCCCTTCGCTCCCACCCCGTCAAGCAAGGAGGCGTTAGAAAGGTGATCGAGCCCCATCAAAGCTATAGCAAAAGACTACCTGCTTGAGTTAATCAAGCAGGTGTGTTGACACGGCTAGGGATAATAATCATAATACAAACCTTGGAGGAAGAATACAAGAAGAGGGCATGATGTCACAAAAGTGAAGCCAGCTTGGCTCTGCTCCCTTCACCCCCTGCGGCCCTAAATTCCACCCAAAACATTGCCCGACTGGCTAAACGCGCGACACTCACACCCCTCAACATTTTGTCTCCATGCCAGCTTGCTCTACCTTTAGTCGCACCCACAGTGGCAGGGATAGCAGCATAACGTTTCCTCGGTAAGATACAATGATTTTTGTGGCGAAACATTGCATGAGAGGCGAGAAAACTGGGCTATAAAAAGAGCGACACAAAAGAATGCAAATGATTGCCTAGTAGTAATTTCAAGGGAATCATCTGTAATTCCTTTTCCATGGCTAATATGCATAAACAGATCTAACTGCTGCAATGTAGAGATCTTTGGGTGCTATTGTAAATGCTATGAGCACAAAGTTATTTTCCAAAACATCTGACATAAGTGCAATTGACAGGACCAAGTCGCCTTTACCAACATTCTCTCTCTCTCTCTCTCTCTCTCTCTCTCTCTCTCTCTCTCTCTCTCTCTCTCTCTGTCTGTCTGTCTGTCTCTCTCTCTCTTTAACATTCTCTCTCGTTCTTTCTTACATCCTTTCTCTCACATTGTCTCATTCTCACCTTTCATTCTCACTCTCTCAGTTTCATTCTCATTCTGTCCTTCACTCTCTCTCTCTCTCTCTCTCTCTCTCTCTCTCTCTCTCTCTCTCTCTCTCTCTCTCTCTCTCATTCTCATTCACTCATCTCATTATCATTATCAGGGTATTAGGGTAGGCGGTGGCTGAGTGGTTAGCGTGCTGGGCTCACATTCACCACGCCATGGACAACGTCGGTGTGAATCCCCACGCTATCACCTGGGATTATTCAGTCACCGCCGAGTGGCCTAAGACTACCCACATGCTGTCCAGAAGACCACCCATCAAAACTTAAATGTAGAGAAGTAAATTCAGACTGCACCAAATTTTTCTTCACCAATGTTGTAGAGCGAGAATGGAATAAGTTCCCAACTTCAGTGGTCCAGTGTAACACGACTGACTCCTTTAAAAACAAGCTCGACCGACACTTCCTTCAACTTAATATTAATTAGAGTAGAAATGCAAAGTTTTGGAGCCATCTGAAATGTAGAATCACTTAGGTTTAAGGACAGATCACCTAGTGTGGACCATGGGGTCTGTGTGGTCTGATTTTATATGTAAATATATGTAAAATAATTTTTTTTTCTCTCTCTCTCTCTCTCTCTCTCTCTCTCTCTCTCTCTCTCTCTCTCTCTCTCTCTCTCTCTCTCTCTCTCTTTTACAGGAGTTATTTTCTATTATTTATTCCACTCTTGCAAGTCGCTTTTTTTTCATCTCTGGTGATCAAGTCCTAAAAACATGTAACCAACCCCTCTCAGTAATTGGTACCTTCCTGCCCCAATACTTCCTTTTGTTTACTCGTAGTGAGTTTTGATCAAATCTGACACGCTTTACATAGACTTCTGTACATGTTTCTACATTAAAAGTAAGACCACGGTCTATATATAATGAACATTATACAGAGGAAGTGTGAGGGATCAAGGCGGATGTGGAACATTTCTTCTCAGCTTCTACGGAATAAAGACAAGGAAATGCTGTTGTTTTTCTATTAAAACCTGTGCAGTGTGCATACATCCTTAGTGCATATACTGCAGCAGTTGAATAACTAAAAACATATGATATGTAAAAGAAATAAGGCAGATAATCTCATTTACGCCGACGATCTGGGAGCGAGAAATACAATGTTTTGCGTGGAATTGCTGGCTCCGCCCACCGGCTAAAATCGACCCCCCTACCCCCCTTGCTTTAACTGACAGTGAAGAGCGACCCGCTGAGGGCCACTCCATGTATTATTCCTCCAAAATACAAACCCTAAAGTCTTTAACTACATTTTTAATCATTTATCAAGGAAACAAATTGACGATTCATATTAGATCAAATAAATTTCCTTATGAATCCTGGATCATATTAATGAAAGAAATATAGAATTGACTTATAAAACATGCGAAAGGGCTAACAAAGATGTGTCTGTCCGACCCCCAGGGTCGGACTGGCCTATGTGCCCGTGTGCCAATGGCACATAGGCCCTCTAAGGTACATGGGCCCCTGGACTTCACCCATGCGAAGTGATACTTTAGCTTATATGGGCCCGGTCCCCTTCCAGCCACTAGATAGCACGGCCCCCTTAAGCACCCCAGTCCGACTCTGCCGACCCATTGCCAGATTCCAACAATTTCGCCTTCCAACCCCTTCCCTTCCCTTCCGGAAAAAAAACCTTCGATTTTTATGGTAGTAGAAAATGGCCGAAGATGTTCAACAGCTGAAGGGGTTGCTGTATGGTACGGCCGTTAACCTCCTCACCCTGCCAGACATGATGCTGCCATCTAGGTGCGATATGGATAACTATTTCGTGTCTCCGTCTCGCGGGCAGCATTGCCCCTCCTTCTTCTCTAGACTCCTTGGTTCTTTTCCTCCTGAGAGTCCCTTTTATCCTGCTACACCGGTACGGACGCGGCTCGTTTACGTGCTGATGTAGTGTGAATCAACTCTTAGTGTAGTGCAGCTGACTTGTCTCCCATAACTCACTCTGCGAGTGGGGTACCTCTTTAGCAGACTGGTTAAGGAATGCCTCTCCCGTCTCGCTGGTCGCGGGTTCGATCCCCGGTGCCGGCAAAACCTTTCCTTGTCTGGATTAATTTTTCGTGTGTTTCGTTACACTCAGAGGTTGTGTGGGAGTATAGAAAGACAAAATTCTGGCATTTCACTGGTAGCAAAGCGGTGGGCATCCTCTCCTGTGATTCTGTTCTGTCTCCTCGAAGGGGTAACAGGTAGAGTGATGGCCCATGCTCTCCGAAGAGTTCATAGAAAATGGAAAATCTCAACACACAGAAATTAATCTAAATAGGAATGGGGAGACGTGTAGTGCAGGTGATTTGCCTGATGGGGTAGCCTCCCATAACTAACTCTGCGAGTGGGGTACCTCTTTGGCCGACTGGTTAAGGAGTGACTTTCCCATTTCGCTAGTCGCGGGTTCGATCCCCGGCGCCGGCAAAACCTTTCCTTGTCTGGATTGATTTCTCGTGTCAAGTTTTTTTCTTAATAAACCTAGATATCCCCATTTACAGAAATGCATCCCCGAGGTCACGCCGGTGAGCTGGATAACGGTTTTGCACTTACCCGAGAGTGTGTGCGGCCGTTTCAGGTAAGTTTCTTAGTATCCGAAGGAGATGGTAACGCATAAAAGAGAAAATAAATACCTGTCTGTCATTCTGGTGCGGCGCTTTTGAAAGGGATGAAATGCGTTCTTTAATTACAAAAAAAAAAAAAAAAAAAACTGAAATAATGATTATGCATTATCAATTATCCGTAAAAATTACGATGTGGGTATTGGAATTATGGAAAATGAATAATAGTACATGAAACACTAGAGAAACGTTACCACTGCGAACAGGTTAAATGAATTTACATTTAAATTGAAGGGTCTAGGAACTGCTCAAACAAATATTTCTGTCGATTACAAATAAAATATAATTTCATAATCTTGACAAAATGATGATTATGTGAAAATATTTTGGCCGCACACACACACACACACACACACACACACACACACACACACACAATGAATGATAACACTCCATAAGCCTCAAGCATTATCGAGTTTGGAAAGGAGCATCACGAACTTGATGAACCTGGCTGACTCCTGACTACTTGAGAGAGAGAGAGAGAGAGAGAGAGAGAGAGAGAGAGAGAGAGAGAGAGAGAGAGAAACCTCCATTTAAGCCACTTTCGATTTTTTTTATCTTTTCTTTGCTCGAACTTCATATATATATATATATATATATATATATATATATATATATATATATATATATATATATATATATATATCTATATATATATATTTTTTTTTACAACAAAGGAGGCAGTTCAAGGGCACATAAAAAAGAAAACAATAATAAAAAAAAAGCCCGCTACTCGCTGCTCCTAAAAAAGAAACAAAAGAGGTGGCCGAAAGGAAGATCAAATACGGGAGGAGAGGTGTCCTGATACCCTCCTCTTGAAAGAGTTCAAGTCGTAGGCAGGAGGAAATATAGATGAAGGAAGATTGTTCCAGAGTTTACCAGCGTGAGGGATGAAAGAGTGAAGATGCTGGTTAACTCTTGCATAAGGGGTTTGGACAGTATAGGGATGAGCATGAGTAGAAAGTCGAGTGCAGCGGGGCCGCGGGAGGGGGGGAGGCATGCAGTTAGCAAGTTCAGAAGAGCAGTCAGCGTGGAAATATCGATAGAAGATAGAAAGAGAGGCAACATTGCGGCGGAATTTAAGAGGTAGAAGACTATCAGTATGAGGAGGAGAGCTGATGAGACGAAGAGCCTTAGCCTCCACTCTGTCCAGAAGAGCTGTGTGAGTGGAGCCCCCCCACACATGAGATGCATACTCCATACGAGGGCGGACAAGGCCCCTGTATATGGACAGCAACTGTGCAAGGGAGAAGAACTGGCGGAGACGGTACAGAATGCCCAGCCTCGAGGAAGCTGATTTAAGAGATGAGATATGAAGTTTCCAGTTGAGATTTTGAGTTAAGGATAGACCGAGGATGTTTAGTGTTGAGGAAGGTGATAGCTGGGTGTTGTCAAAGAATAGGGGATAGTTGTTTGGAAGATTGTGTCGAGTGGATAGGTGGAGAAACTGTGTTTTTGAGGCGTTGAAGGACACCAGGTTCTTCTTGCCCCAATCGGAAATAATAGTAAGGTCTGAGGCTAAGCGTTCTGCAGCCTCCAGCCTTGAGTCGTTAAGTTCCTGAAGGGTGGGTCTTCTATTAAAAGAAGTTGAGTAATGCAAAGTGGAATCATCGGCGTAGGAATGGATAGGACAGTTCGTTTTGGAAAGAAGATCATCAATGAACAACAGAAAAAGAGTGGGAGATAGGACAGAACCCTGTGGGACACCACTGTCAATAGATTTAGGGGAAGAACAGTGACCGTCTACCACGGCAGAAATAGAACGGTCAGAAAGGAAACTGGAGATAAAGGTACAGAGAGAAGGATAGAAACCGTAGGAGGGTAGTTTAGAAAGCAAAGATTTGTGCCAGAACCTATCAAAAGCTTTTGATATGTCCAGCGCAATAGCAAAAGTTTCACCGAAACGGCTAAGAGAGGATGACCAAGAGTCAGTTAAGAAGGCTAGGAGATCACCAGTAGAACGCCCCTTGCGGAACCCATACTGGCGATCAGATAGAAGGTCAGAAGTAGAAAGGTGCTTTTGAATCTTCCGGTTAAGGATTGATTCAAAAGCTTTAGATAGACAAGAAAGTAAAGCTATAGGACGGTAGTTTGAGGGATTGGAGCGGTCACCATTCTTAGGTACAGGCTGTATGAAGGCATACTTCCAGCAAGAAGGAAAGGTAGATGTTGACAGGCAGAGGCGAAAGAGTTTGACCAGGCAGGGTGACAGCACGGAGGCACAGTTTTTAAGGACAATAGGAGGCACTCCATCAGGTCCATAAGCCTTCTGAGGATTGAGGCCAGAGAGGGCATAGAAAACATCATTTTGAAAAATCTTTATAACAGGCATAAAGGAGTCAGAGGGGGGATGAGTAGGAGGAATATGCCCAGAATCGTCCAGAGTGGAGTTTTTAGAAAAAGTTTGAGAGAAGAGTTCAGCCTTAGAGATAGATGAGACGGCAGTGTTGCCGTCAGGACTGAGGAGTGGAGGGAAAGATGAAGAAGTGAAGTTGGAGGAGATGTTTTTGGCTAGATGCCAGAAGTCACGAGAAGAGTTAGAGAAAGCAAGGTTTTGACATTTTCTATTAATGAAAGAATTTTTGGTTAGTCGGAGAATAGATTTGGCACGATTTCGGGCAGAAATGTAAAGTTCATAATTAGCATTAATTTGAAGGCTCTGGTACCTTTTGTGAGCTACCTCTCTATCATTGACAGCACGAGAACAAGCGTGATTAAACCAAGGCTTTTTAGCGTGAGGAGTAGAGAAAGAACGAGGAATGTATGCCTCCATTCCAGAGACAATCACCTCTGTGATGCGCTGAGCAATAATCATTCCACGGGAAATCGGAAAAGTACATCCTCAGGTCGTCCCACCGAGCTGAAGCAAAATGCCAGAAGCATCGCCTCTTCGGTGGGTCCAGAGGGTGTACAGGAGCGATAGGACAGGATGCAGAAATAAGATTGTGATCGGAGGTGCCCAACGGAGAGAACAGTTTGACAGAATAAGCAGAAGGGTTTGAGGTAAGGAAGAGGTCTAGAATGTTGGGCCGATCTCCAAGACGGTCGGGAATACGTGTACGGTGCTGGACCAACTGCTCAAGGTCGTTGAGGATAGCAAAGTTGTAGGCTTGCTCACCAGGATGGTCAGTGAAAGAGGATGAAAGCCAAAGCTGGTGGTGAACATTGAAATCTCCTAGAATGGAGATTTTAGCGAAGGGAGAGTCGGTCAAGATGTGCTCCACTTTAGAATTCAAATAGTCACAAAATTTTACATAGTTGGTAGAGTTAGGTGAGAGATAAACAGCACAGATGTATTTAGTAATAGAATGACAATGAAGTCTTAGCCAGATGGTGGAAAATTCAGAAGAGTCAAGGTCGTGGGCACGAGAGCAAGTGATGTCGTTGCGCACGTAGGCGCAACAACCAGCTTTGGATTGAAATTTAGGATAGAGATAGTAGGAGGGAACAGAGTAGAGATTGCTGTCAGTAGCCTCAGAAACCTGTGTTTCGGTAAGGAAGAGAAGGTGAGGTTTAGAGGAGGAGAGATGATGTTCTACAGAATGAAAATTAGAGCGAAGACCGCGAATGTTGCAGAAATTGAGAAGAACGAGGTTCGATGAGTTATCAAGACACCTCTCGGGTCGGCAGCCAAAAGGGGAGGCCTCCCTGGGGGAATTTGTGATCCCCCCCCCCAGGCGGGGACTCCCGAGGCTTGGTGAATGTGCGCCATTTTGAAATTTTAATTTTGGGAAAAGGTGTATATGTTGTGTGAATGTAGTGTGGTGTGGATAGAGAGATGATCTGTCTTTGGAGAGCATGCTGAGCTACTCTCTGGTGTTGATGAGACAATAGGGAAATGGTTAGTGAGGACTTGGGAAGGGTCTTCATAGGGCTTCAGCACACTCCTCATTTCCCATATATACCTCACCGGGAGTGGCTTGCGTCGTTTCGGTAGGTGTCTTCTTACCTACTCCAGGTGTGTATATATATATATATATATATATATATATATATATATATATATATATATATATATATATATATATATATATATATATATATATATATATATATATATATATATATATATATATATATATATATAGTTAACCAGCATCTTCACTCTTTCATCCCTCACGCTGGTAAACTCTGAAACAATCTTCCTTTATCTATATTTCCTCCTGCCTACGACTTTAACTCTTTCAAGAGGGTATCTGGACACCTCTCCTCCCGAAATTGACCCCACTTTTTGGCCACTCCTCTGTAATCTATTCCGGAGCAGTAAGTAGCGGGCTTTTTTTTTTTCATTATTTTTTTTTTTAAACGCCCTTAAACTGTCTCCTTTGCTGTAATATATATATATATATATATATATATATATATATATATATATATATATATATATATATATATATATATATATATATATATATATATATATATATATATATATATATATATATATATATATATATATATATATATATATATATATATATATATATATATATATATATATATATATATATATATATATATATATATATATATATATATATATATATATATATATACACGACTTGAACTCTTTCAAGAGGAGGGTATCAGGACACCTCTCCTCCTGTATTTGATCGTCCTGTCGGCCACCTCTTTTGCTTTACTTTAGGAGCATCGTGTATCGTGCTTTTTTTTTATTGTTGTCTTTTTTTGTTGCCCTTGAGCTGCCTCCTTTGTTGTAAAAAAAAAAAATATATATATATACATACATATATATATATATATATATATATATATATATATATATATATATATACACATATATATATATATATATATATATATATATATATATATATATATATATAGGGATGACCATGAGTAGAAAGCTGTGTGCAGCGGGGCCACGGGAGGGGGAAGGCATGCAGTTAGCAAGTTCAGAAGAGCAGTCAGCGTGAAAATATCGATAGAAGATAGAAAGAGAGGCAACATCGCGACGGAATTTAAGAGGTAGAAGACTATCAGTAAGAGAAGGAGAGCTGATGAGACGAAGAGCCTTGGACTCCACTCTGTCCAGAAGAGCTGTGTGAGTGGAGCCGCCCCACACGTGAGATGCATACTCAATACGAGGGCGCACAAGGCCCCTGTATATGTATAAAAGCTGTACGGGGGAGAACTGGCGGAGACGGTACAGAACGCCCAACCTCGAGGAAGATGATTTAGTCAAAGAGGAGATGTGACGTTTCCAGTTAAGATTTTGAGTTAAGGATATTTAATGTTGAAGAAGGTGACAGCTAAGTGTTGTCGAAAAATAGCGGATAGGTGTTTGGAAAAGTGTGTCGAGTTGATGGGCTGATAGGATTTGAGTCATTGAAGAACACAAGGTTCCTTCTACTCCAATCGGAAATGATAGCAAGGTCTGAGGTTAAACGTTCTGCAGCCTCCAGTGTGGAGTCATGTACTTCCTGTTGGGATGGACTTCTAATGAAAGAAGTTGAATAATGCAAAGTGGAGTCATCGGCGTATGAGTGGACAGGACAGTTTGTTATGGAAAGAAGATCATTGATGAATAACAGGAAGAGAGTGGGTGATAGGACAGAGCCCTGTGGAACACCACTGTTGATAGGTTTAGGGGATTAACAGTGACCGTCTACCACCGCAGAGATAGAACGGCCGTAAAGCAAACTGGAGATAAAGGAACAGAGAGAGGGATAGAATCCGAAAGAGGGCAGTTTAGAAAGCAAAGAATTGTGCCAGACCCTATTGAAGGCTTTCGATATGTCTAGCGCAACAGAGAAAGTTTCACCGAAACGGCTAATAGAGGATGATAAAGAATCAGTTTAGAGAGCAAGAAGATCGCCAGTAGAACTCTCCTTGCGGAACCCATACTGGTGATCAGATAGAAGGTTAGAAGTGGAAAGGTGCTTTTGAATCCTCCGGTTAAGGATTAATTCAAAAGCTTTAGAGAGACAGGACAGTAAAGCTA
>NC_066544.1:3478076-3520576 GCF_024679095.1 Eriocheir sinensis
TTAGATGTGATGTTTTATGCAACTCCCACCCAGCGCCACTTTACCTTCATTCATAACACACACACACACACACACACACACACACACACACACACACACACACACACACACAAGGAATACAAAATGATAAACAGAAGTAAAAGACGCCATTAGAGGAAACACAGCGAGCCTTAAAGAGTACTGATGGCGTAGACTTCAAAGGGGGTCACACAGACGGGCCTCAGAGACGAGTCGTGTAAACATGTAACGTCAAAATAACACAGGGGAGGGAACAGCTTTCTGGTGTGGCAAGGCGTAAATCTCACGGGATGTGTTCGCAGAGGGAATGAAAGGTGGAGGAGTGACTGGAGGGACTGAGGTTTAGAAGAATGACTTGGTGGGTTGCATGAAGGTTACTAGAGATTGAGTGAATACGGCGGAATGGCTGGAGAGATAGAGGGTGATGGAAGATATATGGGAAAGGAGAGGCGGTAAGCTCAGGTTACATGGATGACCGGACGAATGAGTAGAGAGAAGGAAAAAGAAAAAGGGAGAAGGGAAGAACGACAAAAGCAAGGCAAAGCAGGAATAAATATAAGGATGAGTCAGGTGTAGGTGGAAGAATGAACGAATGAATGGATGCTGGGAGGGAGGAATTAAAGACAAACGAACGGGGAAAGGCTGGATAAAGCGATTAAGAAAACAAATGAAATTAAGGAAAGTCAAACGGTATACCTTGAAATGTAAGCAAAGGATCAGTGAGTTCGTCTGACCAAAAGCTCATGTTTTCATTCTAGTGTTTTTTTTTCTTGTTTTTTTACCTTCCTTTACTTGTTTATGTTCGCCTTCATCGCCTCCTTCTCCCTCCTCTTTTAATTTTTCCGTCTCACTTCCTTTCCCTGTTTCTATTTCTACGTGCTTAAAATAAAAATCATGAAAAACGGGAAAAAAGGAAGAGAGAAAGTAAGAAAAAACTACAAAAATGAAGGAAACAAAATTAATAAACTTAGAACAAACCGCAACGAAAAAATCAACGAAAAAGGAATTAAATAGCAAGGCACAGGATGTCAAGTAAAACACCATGAATTATGTTTCAGCGGTTCCCTCTTTCGAGCTAAAGGCGTAAGAGGTTTTTTTTTTTTTTTGTATATGCATAAATAAGGGAAGGTTTAAGAACATAAGAACATAAGAACGCAGGAGTCTACAAGAGGCCGGTAGGCCTGTACGAGGCAGCTCCTTTGACCCTAAGCTCCCGTGTATCTAACCCCACCTAATATCGCTGTCCATGAATTTATCTAGTCTATTTTTGAATGTGACAATTGTATTGGCACTCACCACATGACTGCTAAGCCTATTCCACTCATCCACCACCCTGTTAGTAAACCAATTTTTGCCTATGTCCCTGTTGAATCTGAATTTATCCAGTTTAAACCCATTACTTCGTGTCCTACCCGGTTCTCTTACCAACAAAACCTTATGAATGTCTCCCTTATTAAAGCCCTTCATCCATTTATAAACCTCGACCATGTCTAGAGAATGCAAGTTTAACTGTTTGAGTCTTTCCTCGTATGGCAAGTTTCTCAACCCCTGAATCATCTTAGGCATCCTCCTCTGCACCGATTCTAACATTTTGATATCCATTCTATAGTAAGGTGACCAGAACTGAACTGCATAGTGAAGATGAGGTCTAACTAATGCTAAATATAGTTTGAGGAAGACTTCGGGGCTTCTGTTGCTTACGCTCCTTGAAATAAATCCCAGTACCCTATTAGCTCGATTTCTAGCTTGAATGCATTGTGCCCTTGGACGGAGATCAGAGCTCACTAAGACCCCTAAATCCCTCTCGCACCGAGACCTGCTTATGAGAGTGTCATTTAAGCAATAGTTATGTGAGGGGTTGTTCCTACCTACACTCAGAATACTGCACTTCCCTACATTGAACTCCATCTGCCATTTATCCGCCCAGTCATACAATCTGTTGAGTTCACCTTGGAGAATACTAGCGTCCTGATCTGACTCAATTACTCTACCGATCTTGGTATCATCTGCAAATTTACTAACATCACTACTAATTCCTGTATCTAAGTCATTGATATAAATAATAAACAAAAGTGGACCTAATACCGAACCTTGTGGGACCCCACTCGTAACACATCCCCAGTCAGATCTTTTACCATTGATTTGCACTCTTTGCTTCCTATTGCTAAGCCACGCCTTGACCCAGTTCAAAACTTTACCCTCTACTCCGTGAGCCTGTAATTTAAGCAACAGTCGTTGGTGAGGAACTTTGTCAAACGCTTTACTAAAATCAAGATAGATTACATCATAATCTTCATCTCTGTCAACCGCCTCAAATACTTTATTGTAGAAGGACAAGAGATTAGTGAGGCATGACCTACCTTTTGTGAACCCATGCTGCGAGTCGTGAATTAAGCTATGTTTCTCTAAATGCTCCCGAATGTTCCTGGCTAATATGGACTCCAGCATCTTGCCTATAACCGATGTTAAGCTAATTGGGCGATAGTTTGAAGCAACTGATCTGTCTCCCTTTTTAAAAATCGGCGTCACATTAGCTACTTTCCATAGGCTCGGCACATAGCCAGTATTTACCGACATCTTAAAGATGTCGGTTAGTGGGTCACTGAGTACATCACTTAATTCCTTTAATACCCTCGGAAATATCCCGTCAGGACCTGGCGACTTGTTCTTCTTAAGCTTATCTATCTCATCCTGAACTACTTGCCTGGTAATGATTATATCCCTCAATTTATCGCCATCCCCGCCCTCGTACACCTGAACTCTTTCCGGTATAGTCGTTCGATCCTCCTGTGTGAATACTGAAAGGAAGTAGTCGTTCAACAATGTGCTCATATTTTCGTAATTTTCTACTAGCTCCCCTGTGTTTGTCTTCAGCGGTCCAATTTTCTCCCGTGTTTTTGTTCAATACATCTGAAAGAAGCCCTTAGGATTACTTTTCGCCTCATTTGCTACTTTGATCTCATAGTTCCTTTTTGCTATCCTGGTGTTTTTCTTAACTAATCTAGATAGTTCAACGTACCGGCCCCTGAGATGTGTTTCACCATTTTTTATTTTCTGATAAATTCCCTTCTTTAACCCAATCTCGTGTTTTAGTCCAAGAGTCATCCACTTAGGATCATTGTTTTCTTGTCTAAGTGTTCGCTGTGGTATATGCTGTCCTTTCCCCTCTACTATTACTCTAACTAAATTATTGTAAGACATTTCTACCTGGTTCTCCTGGCTCTCCAATCCGCAGTTCTGGCCCTCATGAATCCCTAAATTATCCCAGTTTACCCCTTCAAGATGTCTTCGAAGCCCCTCGTAATTTGCTCTTCTGAAATCTGGCACTAACATTGGGTTTGGTTCGCGGCTTACCGCCCAGTCTAAGCTAAAACGAACCGTTCTGTGGTCATTATTTCCTAACTCTCCGCCCACCTCCAACTCACGTAGCAAGCTCCCATTATTGGTTAGGACTAAGTCTAATATGTTATCTCCTCTGGTAGGCTCAGTAACTACCTGCTTAAGGAAATTATCTTGTATAACTCCATTCCCTCTCGCGTCTATCTCGGTGAAAAAAAGGGAAAGGGAAAAGGAGCGATGGGCAAAGAGACTTATACGGAGGAGGAGGAGGAGGAGGGGGAGGAGGTCAAAGTCACGCCCGTCCATTGGCAAAGGCCCGTGCTCCTCCCTATAGGGAGGAAGCAATCTTTGAAGGAGAAGGAGGAGGAAGAAGAGGAGGAGGTGGAGGAGGAAGATGGGGAGGAGGATTTGGATGATATTGATAATGAGGAGGAAGAGGAGGAGGAGGAGGAGGAGGAGAAGGATTTGGATGATGTTGATAACACTGGTCAACAACCAATTTTCATCAGGGATATTATGTGGTGTTTAATATGTAGTTTTCCCCGCTGATTTAAAAAATGTAATCGGCTTCCTTCTATTAGGCACAGCTTTTCTGATGAGATAAGAGAGACATATAACTAAGATCAGCAGCATCGCTACATGTAAACGTCTTTTACAGGTAAATGCTGATTGGTATTTCATAACCAATGTTGTGCATTTTATTTTAGACCGTTGAGTCAAGCATTTTTCACAAAATATTTCATCGATCATCTTTTGTACCTTCAAAAACTTTACTTTTTGTTACAGGTGTCCCATCATCATCACCATCATCATCATCACCATCATCAAACTCTATTCAGGATGTCTAGACATTGCAAGAACAGTCCTGATATATTTTGCTATGTCTGCAGTTCATTTACCACCAAAGCTCAGCAACGTGTCATCACAATTGAAATCAAGAAGAACTACAAGTTGTATACTTTGGACACTCTCTTGGAGATCAAGATAAGAGTTGGGCACCGCATATCATCTGCTCAGCTTGTTCAAATAGACTAAGGGATTGGCTTAATAAGAGCAACTGCCAAGCACTATGTGCAATCAGAGTGGCCCCTGCGAAAATCATATGAGCCGTGAGTTTTTCGCGTCCAGAGTAAGCCACTTGTAAACCCAGAAAATTTTCTCCTTCCCCCTCTTCACATAAAGCTTGGCCTCATGAAACAATTCGTGAAGACACTTACTAGGGAAAGCTCAGGAGGTTTCGAATATGTGAAGGCTAAGTTTCCAAAAATTACAGAGGCAAAACTGAAGGAAGGCTTATTCATAGGTCTGCAGATAAAAGAACTCCTGAAGGACACCAACCTCCTCACAACCCTGGATGAGACAGAGCTTAAAGCTTGGGAATCCTTCAAATGGCTCTGTGAAAACTGTGAAAACTTCGTAGGCATCAAGAGATCTCTAGAGGTTAGAAATGGAGTGAAATATCATCTAAATTCCTATGCTGCAATGGGCTGTCGGATGTCACCGACAGTCCATTTCCTCGATTCACACCTGGACATTTTTGCAGAGAGCCTTGGAGCAGTGTCTGATGAACAAGGGGAACGCTTTCATCAATATATTGCATCAATGGACCAACGATATCAAGGATTTTGGAATGCAGGAATGTTAGCTGACTACTGCTGGATCTTATGCAGGGATGAACCTGAGAAAAAACATACAAAAAGTCCTAATCTCAAAGATTTTAAGTTGCAATTCATTACAGTGCATACTAACTTTATTTTGTACATAACAGTTTTCATTTTGTACAATAAAAAGCCATGTAAGTGTCATATCTTGTATTCAATAAACCTGATACAGATATGCTTTGCATACCCTGTACGTTAAAACAACAGGTATCAGTAACATTAAAATGTGACCTGATAGAGAAAAACGGACTTCAGATCCGTAATCAGCATAAAAAATTAATACAGAAAAGTCAGTTTGCAACTCTGATGATTAAAAAAAAGTTTCATTTTGTTGACCAGTGTAATGAGGAGGAGGAGGAGGAGGCGGAGGAGGAGAAATATGTTGATGATGATGATGTTGAGGTGGAAGAGGAGGAGGAGGAGGAGGAGAATGTGGATGCTGATGATGATGATGATGTTGAGGAGGAGGAGGAGGAAAATGTGGATGATGATGATGATGATAAGGAGGTGAAGGAGGAGGATGTAAATGATGATGATGATGATGGTGATGATGATGATAAGGAGGAGGAGGAGGAGGAGGAGGAGGAGGATGTGGATGCTGCGCAGGAGGAGGAGGAGGAGGAAAAGGCCTACATAGGAATACATAGGAAGAACAGACACCAGAAGACTTGCCGGTCTATGGCGAGGGTGTTTTTCTATTACCGCTACTACTATTTTTTTTATAGTAATCTACGTGTGGTAGGACAGGATAGAATAACTGAAGGCTCCTCCTCACTCACCTCTCCCTCCGGCAACGTGTCGGCAGGAAATAGTTAGAACACCATGTGCCATTAAGGAAGAAAGGGACATGGAAATTTTACAGTAAAGAGAGAAATAAGAGGAACTTACTACCCTTAACCTAAGCTATTGGTGACCTAAGCTGTGGGATAAATTATTAACAGAGTCTTCAGGTTGCACTCGTACTGCAGTGTGTCTGAAACATACGAAAAATGGTCAGTAAAATCCTATATCCCTGAAGTACTTATCCAATGAAGACTTGAAGCTATTGATACTCTGTGCGCTAACTACTGACGGTGGGAGCCTATTCCAGTGATCGACGACTCTATTATTGAAATAACCTCTGCGCGTCAACGTGTTACATGTGTTTCCCTTTAACTTCATACCGTTGTTGCGTGTTATTGAGTTGGCGTCTCTCTGAAATAGACTATCTGGGTTAATGTTTTCGAATCATTAAGGATTTTGAACACTTCGATTAAGTCCCCTCTTACCCTTCGCTTTTTTAAGGAAAACATATCCAATCGCTTTAAACGCTTGTCATACGGCAAGTTACGGAGCGCTGGAATTAATTGCTCGTCGCTGAATAGTTTCTAACAAAACTTGGTCTTTGATATAATTCGGTGACCAGAAGTGAACAGCGTATTCTAGGTGTGGTCTTACAAATGCTGAATATAATCTCTTCATAAGTTCGGGTGATTTATAATCAGACATTGAGAGGAGGAGGAGTTGGAGGATGAGATGTAGATGTAGATGCGGATGATGATGATGACGGGGAGGAGGAGGAGGATTAGGAGGAGGAGGAGGATAAAAAAGATGATATACACATAAAAGTCAAAAGAAAAACACAGAAGTGGAATAAGCAGATAAAATGAGAGGAATATTGAGGAGATAGAGAAAACGTGGAGAAGGGGTGAATAGGAGGACAAGGAAAAGAGGCAAAAAAAGAGTAGAGAAAAAAAGGATAAAGAGGGAAAAGAAAGAAGTTAGAGGATACAAAATGTAAGATATATAACAAACAGACGCTGGGAGGGAAAAGAATGACACGTACAGGCGGATGAAAAATGAAAGAGTAAAATTTACAGGCTACTCTTTCAGTCTTCTCTCTCCATCCCACACACCACCACCACTACAAACATCCTCAACACCATCGCCATCATAACCATAACAAAAGCTGTAAAAAATGACAAGAAAAACACAATAACAATATTACTTTTCAGCGGGGCACTAGCATCCTAAACACATTCTCTCTCTCTCTCTCTCTCTCTCTCTCTCTCTCTCTCTCTCTCTCTCTCTCTCTCTCTCTATATATATATATATATTCGATGAAGGTGTTGCACATATATCGAGTAAAGTTCCTGGGGAGAGTGATCGGTTTATCAGTTTCCGTGGAGGCCTGGATGTCACGAGCGCTTGGCTATATTTACATGAGTTACCGTGCGTGTGTGTGTGTGTGTGTGTGTGTGCAGTTAAGTTTGCATCTGTGCCTTGAAAATGTGGACTTCTGTGTGTGTGTGTGTGTGTGTGTGTGTGTGTGTGTGTTTAATTTTCATGTGTATGCTTGTTTGTTTGTTTCTTTGTGATGCGGTGTGAGTGTGATAGAGAGAGAGAGAGAGAGAGAGAGAGAGAGAGAGAGAGAGAGAGAGAGAGAGAGAGAGAGAGAGAGATTTCATAGGCACCTATTTCACATTGGCACACATTCTTACATTGCACGGTAAAATAAATAACCGACTAATTACCGTATCGCGTGAGTGACTTTATGGTTACCTCACTGACAAGGAAACAAAGCAACTATAAAAAACGTGTAAACAAAAAATAAATATGACTAACAAACTGATAACAGGCGAAGCGTAGATATAGAATAAGTACACCCGCCAACAATGCCAATACGTGTCACGAGTAATCTGATCTTTCCTGCTCCTTTTAATTCTGCCTTTCTTTTCATCCGACGGAATTGGAGATCAGAAACGAAGGAAAGAATAATATCGTACGGAAGCGTAACCTCACATAAAGCTGAGCGTGGCATCTGCGTCTTCCTCTTTTACCGTTCTCGGGTTTCAACAGGCGCAGCGGGTGAGGTGAGGGAGGGTAAACAAACGTTGGGTGTGCTGTTTGCCGTCCATCCCGGCAGGACCTTCACGCACGGATTTGCGACTAGAATCATTATAAACAGTTTGTTCCGTGAAATGCCACATAAGCGACAATTGTAATTTCCTTTTACGAATATATGCGTTCAAAATAGTTTGTCCTGAATGTAATAATGGTTGTTTTGTGGTAGTCTTAATACCTGAGTCACGAAAGGATAAAAGAATAGCTTGCTAATAGAATAGTAATGCCAATGACTACCTTCACAAAAAATAACAATAATGTAAACACACAACAACAGAGTGATTGTCGATCGTTTAGAAGATTGTTTAGAGGTAATTTGAATACGTGGAAAAAAAATATCGGTCAAAACTACTTCGAATGTCATATAAAATATTACAATGAAAGAGCAGTTAAAGTAATTAAAATAAAAAAATTACATTTGATTTTGATTTTCATTACTTTAATTACTCTTTCATCGTAATATTTTCAATGGCATTCAAAGTACTTTTTTTGACCGATATTTTTTCCACGTATTCAAATCGCTTCCAAACAAATGTGCTTCATTTCTCCTAAACGATCGACAGTCACTATGTTGTTGTGTGTTTACATTATTGTTTTTTTTTTTTTTTGCGGAAGGAAGTCATTGACATTACTTTTCTATTAGCAAGCTATTCTTTTATCCTTTCGTGATGTCAGGAGTAGGTAGGAAGACACCTACCGAACGGGCGTGAGCTACTCCCGGTGAGGATATATGGGAAGCGAGGAGGGTGCTGAAGCCCTTCAAAGACCCTTCCCATGTCCTCACTAACCGTTTCCCTTTTGTCTCATCAACACCAGAGAGCAGTTCAGCATGCTCTCTAAAGACAGTTCCTCTCTCTTTCAACACCACACTACATTCACAAAACACACACACCTTTTCCCAAAATTCGAAATTCAACATGGCGAAAAAAATAACTGCCTCGGAGTCCCTGCCTGGGGGGGGGGACCATAAATTCCCCCAGGGAGGACTCCCCTTCTGGCTGCCGACTTGAGAGGTGTCCTGATAACTCCTCGAACCTCCTCCTCATCAATTTCTGCAACATTCGCGGTCTCCGTTCCAATTTTCATTCTGTGGAACACCATCTCTCCTCCTCTAAACCTCACCTTCTCTTCCTCACCGAAACACAGGTTTATGAGGCTACTGACAGCAACCTCTACTCTGTTCCCTCCTACTATCTCTATCCTAAATTTCAATCCAAAGCTGGATGTTGCGCCTACATGCGCAACGACATCACTTGCTCTCGTGCCCACGACCTTGACTCTTCTGAATTTTCCACCATCTGGCTAAGACTTCATTGTCATTCTATTACTAAATACATCTGTGCTGTTTATCTCTCACCTAACTCTACTAACTATGTAAAACTATTTTACTATTTGAACTCTAAAGTGGAGCGCATCTTTCCTTACACTCTCCCTCCGCCGAAATCTCCATCTTGGGAGATTTCAATGTTCACCACCAGCTTTGGCTTTCATCCTCTTTCACTGACCAGCCTGGTGAACAAGCCTACAACTTTGCTCTCCTCAACGACCAAGAGCAGTTGGTTCAGCACCCTACTCGTATTCCCGACCGTCTTGGAGACAGGCCCAACATTCTAGACCTCTTCCTTACCTCTAATCCTTCTGCTTACTCTGTCAAACTGTTCTCTCCGTTGGGCTCCTCCAATCATAACCTTATTTCTGTATCCTGTCCTATCGCTCCTGTACATCCTCTGGACCCACCGAGGAGGCGATGCTTCTGGCATTTTGCTTCAGCTCGGTGGGACGACCTGAGGATGTACTTTTCCGATTTCCCGTGGAATGATTACTGCTTCCAGGAGAGAAACCCCTCTGTGTGTGCTCTGCGCATCACAGAGGTGATTGTCTCTGGAATGGAGGCATACATTCCACGTACTTTCTCTACTCCTCATGCTAAAAAGCCTTGGTTTAATCACGCTTGTTCTCGTGCTATTAAAGATAGAGAAGCAGCTCACAAAAGGTTTCAGAGCCTTCGAACTCCCACTAACTTTGATCTTTACATTTCAGCCCGAAATCGTGCCAAATCTATTCTTCGACTTACCAAAACTTCTTTTATAAATAGAAAATGTCAACACCTTGCTTCTTCTAATTCTTCCCGCGACTTCTGGCATCTAGCCAAAATTATCTCCTCCAATTTCACTTCTTCCTCTTTCCCTCCTCTCCTTAACCCTGACGGCAGCACTGCCGTCTCATCTGTCTCTAAGGCTGAACTCTTCGCTCAAACTTTCTGTAAGAACTCCACCTTGGACGATTCTGGGCATATTCCTCCTACTCATCCCCCCCTCTGACTCCTTTATGCCTGTTATTAAGATTCTTCCTAATGATGTTTTCTATGCCCTCTCTGGCCTCAACTCTCAGAATGCTTATGGACCTAATGGAGTGCCTCCTATTGTCCTTAAAAACTGTGCTTCTGTGCTGACACCCTGCCTGGTCAAACTCTTTCGTCTCTGCCTATCAACATCTATCTTTCCTTCCTGCTGGAAGTATGCCTTTGTACAGCCTGTGCCTAAGAAGGGTGACCGCTCCAATCCCTCAAACTACTGCCCAATAGCTTTTCTTTCATGTCTATCTAAAGCTTTTGAATCAATCCTTAACCGGAAGATTCAAAAGCACCTTTCCACTTCTAATCTTCTATCTGATCGCCAGTATGGATTCCGCAAGGGGCGTTCTACTGGCGATCTTCTTGCTCTCTTAACTGACTCTTGGTCATCCTCTCTTAGCAGTTTCGGTGAAACTTTCTCTGTTGCGCTAGACATATCGAAAGCCTTCGATAGAGTCTGGCACCAGTCTTTGCTTTCTAAACTGCCCTCTTTCGGATTCTATCCCTCTCTCTGTTCCTCTATCTCCAGTTTCCTTTCCGGCCGTTCTATCTCTGCGGTGGTAGACGGTCACTGCTCTTCCCCTAAACCTATCAACAGTGGCGTTCCACAGGGCTCTGTCCTATCACCCACTCTCTTCCTGTTATTCATCAATGATCTTATTTCCACAACAAACTGTCCTGTCCACTCGTACACCGACGACTCCACTCTGCATTATTCAACTTATTTCAATAGAAGACTATCAAAACAGGAAGTACACAACTCCAGACTGGAGGCTGCAGAACGCTTAACCTCAGACCTTGCTATCATTTCCGATTGGGGCAGAAGGAGCCTTGTGTCCTTCAATTCCTCAAAAACTCAATTTCTCCACCTATTAACTCAACACAATCTTCCAAACACCTATCCCTTATTCTTCGACAACACTCAGCTGTCACCTTCTTCAACACTAAACATCCTCGGTCTATCCTTAACTCAAAATCTCAACTGGAAACTTCATATCTCCTCTCGCTAAATAAGCTTCCTCGAGGTTGGGCGTTCTGTATCGTCTCCGCAAGTTCTCCCCCGCGCAGTTGCTATCCATATACAGGGGCCTTGTCCGCCCTCGTATGGAGTATGCATCTCACGTGTGGGGGGGCTCCACCCACACAGCTCTTCTGGACAGAGTGGAGGCTAAGGCTCTTCGTCTCATCAACTCTCCTCCTCCTACTGATAGTCTTCTGCCTCTTAAATTCCGCCGCGATGTTGCCTCTCTTTCTATCTTCTATTGATATTTCCATGCTGACTGCTCTTCTGAACTTGCTAACTGCATGCCTCCCCCCCTCCCGCGGCCCCGCTGCACACGACTTTCTACTCATGCTCATCCCTATACTGTCCAAACCTCTTATGCAAGAATTAACCAGCATCTTCACTCTTTCATCCCTCACGTTGGTAAACTCTGGAACAATCTTCCTTCATCTGTATTTCCTCCTGCCTACGACTTGAACTCTTTCAAGAGGAGGGTATCAGGACACCTCTCCTTCCGAATTTGACCTTGCTTTTGGCCACCTCTTCTGATTCTTTTGTGGGAGCAGCGATTAGCAGGCTTTTTTTATTATTTTTTTTTTTGTGCCCTTGAGCTGCGTCCTTTGTTGTAAAAAAAAAAAAAAAAAAAAGGTATTATGGCTATCACACCCAGACCCACACACCGTCGACCAAAATTATCTCGCCTGTAGCCACGTGGGTTTTGTCTACCTTTGTCCCTCATGCTAGGACACGCCGCTTCCAGTGCTTCAGAGCATCGACTCATTCGATTTGATGTATATATTTTTCCCCGCATGCAAAAATGCTGAGTACGAGTTGTAAGAATTTGATTTGGGTACGAGTTGAATTGTTGAATACGAATGGTTTCCTTCAGTTTTTATTGAAAGGTGTTGCGTATTGTGTGTGTGTGTGTGTGTGTGTGTGTGTGTGTGTGTGTGTGTGTGTGTGTGTGTGTGTATTTCACTACCTCGGCCTGATCACGAGCTGGACTCGTCATCGCCAGCAAGCACCCTTCCGACAAGAGCGAGGCTCATTATAGTCGACATGTGTTAGCGGAAAAACCCCGGCTTGAGCGGGGTTTACGGCCGTAGTATGAATCTCCCCCATCCCCTTTCCCTTTCCTTCCCTTTCCCTTGGCTGTGAACCGCAGTATTAAACACCCACGCGTGGTTGGGGTTGTTTAATGCTACCTAGAGAGAGAGCGGACGGGGTCGAAAAAGTGTTGGCTCCGCGGGGTGAGAAGTAGGACATCTTCAGCTTCCCCTTCGTATTGTTCATAAATAAAAAAAAATGTTCTACTTGTTATTATAGAAGAAAATATATTTAAAAGTATCAATATTTTTATGACTGATATTATATCGCAAACTTTGCTGAAGTTAATATACTTTTCATTTAGTTTGTAAAGACTCTGGTGTTCCCACTTTATTGTAAACATACAGCAGCACCGACTGGATGCTCCATCAGTACTAGCCCAACAACATTACTCAGTGAGATATTTTGATCATCAGAGTAGGATTTTATGCCTGATAAAAGTGATGATGTCGTGCAGGAGGTAAATGGAGGTAATGTTAAAAAGTTTCTCGACATATCTTCTTGAAGTATCTTTCACTCATGCACAAGTGTTTAGTAACTGAAACATCAGTTGCCTCACCCATAATTAGAAAAAAATGGGGTGTGCTATATGTCTTTGATTAAGCTATCACGAAGGATATACAACATTAGTTAGAATACTACTACACTCTGTTCTATGAAGTTTCATATTGTACAAGAAGTAATTTTTTCCTGAAGATTCCTTTATAATTATTCCCAAAAATGGCAGAAAACGGCAGATTGATGACTAAATATGGCATTTTATGGGAACACTTAACATATATCATAAAAAGGGCATTTATTGGAGACCACCGAGATTTAAGGCAAAAAATGGCATAAATGACACGACCTGGCAACTCCGATGTGGCTGTCCGGCGCCTGCATGTGTGTGACGAGTCATGGCTACCAACCTATCTCATAAATTAACTTATTCGTGTTATGCTGGGTTCACACATTCACGGTTTGTGGTCCACGATGGCCGCCCAGAGAGCAGGTGGTTAAACCGTGACCTCTGGCCACGATCTGACCGCCGGATTACCACTGTGGCGGCTGTACAACGGTGTACAAAGGTAGTACGCCGGAACGAGAACGACGTTTCCGGACCATTCCCGATCCCACCCCGGAGCCCTACCGACCCACTTACGGCGGCCACGGAAAATGACAGTGTATCACCACGGTTACAGCCGGTAACCCACGACCCACCCACGACGACCACGATGAAGTTACGGAGTTGCCTATGTGCCTTCCCGGTATTTCACGGACATCGGCGCCTAACCGTTGTAGCATCTTGGTATTTCTACCGATGTATAAAAAGGGGGCGTTGCCTGGAACTGGCACCAGTCCACAAGTGTCCCTCGTGAACGCAACAACATGGAAGAGAGCGACCTAGCCAAACTGAGGATATTGATGCTGCACAAGCACAACATGGATGGTCTCGCCATAGAGAAAACTATATTGGAACTGATTCAGCTGACAAAAAACAAAAGTCGAAAGAGAAGAGGATTTGGGTGAAGCCCTACCTGACGAGACGGCCTATCTTGTGTCATTAAGTCACACTCATGAAAGAACTGGCAGAGGAATATCCAGAGCTGTACAAAAACTTCCTCAGGAGTGATGAAGACCTGTTCAATGAGATTGTTGCACGTGTTGGCTCACACATTGAGAAGCATACAACATTCTAGAGATCGCCCATTGAGCCAAGACTACGTATTGCGATCACACTTCGTTTCTTAGGGCCGCTTTCACAGTCACGTTTGTTTGTGTTGATCGTTACCAATGAGCTACCAACAAGAAATCTGCTTTCACAGTCGTCTTTCGCGGCGCTGTTTGTTTGCATCAGTACCAGAGATTGGAACCTCTGGTAATGGAGCTCTGATGGCCGGGGAGGCTCCCCAATGAAGCTTACCAATGACATTAATTAGTAAATAATACAAATTCTTGCCCTCAAGTGGTTATATTATTTCTTTAAATGGATGTTAAAAAATATTACACAATGCACCAACGCGTTGCACGGCTTCAATGGTAATATGAGAACAAAATTAAAAGACTTTGAATGACATGAACACATTTCACCTGCTGACCAGTAAACGTCCTGCTGATCATTTTAATTTGATTGATTGATTGTTTATTGTTGCAAAATACACAATAAAGGAAAAGGGAGGACTTTAATAGCCTACTTGTCACCATTATTCACCTGTCATGCCTTTATGGCCAAACTTTCGTATTATTTTAGATAGCCTCATATGTATGCATGGGGCATATATATATAACGAAACCAGCCCTGTTATGTAAAAAATAAATCTGAAGTCTGCTAAATAAGTGTGAATAATGAACAAATGTAATGAATATATATATAGATGAAGAGTCTGTCGTGCTGACATCTGCCAAATAATATAACTTTAATACTTGGCACCATTATGAAATAAATTTTCAACTATTACCCCTAGGAAATATTAGGCTATCAGCAGATTTGAACGCTACGTGTATTACGAGGCACTCCACATTTTATCATCATATTTATTCTTCACAGTTATTTTTTTTATTTATTCTTCACGTTTACTTTTTAGTGCGCTTATTTTTCACATTTATCCTTCATAATCCTCCGCTCAGCTGATGTAATGTTGACATTTCCCGCCGCTCCGGCATACCAACACTGCCGAATCACGCGCCTTCGTCTTGTTATGATCGTCACCACGCTGGTAGTCGCCGATACCACGAAAACAGCGACTGTGAAAGCGGATCGAGGCGATGGTAACGGCTGCTACCAGGATGGTAAGGCCTTTGGTTAGGGTGCGTACTGCGTACTAGAAGACTGTGAAAGCGGCCCTTAGCAACAGGTGATTCCTACAAAAGCCTTTCGTATGCCTTCCGCGTTGCTGTGAACACTATTCACCATATTGTGCCAGAAACCTGTGAAGCTATTGTGGCAGTGTATGGAGAGGAGGTGATGCTCGTCGACCCGCAACACGTGCACGGAGGCGTCAGAGCGTTGGGTCATGGTGATGTGCGCGCTGGGAGGTCACTGGCCCAGCCCGGCAGCGTCCCGACAGCTTTTATGAGGTTGGTAGGCGTCCACAGCACACGTGATCAGACCGTGGCTGAGCGGCGGAAAACCAAGGTTTCCCACAGGAATGTCACGGTTATTTCCGATGGCTTACCGACGTTCCCGAAGGACTCCAGTTGCTAGCCCGGACCCTTCCCGATGCCATCCCAGATAGTCACGGCATTTGACAGTTGTCGGGGTGAACCACGATCATTTTGCTCACACCAAAATGATCGTGAGACACAGCCGATGTCCAAGGTTTTCTACCGCGGGGTTACGATGCCGCGCCGAAAATCCAAGGTATGTCAAGGTTAGTCACGGATAAAATGCCGATTCACCATTTTTGCGTGTCGGGAGGGCACCGTGACCACAAACCGTGAATGTGTGAACCCAGCATTACTTGTTATTTACCTGTAGATAGACTACGCCATTTTTTTTCATTTCATGATATATAATGTATATGAATACAATGGTGTGTGAAAAATGCATTATTTATCTTGTTTTCTATAATTATTGGTTTGAAAGTGCCACCAACATTATTATAGGCGTCTGCCATTTAGCGTAACCCGTTTCTGGGTCGTGATCTGGCGTGTTCCATTTAGCGGAACTGATCAGCTGACGCTGCACCCTGCACCCATTTTAGAGGATCCGGGTGACCCGGAGAGACCCCACTGGAGAGCAGGGTAGCGCCAGATTACTTTCGACCCAAGACCCAGACCAGAACCAAGACTATCGCCACCGTCGCCATTTGCATGCCTCATTTCCCATATTTGGGTATTTTTTGCTACAACCACTGCATCCAGGTGGTGCCTGGTGATCCGAAATTGTAGGTACTGTATGCCAGTTACATATTTACCCATAGATATGTGCCGAAAACCATGAATAATAAGTTAAAAGTGGTGCGGTGTGAGGGGCGTTGAAATTTTCATTTCGGGCCCAGCAAGAGGCCTGTAGTGGCTTTCAACGAGAACAGTTGGATGAATAAATGTGTGAAGAGTCATATATGTATGGCGGGACAAGGGTTTTGTGGCCGGGTGAGGGAGGGGAGGGAAACGCGACGGCTGTGTTTTATACAAAATAGCACCCACCCGGATGTCACACTGGCCCTGTGTCCCGGGGTAATGGGCTCCTTCCCACCACAGCCTCAAGGGCCAATGCGACGGAGATGAGTACCGAGGCCACGCGCTGCTATAGCGTATGCACCCAACTTTACCTTACAGTGACTGACGTGTTTATTGCCGACACACGTTGATTTACTATTCATCATTTTTATAACCATGGGTAGGCTACTACTAGTAGGTAATTTTCATCATTGGTAATCCCCATTTATGCCTATTGTGAGGATGAATCGTTTGTTTCAGTGACTTTATTATGTTATCTGGGTCACTGATATCACAAAAAAATACCAGTTAGGCTAAATTATCAATGAGTGAAGCAGTAACAATTCAATATTATATTTAAATGGTAATCAATTGCTAGCAGCAGTAGATTGCTATCCATCAGTTAAGGTTCAGTTGCCTTAGATCACTAATTATGCGGCTATAGGTCCAAATATGTTAAGTTTCCTAAATGACGAGTTCAAATATGTTAAGTTTCCTAAGTGACGAGTTTTGTTTAAAATTATATTCCATCTTGATTTTGTTGCCGAGGTATAATTTGAAGGCATGAATAGTATTCCAACTGTTGTAGAAAGCATCCAATTTGGATAATCAATATACAGTCATTTATCAAAGGTTGCATACGCTGGGGGGCGCGTCGCCTCACCCACCCTACAACGCCAAGTCCGAGGGTCCCTCCGGAGAAGTCTCCATGCAGGGCCCCCTTTCATCCTGAGTACTTCCTGGCAGGATTTATCAACTTCCTCAAGTCACAAACTCTGTAGGTGTTATTATTAGTTTCTTCTAATCTTAGTCCGAGTCAAAATTGTAAAGGTATGTACCCAGTTATGATAATCATTATTAATAGTTTCATGTATTTTTTTTATTTCGAGTCTCAACGTGTTCCATCAATGTCCGTGTTCCATCAATGTCCCCAATCACACCTGGGAACCCAGCAATGTCTTGAAATTCAGCTTCTTTCTTGATTAATCTGTGTAATAAGAAAAAAAAAATTTGTACCTGTTATTAATTGTGCTCAATGTTTTTATTGGTTAAATACATGCATTTGTAAAGTTGTTTTGCTTTGTTTTCTTATGCCGGAGGATAGAATTGATTTTGATTTTCATGACCCTATTTGTGCTGAGTGAATGAGGGAGTTATAGTTCAGCAGTGTTATCATTAGGTAAGGTTGGAGGCATTTGATAAGCTATGTGTTGTGTCTCGATCTTGATAAGTAATGCACAGGGCGCAAGTACAGGTGCCTAACACGGATATTTGTGTTGGCTGCTGGGTGGACTGTGGTGCCGAGTGTGTAGGGAAGGGAAGTGAATAGGTGTACTACAAGTTAGTATTGGTGTGTTGTGGTGACAAGTGAGTGTGTATTTGTTTTCTGAATGAGTCTATTGTACCACAATCTAAAGTCTGTAGGGGGAGGCTGTTCCAGTCGCGTATGGTGCGTGGAAAGTATGAGTCCGTACATGCGTCAGTGTTAGTGTGATATGTTTGGTATTTTTGGCTGAGTGTGTTACAAGTATGCTTACTGTTTGCGTCCTGTAAGTATGTGTGTGGGTCAATGTCAATGTAAGTGTATGTGATCTTGTACAGAATTTTAAGTGTTTGCTTGTCTGCACATGTGAAGAGGTTACATATTAATCTGTTGTTTGATCTGTGTTGTGATGCCTGCTGGTGTTCAAGTTCATTGTTTATAATGAACCGAGCTACCTTGGTGTTGATTAGTGCTAACTTATAAATGTTTGTGTGTGTGTGTAAGGATCCCACACCGTGGAGCAGCATGCTGGTGTTGGTCTCACAAGTGTGTCGTACATCAGCGCTTATTTATGTCTCTTTGGCCCTTAAGCCTGCGTCAAGTGAGAACCTATTACCCTGGGACACAGGCAAGTATCTAATGTTTAAGTTAAAAGAGTTTGCTTTCCCAGAAAACCTATTTATCCATCAGCCTGATAGGGAAGATGAACAGGTGGTGTGCCAACTGCCTAGGCTGGGCCTATGAATTTTAGGGTAAAAGAGTCGATGTTAAGATAGTACAGCAGGACACAGAAGCTAGAGGGAGTAGACTGGCATGTAGGAGACTGGGGGAGCAAGCTGTTGTTGAAAGCAAGAACGAGAACCCCGCAGCTAAATGACAGGAACAGGTACGGGGGAAACCAGAACTGTAACTGTAGGACAGGGGAGAAATAAACAGTGGAACACCTAATATAATGCAGTAACTATGAGAGGCAGAGAGGGGAGTTATTATAGTAGCACCAGAGAGGAGTGGGCTAAGAGGCTAGAGGAGGACAACGGGGCAATCTGCACGGTACGTGTTGGGGCTGTATGGAGACAAATAGGAAACAGAAGGAAGAATTGTAAAGCTGGCAAGTGTTCCTGACCCAGTGTTGAGAGAAAAGGGCACAAATGCTTGAATAAGTGCACGGATAAGCAATGTCAGTAAGTGATTCCAGCGACAAACTGGAAAGTAAAGTGCGATAGTGTATTGCAGTTTAGAAAAATTGAGCAACACAGCATAATTGAATGGAAAAGTGTGTGAATAAACAGAAGAGTCGCCCGAGAGGAGGAGGACATATCAAAAGAAGAAGAAGAAGAATGTTTACATATCCGCTTAAATGCGTTCCATTTACGGCACGAAAACCCAGACCTGGGTCTGGGTTTAGCCCGAACCTGGTTCCGGGTTTTGTATCTAAATGGAAGACGCTATAAGACGTGCAGATTGATCTTGTTCTGGCCCGCATATCTTCCCCGGGGACGGGAAGGGAACGGGGCGGCTTGTACCTACCCCAGACTCGCGTATGGGGTAGAAGGAACACCAGGTAGTCTCGATCCCCCCTACCCCACCACTCTGCGCATTCTAAGTGACGTCACGGGATATACGAGCCCTCAACGGGCGCCGCTCTTCACTGTGAGGTGAAGCATGGGGCTTTTGTTTATTATTTATATCAATGACTTAGATACAGGAATTAGTAGTGATGTTAGTAAATTTGCAGATGATACCAAGATCGGTAGAGTAATTGAGTCGGATCAGGACGCTAGTATTCTCCAAGGTGAACTCAACAGATTGTATGACTGGGCGGATAAATGGCAGATGGAGTTCAATGTAGGGAAGTGCAGTATTCTGAGTGTAGCTAGGAACAACCCCTCACATAACTATTGCTTAAATGACACTCTCATAAGTAGGTCTGGGTGCGAGAGGGATTTAGGGGTCTTAGTGAGCTCTGATCTCCGTCCAAGGGCACAATGCATTCAAGCTAGAAATCGAGCTAATAGGGTACTGGGATTTATTTCAAGGAGCGTAAGCAACAGAAGCCCCGAAGTCTTCCTCAAACTATATTTAGCATTAGTTAGACCTCATCTTGACTATGCGGTTCAGTTCTGGTCACCTTACTATAGAATGGATATCAAAATGTTAGAATCGGTGCAGAGGAGGATAACTAAGATGATTCAGGGGTTGAGAAACTTGCCATACGAGGGAAGACTCAAACAGTTAAACCTGCATTCTCTAGAAAGGCGAAGAGTACGTGGAGACATGAACGAGGTTTATAAATGGATGAAGGGCTTTAATAAGGGAGACATTCATAAGGTTTTGTTGGTAAGAGAACCGGGTAGGACACGAAGTAATGGGTTTAAACTGGATAAATTCAGATTCAACAGGGACATAGGCAAAAATTGGTTTACTAACAGGGTGGTGGATGAGTGGAATAGGCTTAGCAGTCATGTGGTGAGTGCCAATACAATTGTCACATTAAAAAATAGACTAGATAAATTCATGGACAGCGATATTAGGTGGGGTTAGATACACGGGAGCTTAGGGTCAAAGGAGCTGCCTCGTACAGGCCTACCGGCCTCTTGTAGACTCCTGCGTTCTTATGTTCTTATGTTAGGGGTTGGCGGAGCGAAGCCAAGGCCAAGACTGCTTCACTTCCGTGACGTCGCGCCCTCTCCTTATATTCTTTCTTCAAGTATACGAGAGCAAGAGATAGATAGAGATAGAGAGTGTGAGAATTTAAAGGTGTCCTAATGTAATGTAGTTCGTTGCACGTCTAAGTAGGTTCTGATCCTGGAATACACTTGTCTTTCTGTACTTGTCTTTCTGTCTTGGTTTAATCACGCTTGTTCTCGTGCTGTCAATGATAGAGAGGTAGCTCACAAAAGGTACCAAAGCCTTCAAACTAATGCTAATTATGAACTTTACATTTCTGCCCGAAATCGTGCCAAATCTATTCTCCGACTAACCAAAAATTCTTTCATTAATAGAAAATGCCAAAACCTTGCTTTCTCTAACTCTTCCCGTGACTTCTGGCATCTAGCCAAAAACATCTCCTCCAACTTCACTTCTTCATCTTTCCCTCCACTCCTCAGTCCTGACGGCAACACTGCCGTCTCATCTATCTCTAAGGCTGAACTCTTCTCTCAAACTTTTTCTAAAAACTCCATTCTGGACGATTCTGGCATATTCCTCCTACTCATCCCCCCTCTGACTCCTTTATGCCTGTTATAAAGATTCTTCAAAATGATGTTTTCTATGCCCTCTCTGGCCTCAATCCTCAGAAGGCTTATGGACCTGATGGAGTGCCTCCTATTGTCCTTAAAAACTGTGCCTCCGTGCTGTCACCCTGCCTGGTCAAACTCTTTCGCCTCTGCCTGTCAACATCTACCTTTCCTTCTTGCTGGAAGTATGCCTTCATACAGTCTGTGCCTAAGAAGGGTGACCGCTCCAATCCCTCAAACTACCGTTCTATAGCTTTACTTTCTTGTCTATCTAAAGCTTTTGAATCAATCCTTAACCGGAAGATTCAAAAGCACCTTTCCACTTCTGACCTTCTATCTGATCGCCAGTATGGGTTCCGCAAGGGGCATTCTACTGGCGATCTCCTAGCCTTCTTAACTGACTCTTGGTCATCCTCTCTTAGCCGTTTCGGTGAAACATTTGCTATTGCGCTGGACATATCAAAAGCTTTTGATAGGGTCTGGCACAAATCTTTGCTTTCCAAACTACCCTCCTACGATTTATATCCTTCTCTCTGTACCTTTATCTCCAGTTTCCTTTCTGACCGTTCTATTTCTGCCGTGGTAGACGGTCACTGTTCTTCCCCTAAATCTATTAACAGTGGTGTCCCACAGGGTTCTGTCCTATCTCCCACTCTTTTTCTGTTGTTCATTGATGATGATCTTTCCAAAACGAACTGTCCTATCCATTCCTACGCCGATGATTCCACTCTGCATTACTCAACTTCTTTTAATAGAAGACCCACCTCAGACTTTACTATTATTTCCGATTGGGGCAAGAAGAACCTGGTGTCCTTCAACGCCTCAAAAACACAGTTTCTCCACCTCCACTCGACACAATCTTCCAAACAACTATCCCCTATTCTTTGACAACACCCAGCTATCACCTTCCTCAACACTAAACATCCTCGGTCTATCCTTAACTCAAAATCTCAACTGGAAACTTCATATCTCATCTCTTACTAAATCAGCTTCCTCGAGGCTGGGCGTTCTGTACCGTCTCCGCCAGTTCTTCTCCCCTGCACAGTTGCTGTCCATATACAGGGGCCATGTCCGCCCTCGTATGGAGTATTCATCTCATGTGTGGGGGGGCTCCACTCACACAGCTCTTCTGGACAGAGTGGAGGCTAAGGCTCTTCGTCTCATTAGCTCTCCTCCTCATACTGATAGTCTTCTACCTCTTAAAATCCGCCGCAATGTTGCCTCTCTTTCTATCTTCTATCGATATTTCCACGCTGACTGCTCTTCTGAACTTGCTAACTGCATGCCTCCCCCCCTCCCGCGGCCCCGCTGCACTCGACTTTTTACTCATGCTCATCCCTATACTGTCCAAACCCCTTATGCAAGAGTTAACCAGCATCTTCACTCTTTCATCCCTCACGCTGGTAAACTCTGGAACAATCTTCCTTCATCTGTATTTCCTCCTGCCTACGACTTGAACTCTTTCAAGAGGAGGGTATCAGGACATCTCTCCTCCCGTATTTGATCTTGCTTTCGGCCACCTCTTTTGTCTTTTTTAGGAGCAGCGAGTAGCGGGCTTTTTTATATTATTGTTTTCTTTTTGTGTGTGCCCTTGAGCTGCCTCCTTTGTTGTAAAAAAAAAAAAAAAAAAAAAAAAATGTTTTAGTGCTCTCTGCATTAATTTTCCCTGTAGTGTTTGGGCAATTCACTCAAATAATAATAATGACTATAGGGCAAGTGCATTCACACAGAATCCAGGGTTCCCATTCTTCTTTAAAGTATTTGTTCACCTATAATAAATCTTGGGTATAAACCATGGTGCCCAGTGCAGATAAGCTCAATGAGTTCCTTCCCTCTACAGCTTGGCAGCTTCCGTTGTGCTGTCTAATGAGGCTACAGACTTATGATTTATTTATGTACAGTATATGCCTAATGAAATCATACACACTCCTAAACTGTGTTTTAACTTCATCTTTTGGGAGACTGAAAAAGCAGTGTGGTCCCTTTGGGATGCTGGGATCTGCACCCACCAACAATGCAACACAAAGGCATAATATACAAGAGTTTCCCATGTCCAGAAAACGGACCGCTCAGATTGACCTTCTCTAACCGGTGGGTGGGTCAAGACTGAAGTCCACGACTCACTCCACGCAGCAATCATAGCTCTTCCACGTCTAGCCTGTGACTTCACGGTCTGGCTGCGCAGTCCACACCAATTTTGATCCAGCGCCTCCCCACGTGAGAATACCTGGCTTGCCTCCATTTAGCTTGACTAATACTTCGGCCGTTAAACCTCCGCCTGTCAAGCCAAGAAACCTGGCAGCGCAGAGCTTTAACCGACTAAGCTATGAATGTGTGTGCGTTTTTTTTTTTTTTTATTTTTTTTTTTTTACATTGCGGCCTATTGCGCCGGTAGGCTTCATCCCGGTGGATCCTGATGTTCGGTCCAAGGCTTCTTTCCGGTGGGTCCTGATGGTCGGCCCAGCCCGTTCTGGCGCAGGCGAGTGTTTATAGTGGCGCCATCTTGCACTGGCTCATGCTGCCCTCCCAGAGCTCATCTTTGATCCTAGAATCTAGAGTCCGGGTTGATAGTTGGTCTTCTGGACAGCATGTGGGTAGTTTTAAGCCACTCGGCGGCGGCTGAAAAATCCCACCTTGGTGGCACCGGGCGGGGATTGAACTCGCGTCCTCCTGAACACGGGGCCGTTACTCTGATGACTCAGCTACCGCCTACCTGCGTGAATGTGTGTGTGTGTGTGTGTGTGTGTGTGTGTGTGTGTGTGTAGAATGTTAGATTATGTAATTTAATTTACAATACTTAAGCCATTAAAAGTATAAAATACCTTCATAGTGCGGAAACTGACTACTGTCATCATCCAACCTTACTTCCTTATCGCCAGGAAAAGAGCTAAGGAAAGATCTTTGTACTGTCCTGAATTTCAACTGACGGAGAAAAGGACATATTATCCTATTTTGCACTGCAGTGGGACCGTTTACAGAGGAGCACTGCACATTTTAACAGCTACAACTTTAACACACGCCAGCGCGACAATCATATTACAATCGGGCTCTTTGATCCCTTTATATAAGGCCTCAGGACTGATTGGGGATAATTGATATAACCCTGTTATGAGAGGCCGCTCACTTCCAGTAAAGGACGCAATTCATATGAATATTATATGATGAAAGTGGTGACAGAAAATGAGCAATTAATACAAATATATACATTCTAAAGATGTCAGATTATTAAGAGAAAAATAGTAGCAATGACAACAAAGCAAGAATACAATAATCATATAAAGCGTAACTAAAACCAACCTTGCCAAGAAATAGGCAGTTAGACACCTGCCGAAACGGGCGTAAGCCATTCCCGGTGAGATATATGGTGAGCGAGTGGGTGCTGCAAGCCTATCAAAGATCCTATCGTATCCTCGCCATCCGTTTCTCTATGGTCTCATTAACCCATTAGCATGCTCTCTAAAAGACAAATTCTCTAACTGTCCACACCACATGCATACATGCAACAGCAACACACACCATTTCCTAGAAATATATCAACATTTATTATAGAAAGATTACCAACACCAATCTCGTAGTCCCCATCTAAAAAGGGGACTAGATATGTCTCCAGGTCAGACCCAACTTTTAGTGTAACATTTGCGGTCTTTGATCTAATTTCCATTCTGTGGAACACCATCTCTCCTCTAAACCTCGCCTTCTTATCATAACCGAAACAGATTTATGAGGCTACTGACAGTAATCTCTACTCTCTTCTTTCCTATTTCTATCCTACCTTTCAATCCAAAGCTGGATACTGTTTCTATGTACGCAATGATATCACTTGCTCTCGTGCTCATAAAGTTGATTCTTCAGAAATTTTCACGATCTGGCAGTTAGTTATCACTCCATTAAAATACACCTGTGATACTAATTTCTCACCAATTCCAAAGTGAAGAATATTTTGACTCACTTTCCGTTCGCTGAAATCTCCATCTTAGGAGATTTCAATGTTCCCCAAAAGCTTTGGCCTTCATTCATTTTCACCGACCAGCCTGGTGAACAAGCCTACAACTTTCTTCTCAGTAATCTAGAGCTGTTTTCTCAGCATCTTATGCATATCCCTGAGCGCCTTAGAGACACATCAAACACTCTAGACCTTTTCCAATTTTCTAATCCTTCAGCAGATTTTGTTAAACAGTGTTCTCCTTGGGACTCTTTTAATCACAACCTTATTTCCGCATCGTGCCCTATCGCTCCTGTACAAGCTTTGGGCCCCCTTAGGTGGTGGTTCTCCTGGCGTCATGCTTCAGCTCGGTGAGATGACCTGAGGAGGCATTTTTCCGATTTCCCATGGTAGATTGTTGCTTCCAGGACAGAAACCCGTGTGGGACCATCGCATTTAAGAAAGTGATTGTCTTAGTGATGGAGACACACATTCCATGTACTTTCTCTTCTCGTGCTAAAAAGCCCTGGTTTAATCATGGTTGTTTTGTACAATCCTAAGGAGAGAGGTAGCTCACAAAAGGTACTTGAGGCTTCGAATTCCCGCTAATCATAATCTTTACATTTCCGGCTGGAATCGCGCCATATCTCATATTCGACTCTGACAAAAATGCTCTAAGTAATAACATAAAATGTCAAAATTTGCTGTATCTAATTTTTCCAGAGACGTTTGGCATCTAGCCAAAATATGCAACATATTTTTTCTTTATCTTTCCCACCTCACCTCTATTCTCATGGCTATCCAGCTGTCACATGTCTCTAAATCTGGACTCTTCGGTTAAACTTTCTCTGAAAATAAAACTCTAGACGATTGAAGAAAAATGTATCCTACTCATCCCCCTCTGACTTCATTATGATTGTTGTTAAAATTCTTAAAAACGATGTTTTGTATGCCTTTTTATGGCCTGAATCCTCTGAATGCTTATGGCACCGATGGAATGCCTTCTATCGTCCTTTAAAAACGTGCCTTCGTGCTCACACTGCCTGGTCAAACTCTTTTGTCTTTGCCTCTCAACACCCATCTTTCCTTCCAGCTGAAAGTAAGACTACATACAATCTGGCCTAAAAAGGGTGACTGCTCTAATCCTTCAAACTACCGCAATACAAATTTGCTTTCCTGTTTTTGTAAAATATTTGAAACAATCGTTCACAGAAAAGTTCTTGAGCGTGTATTAACTTCTGACCTTTTTTTTTCTCTCTTATCACCAGTACGGATTTCGGAAGGGGCGTTCTACTGATGATCTTGCCTTCTTTCTCCTCCCTTGGCCGTTTAGGAGAAAGTTTTGCTGTTGCCTTAGATGTCTCGATAGCTTCGACTGTCTAGCACAAATATTAGTTTTCTAAACCTTCCTCGTATGGATTTTATCACTTTCTCTGCACTTTTATCTCCTTACAAACGTCTTTCCCCAACTTTTCGATAATACTCATCTTTCCTCCTCTACATCATTTTCGGCCAATCCTGATCTCAAAATCTGAACTGAAAACTTCACAGCTCATATCTTGTTAAATAAGTTTTCCTAAGGTTAGGAGTTCTGCATCGTCTCCTCCAGTTTTCCCCCATCCCAGCTTCTTTCCATATACAAGGGCCTTGTCCGCCCTCGCAAGGAGTATGCACCTCATGTGTGCGAAGGTTTCAAACATACAGACCTTTTGAAGAGAGTGGAGTGAAAGGCTCTTCATCTCATCAATTTCCGTCCTCTTACTGATAGTCTTCTGTTTCTTAATTTAAATTCCTCCAGTGTTTCTTCTCTTTTTATCTTCTATTGATATTTTTATGCTGATTGCTTTTCTGAACTTGATAACTGCATGCCTCCATCTCTTCCGCGGTCCCGCAACACACGATTTTCTTCTCCTGCTCCTGTTTAGGCTATCCAAAACTATTTCGCAAACGTTAACCAGTGTCTTCATTCTTTCACCTCTTTTGCTGGTCAACTCTCGAACAGCTTTTCTTCGTCAGTATTCCCACTTGTTACGACTTGGATTCTTTCATTAGGGGAGTATCAAGACACCTCTTCGTCCGAAATTGATCCTCTCTTATAGACACTCAGTTAGGTCTTCTTTCACAAAAGCAACACTTAGCGGGTTTTTTTCCTTCATTAATAGAAAATGCCAAAACCTTGCTTTCTATAATTTTTCCTGAAACTCATGGCACCTAACCAGAAACATCTTTAACGATTTTATATCTTCAGCTTTCCCACCCCTTTCATAGTTTTGATGGCTATCCAGCTGTCACATCTGGCTCTAAAGCTGAACTTTAAGCTCAAACTTTCTCTGAAAACTGCACTGTGGATGACTCAGACCATTTTCCTCCTATTCATCCCTCTTCCGAGAGTAGAAAGTCGAGAGCAGAAGGGCCACAGGAGGGGTGGAGGCTTTTTTTTTTTTACAACAAAGGAAGCAGCTCAAGGGAAACAAAAAGAAAGTGTAGAAAAAGGCCCCCTTATCACTGCTCCTATAAAAGATGAAGTAAAGAGTTTCCAAAAGAGAGGTCAATTTCGGGTGGAGAGGTATCTTGATACACTCCTCTTGATAGAGGTTAAGTCATGGGCAGGAGGAAATACAGACGAAGGAAGGCTGTTCCAGAGTTTACCAGTATACGGGATGAAAGAGTGAAGATGCTGGTTAACTCTTGCATAAGGGGTTTTAGCCTCGGGTTTAAGCAGTATAGGGATGAGCTAAAGTATACAGTCGAGTGCAGCGGGGCCGCGGGAGAGGGGGAGACATGCAGTTAGCAAGTTCAGAAGAGCAGTCAGCGTGAAAATATCGATAGAAGATAGAAAGAGATGAAACATCGCTGCGGAATTTAAGAGGTAGAAGACTGTCAGTATGAGGAGGAGATTTGATGAGGCGAAGAGCCTTTGACTCTACTCTGCCCACGAGAGGTGTGAGTGGAGCCCACCCACACATGAGATGCATTCTCCATACGAGGGCGGACAAGGCCGCTGTATATGAACAGCAACTGTGCGGGTGAAAAGAACTGGCGAAGAAAATACAAAAGGCCTAACCTCGAGGAAGCTGATTTAGTAAGAGAGATGTGAAGTTTCCAATTGAGATTTTGAGTTAAAGATAGATGGAGGATGTTTAATGTAGAAGAAGGTGACAACTGAGTGTTGTCGAAGAATAGGGGATAGGTGTTTGGAAGACTGTGTCGAATGGATAGGTGGAGAAATTGAGTTTTTGAGGCGTCGAAGGACACCAGATTTTTCTTGCCCCAATCGGAAATTATAGTAAGGTCTGAGGTTAGCCGTTCTGCAGCAACCACCCTGGAATCATATAGTTCATGTTGGGTGGGCCTTCTATCAAATGAAGTTGAATAATGCAGAGTAGAGTCATATAGCAGAGTCATATAGCAGAGTCTACATAGCAGAGATAGAACGGTCAGAAAGGAAACTGGATATAACAATACAGAGAGAGGAATATAATCCCCCGAAGCGTAGTTTAGAGAGAAAAGATTTGTGCCAGACTGTCAAAAGCTTTTGAGATGCCTAAGGCAACACCTAAATTTTACCGAAACTGCTAAGAGAGGATGACTAGGAGTCACCAGCAGCACGCCTCTTGCGGAATCCGTACGACTGATCAGAGAAGCTTTGAAGCGGTCAGAGGGCACAGAAAACATAATTTCATTTTTTTAAAAATAATTGTAATAGTGGAGTCAGGTGCGGGATGAGTATAAGGAACGTGCCCTGATCGTCAAGACGTTTTTTGTCGAAACCCTTTTGTAAATCAATAGGGCAGGAAAACATTTCTCATTCAGACGACTCACCAGGACAGCTGTAAGTGTGAATATATATATATATATATATATATATATATATATATATATATATATATATATATATATATATATATATATATATATATATATATATATATATATATATATATATATATATATATATTCAAATTTATAAACAGACGGACATTTACACATACAAGAATAGAAAAAAAAAACACGATGAATAAACGGAAAACACATAACACTTTTTTTTCCTATTTGAAGCTGTCAGTCTCTAAACTTAGGAAATTGAGATAAGTTTTTCTTCAGCAAGAGTTGCCTGTTTTGAAGAGATAGGAAAAGGAGAAACTTTTGGGGAGCGATAATTATGCGAGATGGTTCTTACACGAATTAGTCAAAGAACACGCGAGCAGATGCGATCACTCGACCTCCTGTCGTTACTTGAGGCTCCTGGTGGAGGGCAACACCAACAATACCTTCCCTTCGCCCCAACTTCTCTCTCTCTCTCTCTCTCTCTCTCTCTCTCTCTCTCTCTCTCTCTCTCTCTCTCTCTCTCTCTCTCTCTTAACCAGGCAGGTGTTTGCAAACTATCTTTTACATTCTCACAGTTTTTCGCATCTTCTTTGTTACATTTCCGAGCGATCATGCGTGTGTTTATCTCTTAGCTTAGCTTCTCCTCCTCCTCTCTTACTTTTCTTTTCTCGCAGCCCCCATTTACTTGTTATTTTTAATTGCTTTTAGTTTGCATAGCTGGCGATGTCTTATTCCGGGTAAGATAAAAGGATAATCATTGTTGTTATGTTCCGTGTCTTCAAATGAAGAGTATCAAATATATTTAATTAACACCGGTTTTTACATATAACAGCATCACAATACTCTCAGTTCTGTACATTTAACATGCAGAGTAGCTTCCTTTGAGAGCGGAACTAGAGAACAAATATTAAATCAATAACATAAAAATCAAAACAATATGAAGACTCACGCACTCGCAAAGCAAATGAATCAGTTTATAACATGAGTGCTACAGGATGAAAACAACAAGGGAGTTCACAGTTTTCATCAGGATTATCACGTCCCAACGTGAACTCATCAAGGATGATATTCACATGTAGTTCACATGTAGTTCACCCACGGCCTGATCACGAGTTGGATTCGCAAGTACCCTCGGACAAGAGCAAGCTTGTTATAGTCGATCGCTGAGTACTGCTGGGACCTCGCATTCTCCCCCCCCCCCCCCCTCACCCTTGCTCAAGGGGGGACAGTAACCACTCCTTGTCAGCGGAAAAATCCCGGCCAGAGCGGGGCTCGAACCTTCGTCTCTGAGGCTGCGAAGCCTGGCAGCGCAGAGCATTAAGAGACTGAGCTATCATAGTGGTGTGTGTGTGTGTGTGTGTGTGTGTGTGTGTGTGTGAGGCACTGATAGGTAGCGAAACATTTATATGTAGTGTATTGCAATGAAGCTGCTCTGCATCTTTAACCATATCTATGTAAGCACTTCATGCTAGAAGGCTGTATGTGTGTGTGTGTGTGTGTGTGTGTGAGGCACTGATAGGTAGCGAAACATTTATATGTAGTGTGTTGCAATGAAGCTGCTCTGCATCTTTAACCATACCTATGTAAGCACTTGATGCTAGAAGGCTGTGTGTGTGTGTGTGTGTGTGTGTGTGTGTGTGTGTGTGTGTGTGTGTGTGTATGCCACTCCTCACTACCACTCAAAAAGATTGTATATACTTATGAGATAATCCAAGAACACAAAAGCTAAACTGTCTTAAATTTAATGATAGCTATATATGTCTTTAAATGCCACTAATCTTCAACGGACTACCACACCACGGTATGACCTGTACCACACCGCTCACTTCAACAGTAACACTAACGTCAAAACTGAGCCAGTGTGTGAACACCTCCAAAGTGAAGTGCCCTAAAATAAAACACTGCCTGAACTGTAGCACAAACAAGTCCGAGCCAGCTCAAATAAACAGGCTACCAGGAGCGGTATCATGAACAATTGTGTCAGCAGAAAAATGCTAACAGGTTAATGTGTGTGTGTGTGTGTGTGTGTGTGTGTGTGTGTGTGTGTGTGTGTGTGTGTGTGTACCTAGTTGTATTTACCTATTTGTAGTTTTACAGGGCCTGGGCTTACGTTCGTGTGGTCCCGTCTCCGTATCTGTATTTGTCCAACTGTGTGTGTGTGTGTGTGTGTGTGTGTGTGTGTGTGTGTGTGTGTGTTCGCCGAGAGAGAGAGAGAGAGAGAGAGAGAGAGAGAGAGAGAGAGAGAGAGACGAAAAGCATAGGGAGCAGACCACCACCATCACCAGAACTTCAAACACTATTGCCGCCCTCTAATCTCCCCCCCTTCCCCCTCGCTGCTGTCACCACCACCAGCAACACACCCCAAAACAGTAACCCCACCACCACCCTTCCACCATCGCCACCATCTCCACCACCACCACCACCACCATGCTTTCCAACAATATAGCCATATTGCACCTAACACTACAAGCAACAAGATTCTAAAAGTACAATAAGCACATAAAAATAATTCAAAGTAAAGATAAAAAAGTCTTCCTCGGATAGACAAGCGTTAGTGGTGTTGGTGGTAATGTTGGCGATTATTGGTGGTGGTAATAGTACTGGTGGTGGTGTGGAGGTGTTGGTGTTGATAGTGCTAGAGCTAGTTTTGGGGTTGGTAGTGATGATGGTATTGTTGTTGGTGTTGTTGGTGGTGGTGGTGGTGGTGGTGCTGGTGCTGGTGTGGTGGTGGCAGTGGTGCTAGAGCAAGTGGTGGTGTTGGTCGTGGTACGGTGTTGTTGCTGGTGAATGCTGGAGCTAGTGCTGGCTTTGGTGGTGGTGGTGGTGGTGGAGAATGTGTCAGTAGTAGTGGTGGTTTTAGTGCCTGGAGGTGTAAGACTGCGGCAGGTCAGATGGGAATAACATTTTTACCTGAGCCTTAGGGAACTTGGATGGCGCGGTGGCATGGGGCAAAAGGCTCAGGTCGCCATTGACGAGGGAGAAAGGACGGGAAACGCGCAGGGGTGAGGGGGTAAGGCGAAGCGAATGCAAGGGAAAGATGAGAGGGAAATGATGGGAAAGTGAGATGAAGGTGAAAGTAACGAAGGTAAAGGGAGAGGAAAACGCGATACTGAGAAGGGAAGGGGAAAGGGAGGGGAGGGTGAGGGGATAGCTAGGAGGTGATAAGGCGATGGTGAGGGGAGGGTTGGGGTGTAATGAGTTGATGGTGAGGGGAATGGGGAGGGATGATGAAGGGTGGGAAAGGGGAATGTGCAGGGATGAAAAGGATGAGGTAAGGTAGGGATGACGCTAGGATGATGAAGGGAATAGGATAGGGATAGGTGAAGGGAAGGGAAGGGGAAGGCGAGGGGCAGGTGAGGGTATGACGAAGGGAGGCAAGGGGAAGGAGAGGGGAAAGCAAAAGGAAGGCGAGGAAGTGGTAAAAGGAAGATGAGAGGAAGGCGAGGGTTTGGAGAAAAGATGACGAGATGCCTGAAAAGGGAAGGCGAAGGGAAAGTCAGGGGAAGGCGGGGAGAAAGCAAAGGAAGTGTGAAGGGAAAGCAAGGGAGGCGGTGGCTGAGTGGATAGCGTTACGGCGCCGCGTCCAGGACGACGCGGGTTCGCGGCCCGCCCGGTACCTCAAACTGGGATTTTTCAGTCACCGCCAAGTGGCCTAAGACTACCCACATGCTGTCCAGAAGACCACCTATCAACCCGGACTCTAGATTTTAGGATCAAAGATGAGCTTTGGGGGGTAGCATGAGCCAATGCAAGATGGCGCTACTATAAACACTTGCCTGCGCCACGACGGGCTGGGGCCGACCATCAGGCCCCATCAAGAAAGCCTACCGGCGCCATAGGCGAATACGTTAAAAAAAAAGGAAATATGAAGGGATGACGAAATGATTAAGAAGAGAAAGGGAGGGGACGAGGAGGGGAAAGCAAAGGAAGAGCGAGGGAAGGGCGTAAGAAAGGTGAAAGGAAAGTGAAGGATTCTCGAGATTATGGTAAGGAAAGAGCAAGGGCCTGGCAATGGGAAGGCGAGGAAATGGGGGAAGGGAGGCTGAGGGAATGGGGAAGTCAAAGCTTGAGGGGAAGGAGGAGGGGGAGGAGGGTGCAGTTTGGAATGGGTGGTGTGAGCGTCTTTTTGGGAAGGAGGTTGGAGGGGGAAAGGAAAAGTGTTTGAGGAGGGAAAAAGAAGAAATCGCGTGAAGGACTAAAGAAGGGAGATGAGGGAGTGTGAAGGATGATGATGGAAAACGTGGGGACGAGGAGGAGGAGGAGGAGGAGGAGGAGGAAAAGACGTGAGAAGCAAGTTGGGATAGAAGGAAACTGTATTAGTGCTGGTTTGAAGGTAAATGGTTAAGGTAATGAAGGAAAGGGAGCAAGGTCAGAGGGTGGAAGGCCGAGTTACTGGAGGGTATGTGTTGGAGAGAGAGGTAAGTAAAAGCAAGTGGATGAAAGATGAGGCACAGAAAACTAAATGGAGGGGTGTGAAGATGATCTGTGCTGTGATAGGAAAAGAGGCGTGTTAGTGCCTGTGGGAGGGGAGAGAGGAGAGAGGAGTAAGATAAAATCCGAATGACATGACAAGGGTGGCACGGACATGGAAAAGGGATGGATACAGTGGAAAGGGAAGGAGTGTGCAGGTGCTGGGATGAGAATGGGAGAGAAGGAGCAAAAGGAAGCATAATATGGAAAAGGTAGAACGGACTTGATATAAGGACAGGACGTATAGTAGTGGGACTGATGTTGTGCTGGTGCTGATGTAGAGGAGAGAAGGGAAGGGGATGTAGAGAGACAAACGATGTAAGAAGGAAGGCAGTAGGGATAGAAAGTGGTGTGTTGAGGTATGGAAAAGGGAGGGAAAGAGGAAGCAGAATGATGAGCGAAGTGGAAAGGGTAGGAAGGATTTGAGGAGGGGAAGAGATGTATAGGAGTGACAGAAAAGGTATATTGGTGCTGATGTTAGGAGAAAGTAAAAGTGGAAGCAGAGAAGGAAGAAGTGGCGAAGGGTGAATAGACGAGGGTTTTGGAAAAGGACTGGATGGAGAGGTACGTGAAAGGTCTTGTTGGCGGAGGTTTGGGGAGAGGGGAAAGGGAAGCAGAGGGTGACCGGGAGAAACTCTTTAGATGGGAAGGAGGCGTGTGCAAGGGATAGGATGCTGTGGTAAGGGACGTTGTGCTGGTGGTTTTAAAGGGGAGGGGAAGACACAAACGCCCGGACTTCCATACGGCTACATTTTACTTCTATCCTAGCATGGCATGGGTAGTTTTCCAGTTTGTTTGGCCCACAATATCCCTTCAAACATTAATCTTGGTTCACGTTTTTATGCGTTTACCTTCGTTTTTCTCTCCGCACTTCCATCCCAGCGGACTTTCGGTTGATTTATATTTATGATTTTTCCGCCCATTCCGTCTTCTTTTATTACTCTTTTCCATTTTGTTTGAAACGAGCGTCTCTTAATTTTTTTAGGATGTGTGTGAGAGGCAATGAACATCTGCTGGCCGCATCTGGATACTCACTAAACTGGTTTTATCCAACGGAACTCTTATTTTATTCATTCAATTTATGAGGGGGCTTCTAGGCGAGGCATTTAGAAAGATTAAATTTTTCTTTTCCTCGTACTCAACCTATCTGTATAAATTTGATCTTAATTAAATTCCTTCCTTCCTTTCTTGAATAGGTGTACATGTAAAGAAAGAAACGACGGAGGCCATGGCTGTGTGTGTGTGTGTGTGTGTGTGTGTGTGTGTGTGTGTGTGTGTGTGTGTGTGTGTGTGTGTGTGTGTGTGTGTGTGTGAATTATAAAGAAACAAAATAATAACATTAAAAAATAAAAAATAAACGAAAAAGACAAGGAAATAAAGAATTGAAAGGGAAGTGAATGAAAGAGATAGACGAATGAAACCAAAGAGAATAAAAGTGGCGTCAAATAAAAGGAAAGAAAGATAAAACAAAGGAAAAATACACGGCATGAACGACTGATGAAACAAGCCTTGAGAAGCGAATTAAAAAATACTCGCGAAACAAGACAAAGAAAGTGGAAGGTAGAAGCGAGAATTTGGTTCGGCAAGAAATAGGCGTCGTTATCCCCACGTCACATAGATGATGAGGGGGGTGGGGGGCGGGGGGGGGGGGGGGGGCCTGATGCTGAAGGTGATGACGAAGTTGCCAGTGATGAGATATTTATGCTGTGGCTGCGATGAAGTGGCGTCGTATGGTTGCTGTTGTTATTGTTTTTGTTTGTTTTTGTCGTTGTTGTGTTTGTTGCTGTTGTTGTTGATGCTGTTGTTGTTGTTGTTGATGATACTGATGTTGTTTTGTTTATGTTTTTATTGTTGTGATTGTTGTTGTTGTTGGTGGTGGTGGTGGTATTGTTGTTGTTGTTATTGTTGTTCTTATTGTTGTTGTTGTTATTGTTTTATTGTTGTTATTGTTATTGTTGTTATTGTTATTGTTGTTGATGTTATTGTTGTTGTTGTTGATGTTGTTGTTGTTGTTGATGCAGATTTTTTGTTTTTGTTTGTTTTCGTTGTTGTGATTATTGTTATTGTTGTTGTTTTTGTTGTTTACTTGTTCTCTACCTGCTTCCTTTTGCCCGTTTTAATTAGTTCTTATCATATTTCTTTTTCAGTTGATAGGTTCAGTAAAAAAAAATCAGCAATTAGGTGGGCGGTGGCTGAGTGGTTAGCGTGCGGGGCATGCATTCACCGCGTACTGGACGATGCGGGTTCGAATCCCCACTCTACCACCTGGGATTTTTCAATCACCGCCGAGTGGCCTAAGACTACCCTCATGCTGTCCAGAAGACCACCCATCAACCCGGACTGTAGAAGAAACCGTCCAAGTGAATTAAGAATGAGTTCCGGGAGGCAGCATGAGCCAAGAATAAATGGCGCCACTATAAAAAATGCCTGCGCCATTACGGGCTTGCGCCGACCACCAGGCCCCTGAAAACAGCCTATCGGCGCTATAGGCGAACACGTAAATAAAAGCAAAAAATAATAATGCCCTTATCTTCCTCCTCGCTTATTTTATTTATCTGTTCTTTCTTCTTTCCTTCCTTCCTTCCTTTGGTCCTGTCTAACTTCCTTTCTCTCTCTCTCTCTCTCTCTCTCTCTCTCTCTCTCTGACAATCTATATAAAAAAAAAACTAGCAAACGAAGAGCAAGTTGAAGGATCTATTTAGTGATTAAGAAAAGTGAAAAGGTATGAGAATCCTGATCAGAGGAGGAGGAAGAGGAGGAGGAGGAGGCGGGATAAAAGGATTAATGTCTTCATTTTAAAACTTCACCAATGTTCGCTCGTCCTGCCTTGCGTGAATCGTGGAAGTGGTGACAAATCTCGTGGAATCGATGTAAAAATGTTCGAAATTGAGGATAAATCGACACATGTTGGAATTTCTTTCGCTTAAACTCGTAGAGAGATAATCTGTAAAACTTATTTTTACAGACATTGTTTCACATGTGCTAATAACTGTTCAAATCCCAATAATTTACCATAATTTTTGCTCATTTCAGCCTTTATCTTTCTTTCTCTGTATGTCTGTCTGTCTGTCTGTCTGTCTCTCTCTCTCTCTCTCTCTCTCTCTCTCTCTGTGTGTGTGTATAATATAAATCATGCACCAGTCCGGTTCTCTGGATTTTCTCTCTCCCTGATATCACCCTAATCATTTCCCTCTCTCATCTCCTTTTTGCAGCGTTTTGAAATTTTCGCTTATCTCTCGTTCTCGTCATGTTTTATTTCCTAATACTCCTGCTCCATCCTTTGGCTTCTCTCCTGCTCATCTTCCTCCTTCTCCTCTTTCTCCTCCTCCTCCTCCTCCTCCTCCTGTCTGTCCTCCCTCTGCCCCTCTCCTTCCCCCCTCCTCCCTCCCCTCCTCCTCTTCTTTGCTAAGCTCAAGAAAAGGGAAAAAATTGGGTCTATTTAGGGAATGAGGAGCCATTTGCGATCAGCAAGAAAGCCCGAAATTCCCCTTAGTCCATTACTTAGGGGGGGGGGGTGGAGGAGGGGAGAGGGTGAGGTGGGATAGGGAGGCGAAGCGAACAGAGAGCATGGTGAGGGTTGGCGGGAGGAGGAGAGAGGTACAGGGTACGGTTAGGGTAGTGGAGGAAGGAATGGGGAGGGTAAGATAGGTGTATGGGGTAGGTTGGTAAGGAGAGAGCGAGAGGTTATGGGGTGATGAGCAGAGGAAGGAAGTGATGGGAGTGCAACGGTTAGGGAAGGGACGGTTCGTTGTAGGGAGGAAAAGAGGGGATGTAATAAGCCAGTAAGGGTAAGGAAATGGGGCAAGGTTGAAAAGGGAATGGGAAGGTTAAAGAAAGAAAGGAGAGGGAGGGAAGGAGAGGAAATGAAAGGGAGGGACTGAAAAGGGAGGAAAAACAATAATTTACCGAGAATGAAAAAAGGTGGAAAGTCTAAAAAAGAACGTGTGTGTGTGTGTGTGTGTGTGTGTGTGTGTGTGTGTGTGTGTGTGTGTGTGTGTGTGTGTGTGTGTAATTCACGTAGTTTTATCTTCATGAACTAAGCGATAATCTCATGTGTCCCTGCTAAGAGGGTGCTACCACTTGGGCGAGCCAGACCACCACCCCGACGGCCTTGGCAAAGCTCTTGACTGATACCCGGCACCCATTTACTGCTCAGTGGACAGGGACACAAGTGTAAGGAGATTGAACATCCGTCCCTGGAATCGAACTCAGGATCTAACTGTTGGGACGCAAGCGCGCTAACTACTGAACTACGTATCCGTGTGTGTGTGTGTGTGTGTGTGTGTGTGTGTGTGTGTGTGTGTGTGTGTGTGTGTGTGTGTAAGAGAGAGAGAGAGAGTCAAAGCCTTCCACCCTACTGTCTGCAAGGCCATGACAAGGACAGCCGCATGGGCCAGAAAAAGGTGGGAGAACAACATTAAGAGGAAGCTGTCCACTGATCAAGTTGACACAAAGCAATAGTGGTCCTTGGTGAAGGAGAGGCAGGACACCACCACCCATGACAGAATCCCGCCTCTCAAAAAGCCAGCTAGCGACTGGGTGGTGAAATATAGGGACAAAGCGGACTTCCTGGCAATACACTTCAGCAGGAAAATGACTGTCCGTGAGCCAGAGAGGCAGCCTCCCGCCCTTACCCGCCTGTGTGACACTAGCCTGGGCCAATGTCAATATAAGTAATGTCGGGACACGCGCATCGGGGGGGGGAGGGAGTATGAGGGAGGGATGGGAGGTATAGCTGTGACGTATCATGGGGTGGCGATGACAGAAAATGGATGAAGTAATGCTTGAGCAGAGACTACAGTAAAATGTCAACTTTTAACGTTTATTTAGTTCTTACATAAAATTTTTGTTACCACACTAAATGTAATGTTATAGGTTGATTTTTTTTATTGTGAAGACTTGGTAATAGGTTAATTTTCATGACGATCAAGAATCGATCGGTTTAACAATTCGTTTATGAAAAGTTAGGATGGAAAACTGGTCTAACGATAGACTTGTATGGTTTCCTTGCTCTTCACATGGGTTTCATAATTCAGTAAACATGAGGATAAGGTAGGACATCTACTACTACAACAATTATAACCATATAACTCTTTGGGCCCACTCATTTATTACAACCATAGGCGGCGGGGGAAAATGGATTTTAGGGCTTGAGCCCCAGATGTTTAATCAAAACAACCAGATTTTTTATAAGGTTTTAAGGTGTTAAGATATACTATATATATTTTTTAATTAATTCATTAAACAGTAACTTGATTCAAGTGTAGGACGTATCATAAATTAATATTGTCATTATACCAAAGTCCCCTGAGTCCCCAGAAGTCACTACTACCTATGGGGTTGTTTTTATTTATTTTTCCCAGGGGAGCATGCACCCGGACCCCTCCCCTTTGTCAGACAGGGTTTAAGTCCCTGATGTCTACAATGTCTAGCATCGCCCCTGATTACAGCAGAGGATATTATCTGATATTGCACCAGCCAGGCTATATTTAGTGACATCACTGTTATCGTAAATCTGTAATTTTGCATAATATATATCTATATATATATATATATATATATATATATATATATATATATATATATATATATATATATATATATATATATATATATATATATATATATATATATATATATATATATATATATATATATATATATATATATATATATATATATATATATATACTGCACAAGTGTTGGGCATGGCGTCGATGGGGAAAAGTATCGCGATGGCGAGCGGACACGACCGCAACACCACACACGACCGTGACTTCAGGGCGACTGAGCTCTCAGCTCAGTGTACCCCAGTGTACGTCATGCGCGGGAAGGGACGGTTTTATTCAAAGGAGTGTGCCGACATGTTATTATATATATATATATATATATATATATATATATATAAATATATATATATATATATATATATATATATATATATTTTACGTTCTTGCCTATTGCGCCGGTAGGCATCTTCCCGGTAGGGCCTGATGGTCGACCCAAGGCTTCTTCCAGGTGGGGCCTGATGGTCGGCCCAGCCCGTTCTGGCGCAGGCGAGTGTTTATAGTGGCGCCATCTTGCATTGGCTCATGCTGCCCCCCGGAACTCGTTCTTGATTCGCTTGGACGGCTTCCTTTAGAGTCCGGGTTGATGGGTGGTCTTCAGGACAGCATGTGGGTAGTTTTAAGCCACTCGGCGGTGACTGAAAAATCCGAGTGGTAGCATGAGGATTCGAACCCGCGTCGTCCATCACGCGGCGAATGTGGGTCCAGTACGCTACCAGTTGGGCCACCGCCTACCCATATAGACACTGGCCTGGGCAGTCTGACGATAGAGGAGGACGCCGTGGCCAGACACCTCCGCAGTATGAACACCAAGAAGGCGCTCGGCCCAAACGGCATCAGTCCTTTTCTCCTAAAACACTGTGCGGGATAGCTTGGCTCCTGGCCAAGTCTGTGGAAGGAGGTACGTGTCACACCCATGCACAAGAAGCGAGAGAAGACTTAAACTGCCAATTACCGCCCCATCTCGCTCCTGCCAATGGTCAGCAATATCCTGGTACGGATCATTGCTAAGCAGCTGACAAACCACCTAGAGGAGCACCGCTTCATGTACCCACGACAACATTGGTTTCGGAAGGGACTCTCCGCCTCGGATCTGCTCCTCCTGCTGTCCAAGGCCTGGCACCACAACCTGGAGTCAGACTATCCCAAGCTCGTCGTTTCCCTCGACATTGCAGGGGCATTCGACTGTGTGTGGCACGGCGGCCTGCTTGCCAAACTCCAACAGTTCGGCGTCACGGGACAACTGTTGGAGCTGTTGTCGTGCTACCTGCGAGGCCGCAGCCTGAATGTCGTTGTGGGAGGATGCACGTTCGCCACGTACCCGGTTGAGGCTTTTATTCCACTGGGGTAGGTCCTGGACCCCATCCTGTGGAAAATCTTCCTCAACTATCTCCTTCGGAGCCTCCTAGCAGTCTCAGCCTACGCAGACGACTGCATCCTGTCCTGCAGCTACTCCAGGAAGGAGGCAGCAAACGTGATAGACGGCACTAACCGCCAACTTGGTGACATCATGGCCTGGGGAAGACGGTGGGAAGTCAAGTTTGCTGCCGAGAAGACCAATGCCATGATTATATCACGCTCAGCTGAGGACGCTAGACTACTTGAGGGGCAGCTGAGGTTTGGAGACGACACCCTGGCCATCAGGGATTCCATCAACATCCTGGGGGTGGAGGTCGACTCCAAACTATATAGTACAGCCCCTCACCTGGATGAGCAGCGCCCAACGTAATATCTCCCTGTTGGACAGGGTGCTGGGGCCCACCGAACGCTTCATATACGGTGCCAGTGAACACCATGTACGACGAAAGGGACACCGACAGCAGCAGCGACAACAACAACAACAGCCGCAGACAGGACGCTCCCTGCCACCAGATGGATAGTCTGGAGTATCGCATGCGGGTCGGTGACCTCACAGTGGTGCACAAGGCCCAGCCAGGTACAGCACATACCTCACCTCGCGGCTCTCAGAGTTCCGTGGAGGAGGTCAGAGTGAGCTACGAGAGTGGCAGCGTCAAGCGATCTCCTCGAAGTCCCGAGGATCCGTACGCTGAGGTGTCAGCGGGCCTTCACCTGCGCTACAACAACACTGTGGAACGCCTTCACGGCCGAAGTGGACGCCTCGGCCCTGAACACAGCGTGTGAAGACCTCTGCTCACCTGTGGTGTCGCGCGCGCCCCTTTTAACCTCAGTGACCACAAATAATACGAACCTAAAGAGGGGCTACAAACACAAACTACAAGTGTTACTATATATATATATATATATATATATATATATATATATATATATATATATATATATATATATATATATATATATATATATATATATATATATTGTATAGATGTAGGGTAAGTTTTGATAATAGGTACCATTAGGAGGATATCATTTTTAGCTCCTGAAACACCACGCCCTACTAATATGTTTGATATCTATTTGTCCTTGCTTAAAAGAGAGAGAGAGAGAGAGAGAGAGAGAGAGAGAGAGAGAGAGAGAGAGAGAGAGAGAGAGAGAGAGAGAGAGAGAGAGAGAGAGAGAGAGAGAGAGAGAGAGAGAGAGAGAGAGAGAGAGAGAGAGAGAGAGAGAGAGAGAGGCGAAGCCATAGGGAGGTAGGGGAAAAAAGATTAGGGGAGGGGAGGCGAAATAAGATACTAGGGGGAAGTTATGGGTGAAAAGGAGAGGCGAAGTGATGATGGGATATGGGTGAATAGATGAGTCTCGTGAGGATAGGCGGGAGAGCGAGAGGTGAGATGTGTAAAGTGAGAAGTGACCAATAATAAAAGGGGAGAGGAAGGGAAAGGGAGAATGGGAGGGAAGAGAGGATAACAAAGCGGGCACGACGAAATGAATGGATGAAAGTGTTGAGCAATTAGGAGAGGAGAGGCAGAGGTTGGAAAAATAAGGGGGAGGAAAGAGGGGAGAGAGGGGAGGAGGGTGTTATGTTATGAGGGCATTGCATTACCCCTTTCCCCCCCTTATTCTCTCTCTCTCTCTCTCTCTCTCTCTCTCTTAACAAGATGACTGGAAGACGAAAAGTAAAAGAGAGGAAAAGAGGGAAGAGTAAGAAGAAATAAAGGCAAATGATATGTGGAAAAACTAAATAAAAATTGGGAGGTACAATATTAATAAAAAGGAAAGATGTGAAGGGCCGACCGGCACATGGAGAGAGGAAACGGGAGAATAAATAAACGAATAAATGTGAGAGAGAGAGAGAGAGAGAGAGAGAGAGAGAGAGAGAGAGAGAGAGAGAGAGAGAGAGAGAGAGAGAGAGAGAGAGAGAGAGAGAGAGAGAGAGAGAGAGAGAGAGGGCGTTTCTCGGAACTTGACGTATGTTAGAGGATGCATACCTACAACCCTCCCACGGCCTATGCACACGGTTTTCTACTCGTTCTCGATCACTATTCTGTCCAAGGTCCTAAAACCATCGTTCACCAGTATCTACGTCCTTTCATTCTTTTCGCTTGTAAACTCTGTGATAACCTTGCCTGATGTATTTATATTTCCTTCTTTCTAGACTTGAACTCTTTGAAAAGGATAACTGAACACACCAACTCCAACTAAAATGATATATATATATATATATATATATATATATATATATATATATATATATATATATATATATATATATATATATATATATATATATATATATATATATATATATATATATATATATATATATATATATATATATATATATATATAT
>NC_066544.1:3525576-3555857 GCF_024679095.1 Eriocheir sinensis
CACGTGTAGCCCCTGTTCACCTAGCAGTGAGTAGGTACGTGACGTCAGACAAAGAATTGTGACCTCGTTGTCGCGGTGTGTTGTTTGTAAGAGGTCTCAGTCCTTCCCAAAGATCGGTACTACGAGCTCTGTGCTCTTCAGTAGGGGAACGGCTGGCTGTCTCGAGAAAGACCCGCAGCAGACCAAGAGGTGAAAAAAAAAAAAAACCACACGCATATATATATATATATATATATATATATATATATATATATATATATATATATATATATATATATATATATATATATATATATATATATTATTTTTCTTACAGAAAAGGAGACAGTTCATGGGCGTGAAAAAAAAACAATAATGAAAAAAAAGCCCGCTACTTACTGCTCCTGAATAGAGTACAGAGGAGTGGCCAAAAAGAGAGGTCAATTTCGGGAGGAGAGGTGTCATGATACCCTCCTTTTGAAAGAGTTCAAGTCGTAGGCAGGAGGAAATACAGATGAAGGAAGATTGTTCCAGAGTTTATCAGCGTGAGGGATGAAAGAGTGAAGATGCTGGTTAACTCTTGCATAAGGGGTTTGGACAGTAAAGGGATGAGCATGATTGGAAAGTCCTGTGAGGCGAGGCCGCGGGAGGGGGGAAGGCATGCAGTTAGCAAGTTCAGAAGAGCAATCAGCGAGAAAATATCGATAGAAGATAGAAAGAGAGGCAACATCGCGACGGAATTTAAGAAGTAGAAGACTATCAGTAAGAGGAGGAGAGCTAATGAGACGAAGAGTCATAGGGCCGCTTTCACAGTCGTTTTGTTTGTTTTGATCGTTACCAGTGGCGCCGATCGACGCTATAGTTTTCCACGTGAAACTAGCCGATGGGGTAGTGGCGGCTGCAGAGGAAGCGAGAGGTGTTGAGAGTGTGTGGTAAGGTGTGGGGCTAGGCTAACCCCGCAGCCGCCTTTACTCCATCGGCCAGTTTTAAGTGGAAATTCAAAAGCGGCGATCGCCGCCATTGGTAACGATCAACACAAACAAAACGACTGTGAAAGCGGCCCTTAGACTCCACTCTGTCCAATAGAGCTGTGTGAGTGGAGCCTCCCCACACATGAGATGCATACTCCATACGAGGGCGGACAAGGCCCCTGTATATGGATAGCAACTGTGCGGGGGAGAAGAACTGGCGGAGACGATACAGAACGCCCAACCTCGAGGAAGCTGATTTAGTTAGAGAGGAGATGTGAAGTTTCCAGTTAAATTTTTGAGTTAAGGATAGACCGAGGATATTTAGTGTTGAAGAAGGTGACAGCTAAGTGTTGTCGAAGAATAGGGGATAGGTGTTTGGAAGATTGTGTCGAGTTGATAGGTGAAGAAATTGAGTTTTTGAGGCATTGAAAGACACAAGGTTCCTTCTGCCCCAATCGGAAATGATAGCAAGGTCTGAGGTTAAGCGTTCTGCAGCCTCCAGTCTGGAGTTGTGTACTTCCTGTTTTGATGGTCTTCTATTGAAAGAAGTGGAATAATGCAGAGTGGAGTCGTCGGCGTACGAGTGGACAGGACAGTTTGTTGTGGAAAGAAGATCATTGATGAATAACAGGAAAAGAGTGGGTGATAGGACAAAGCCCTGTGGAACACCACTGTTAATAGGTTTAGGGGAAAAACAGTGACCGTCTACCACCGCAGTGATAGAACGGCCGGAAAGGAAATTGGAGATAAAGGAACAGAGAGAGGGATAGAATCCGAAGGAGGGCAGCTTAGAAAGCAAAGACTTGTGCCAGACTCTATCGAAGGCTTTCGATATGTCTAGCACAAGAAAGTTTCACCAAAACGGCTAAGAGAGGATGACCAAGAGTCAGTTAAGAGAACAAGAAGATCGCCGGTAGAACGCCCCGTGCGGAACCCATATATATATATATATATATATATATATATATATATATATATATATATATATATATATATATATAGATATATATATATATATGTATATATATATATATATATATATATATATATATATATATATATATATATATATATATATATATATATATATATATATATATATATATATATATATACAATAATAATAATAATAATACAGATGATAATAATAATAATATAATTAATAATAATAATAACAATAATAATAATAATAATAATAATAATAATAATAATAATAATAATAATAATAATAATAAAATTATAATAACAATAACAATAATAATATTAATAATAATAATAATAATAATAATAATAATAATAATAATAATAATAATAACAACAACAATAACAACAATATAATAATATTAATAACGATAATAATAATAATAATAATAATAATAATAATAATAATAATAATAATAATAATAATAATAATAATAATAATAATAATAATAATGAAAATAAAAATAAAAAGAAGAATGATAACGGTCATAGCAATAACCACAACAATATGAATGACACAAAACTATGCAGCAACAGTAATCAACGAATAGGAGAAATACAACGAGTAAGAACAAAGATAGAAAAAAAAAACGAGAGGATGAAAAAGAGGAAGAATATGAAGAGCATAAAGAAGAGAAAAAAAAAAGAGAGAAGTGGCAATAAGAAAAAGTGAGAAGAAAAGTAAAGATGACGAGATATTGAAAAAAGAAAATGGGAGAAGAATGACATAAAAAGTTCAAAGAATTAGGAAATATTATTACATACAGCTTCTGATCGGATTCCTGGAAGATCACTCACCGCTAGAAAGATGCAAAGAAGGGCAACGTGAATGGTGGATACTATTTATAGATACGACGATATTATAAATATGATTAGAGGCTAACAATTCGAATGATGCAGGTAAATGGAAATCCTTTTGAAAAGATAATGGAAAATAGAAATAAGACAGAAGTAAGGAGTTCTACGTAAAAGGAAAAGAGAAAGAAAACTATTGAGTGAGATATGAAACATGAAAATAAATGAAAACTTCAGAAAATAACGAAAGAAAGAAGTAATGCTGGACGATTTAATTAATGAAATAATAGAATGAGTGAATATGTTTTGGAAAAGGTAAATAATGGATATTGAAAGCAAGTGATAATGATGAAAAAGAACAATATTATTAAAATGAAAGTGAAAAAAGAAAAGAAAAGAGCAGTAGGAATGGAAATAATTTAGGAAGGGAGGAAGAAGAGAAGCAATATACAATGGTTAGCAGCAAGTTAATATGAAAAAGAAATCATTAAGAACGAAAACGAGAAAAACAAAGAGCAAAAAGAAATTAGAAAATATTTAGTTCGTCAGTAAGTAGTTAATAAAGGAATGAAAGAAGGGAGAAAAGAAGAAAGGAAGAGAAGAAGACAAAGAAAGGAAAGCATGAAGTAAGTAAGCAAGAAAGGAACGCAGGAAGGAGCAGAGCAAGGAAAGAATGGAGGTATAGAGGTTCTGGCGTTTCAAAAGAAGAAGGTTAGTGGGAAAAGTGGCTTCCATATCGATTAAAAAACAAGGAGAGTCGAGGGAAATTCACAGATACAAGAAGGAAACGCAGAGAGGCATGGAGAGGGGTAACGGAAGGGATGGTGGTGTGGATACAAGGGATAGAGGGAGAAAGGGGGAGCGGGAAGAGTAGAGCGAACAAGGGGAGAAGGAAGAGAGGAGAAAAGTGAGGAGGTGGAGGAGGAGGATAAGAAAGACTTTGAAATCGAATCCTTATAACAGGCAATCAAAGGCTTTTGTGTTTGATGGTCATGTTGAGAACCCCTCCTCCCCCTTCTCTCTCTCTCTCTCTCTTTATGAATGTTACAATAAAAGTTTCCCTATTAAAACAAAATATGTGACTACAAAAAGACTTCATAATGCTTGGCTTACAGGCGGAATACTTAAATCTATCAAACATAAATGTAACTTGTTTAAAATGTATAAACTTGGAACAGTTTCTTATGAGACCTTTAAACAATATAGAAATTACCTTACTCAGATTATTAGGGTTGCCAAAAGGAACTATTATTTCCAAATATTTACAAATTTTCGCAGAAATACCAAAAAGATTTGGCAAACGGTCAATGAATTAAAAGGTAATACATACAAAGCAAACAATATCAAGTCATTGCAGTATAATAATTCAGTATTAAGTGATCCGTCAGATATATCGGAAGCCTTCAATAGATACTTTTCCACTATTGCATCTGAACTTGACAGAAAACTCCCAAATATAAATATAGACCCGAAAGACTATCTTAAAGGTAACTTTCCAAATTCTATGATGTGCCCTATTGTTACTACCTTTGATTTGGCTACAGTAATTAAGTCATTAAACAATAAAAAATCAGGCATTAATGATATATCACCCTCTGTTATTAAAAGAAACTCTCATTTGATTTCAATCCCTTTGGCTATACTTTTTAATCAATCTGTTACAACTGGAACTTTTCCATCTCTGTTGAAGACTGCAAAAATTACACCTATCCACAAGTCTGGTCCCGATGATGACCCTAAAAATTATAGACCAGTATCTCAACTTACAATTTTTTCTAAAATATTTGAAACTTTAATGAAGGTTTATTTAATTGAATATCTTGAAACTAAGAATATATTAAACCCTTCTCAATATGGTTTTAGGCGGAACTGCAGCACTTTTGTAGCCTTAAATGTATTTTCTAATGATGTACTTTCTGCAATTGACAAAAAACTCCATGTCTTATCCATATTTATAGATTTTGCTAAAGCCTTTGATACAGTACATCATAAGATTCTTATTAACAAAATGTACCACTATGGGATCAGAGGTCCAATACTCTCTTGGTTCAAAGATTACTTAACGAATAGACACCAATGTACTGTATTTAGCGGCAAAAAATCATCTACTACCACTGTAAAGCTTGGTGTACCTCAAGGAAGTGTTCTAGGCCCAATTATGTTTCTAATATACATCAATGATATATCAAATCTTTTCATTAAGGCTAAAAGTATATTGTTTGCTGATGACATGACACTCTACTTAACAGGTCCAAACCAAGATCAACTTGTACTAAATGCAAATCATGAACTCGAAAAACTATACCAATGGTGTCTATGTAACAGACTTACAATTAATACAAAGAAAACTTGCTTTATGCTATTCACTACTAAAAAAGCGTCTCACTTGATAAATTTAAAAATCAATAATGAAATAATTTCTAAAACTGATAGAGTGAGATTTCTTGGTGTAGATTATGATGATTCATTATCATTTAAATATCACATACATAACCTTACACTGAAAATATCACGACACATTGCTTTACTTTATCAAATAAAGGATCTCATGCCTCAAAATGTATTAAAGTCAATATACTATGCACACATTTATTCACTAATTACCTACTGCAACCCCATTTGGTGTATAACATACACCACCTATTTAACCCCCCTAAGATTGCAGCTCAAAAAAATTGTAAGAATTAATACTAATAGCAACTATTTAGCACACACTAGTCCACTCTTCAAGGAAACCAAAATTTTAAAACTGGATGATATAACTAAACTGGAAATAGCTACACTCATGTACAAAAATAAGAATGAAATGCGTGACCTCCTCCCATCTCATGATTATAGTACCCGTCACCGCGACAATCTAAGCTTTCCTATTCATCGTCTTTCAAAATTCCAACATTCCACTACTTATTTGGGTCCAGTAATTTGGAATTCTATCCCCACACAAATTCAAGAAGCTCCTTCCCTCAACACATTCAAAAGGCGATTAAAAACTAATATTATAATGACCTATTAACTGACTCACTTTTTTTCTTATAAATCTGCATGTGTATGTACTTTAAAATATTATGTTAATTATTTAATGCAACTTATGAGCAATTTACTTATGTATATGAATGGGTGTATGCATGTATATGTGCGCATGTGTATATATAGGTCTATGTGTGTGCATGCATGTATGTATGTACGCGTTTATTCTGTTGTGTTATCTCGCATGCTCAACATATGATTCTATTACTTTATCATTATGTAAAGTTATCATAATCATTTCATCTTTACTATAATCATTATTAATGTTGTCACAGCCAGTAATTTTCAAATAAAATATATATTTTCTTGCCTAAAAAGCTATGCTTTAGACAGGCTAGCTCTAGTTGTACAGCTTAAAGCTCTGTCCATACATATATATGCATATAACATATATAATTTTGTATAACTAATAGCTATAAATAAATGTTTCAAATGTTTCAGATGTTTCTCTCTGTCTCTCTCTCTTTGTTCCTGTCTTCAAAAAAAAAAAAAAAAGAAGCAATTATTAATTCCTCGGAAATAAAGATTCAATGACCAGAATCAATTGAAAATAAATAGGATGAGAACAGTGTTTTCATATTGCAAAAGCAGCACATTTTTTTTCGCTCTGCCACACAGGTGATTGCCCCCCGGAGTGCTCCTCGGCAGATTGACAGGTCTTCATCGTCCCAGTCTTTTAAAGTGTAGCATAGCCGTTAATCAAAGTGACAGTCGCATTTTGAATCATAATTACCTCGACATCAATAGTCAACCCAGGGTCAATGTATGGTTTATTTTTAATACTGTTATAAACTTAATGATAATTGTAATAATGTGAAGTATGGATCTCTCTCACACACACACACACACACACACACACACACACACACACACACACACACACACACACAGCTCTTTTGGTCAGAATAGAGTCAAAAGCTCTTCATATCATTTTAACTCTTTTCCTATCCAAGTATCTTCATTCTTTCATTCCTTTCACTGGAATGCTTTGGAACAGCCTTCCTTCGTCTATATTTCCTCATGCCTACGACTTGACGTCTTTCAAGTCTCTTCAGTCAGTTATTTATTGGATTTATCGGAAAAAGACCAAATGACTCCAGCGGGAAAAACGTACCTGTAAACACTTACAGTCACATCACCTGCCAAATCCTATCCACTTATAGCATTCATGGTCTGGGCTGGACCTCCTCTTAATTATTTTGGTTTCCCTTAGAAAGCCGTAAGTCTGAGTTCAAGCAGCTTGTTTTCTTTACATTTATTTGCCATCATTCAGACAGTATCTTTTTTTATCATCTAGGCGACTTTTTTCAGTATTTTGTTTTACGGATTTCCCCCCAAAGTTGATATGTTTGAGATATTCACCTAAGAACGTCCTCATGTGTATTTGGTGACTATATATCAATCCGTTTTGTGATATTTTGATAACGGACAAATAAATAAATTAACAGAAAAATAGGCATACATATGGACAACAACGAAAGCATTATTGCCCTTCTCTCTAGTAGCAAGGCGGACGAGAATGACTAATGGCGGCCATCTTAAGAATATGACCAAAAATAAGATGATCTTCACAAAATGATTTTGGCCAATATGGCGATTTGCATACTTTTGAAATAAGCTGTTTTCTTCTTCTTCTTCTTCTTCTTCTTCTTCTTATTATTATTATTATTATTATTATTATTATTATTATTATAATTATCATTATTATTTTTATTATTATTATTAGTAGTAGTAGTAGGAATTGTAGTATTGCACGTCTCGCTTCTAAGAAGGACGGATGATTTCGTCGTTGTTCATTTGTGTTTGTTTGCTAGCATGCTTGTTTGTTGGTCTATCTGTCCGTTACTAAATACAAACGGTAAAATGAGAGGTGACTATCTAAACTTTCCCGCTTCCCTAAGGAGTAATCCGGTGGCCGGCTTATGCCTGTGTCTTTACACAATTACTTTTCAAAGCTTGTAGTGACTAGATATTGTGAAAAGTCATTGTAAAGCAACTGTTGGCAATACCAAAGTCACCAACCTTGTTAATGTCGATGACGCAGTATTTCTTACCGAGTCGCTGGAGCTTCTGGAGATGGTTCTTGAAGCATTACACGAGGAGGGGAAACCATTAGGATTTCAGGTCTCCTGGGTCAAAACCAAGGTACTACAAGTGCTTGGAAGCTATCGGGTAAAACAATATTGTTTGCTCATGCAAATTGTTATCTTGTAAACTTTCCCGTACCTTGGTAGAATAATGCAAAACAAAGTTTTTTGGTTGATTCGCTTGGCCCACGATGTTATGTACTAGCTAATAACACTATATGACACCACAGTAGGGAGGTGGTGGCCAAGTGGTGAGCGTGTTATAGTAGGATATCAATGTATTATTATTATTATTATTTAATGTCACCACGAATTAAGCATACAATTGTCAATGGAAAAACCCACGACAGATAGATCACGCCACCTTATAGGAATGTCGTCCGTCAGTGTTTACCGTCTCACTTTTGTATACATCGTATTTCATAGTGCGCAGAGGTCACCTTGACGTACGTGACCAATTGTAACAATTATTTTCCAATCTGTAACTCGTCACTCCTTCACGAGAGTCCGACTGACACACAACGACAGTCGCTCTCGCTCCGACACTCCTTGTACATAGGCTACGAATATATTCGCCTGAAGGAAGCTGAAGTCTTAATCAACGCCCTTTAAACGCCCCCCTCAAGCCCGTTACATTTTGGTGTGGTGGCAGTCCCTGAGTCTGTGGTGGGTTGGTCATTTTCTCCCTCTGAGGGTGGGATTACAGGTGACAGAGGTTTATGGTTATGTGCAGGTCTTTCATGGCGTTTAATCCTAAGATCCCATCCACAGGTAAGGCAAACCTGCCAGAGACATAAAAGAAATCTCGAAAGGGACATACCTTTTCATGTAAGCTGACTGTTAGTGGTACTCGCCCAAGGATTCCCAAAGTGGTGCCCGTCACGCCTACCACATTCAGGTCGTTCTCTTGGAGCGGCCAATTTTCCCCACTCGCCTGTCGTGTCAGTGACCTGTAAGCGGAGTCTGAGATGACATCGACTGTCGCACCTGTGTCTACCGCTAAGGTGAGTGAAATTTTACCCACCTTGCAAGGGAGGGCAATTATGCTTGTCCGTCCCAAGGCGGCAATGACGGAGTCAAGTTGCTCCCAATTAGTATTGTCCTGAAGGGACACTTGGATGTACGCCTTGGGGCTGTCACGAAGTCATGTCTTTTTATTCTGAGAAGAGGAGTGTGGTTTACTGTCCGCTGAGGACTTGTACTTCTGTTCCTCCTTGGCCTTTTGTATTGCAAAACAACTGTCTGAATCATGAAAACAATTCCCGTGGATAAGGCAAAAGGCAGCCTTCCGCTGATGGTTTGGCCTAGGGTTCCTGTGTGATGAATAATGCCCGCCCCTGTAACCTCTTGATCTCCTACCAGAACCTTGTCTTGAATGTGTTGATTCCCTACGTTTCGCGAAGCAAGAATGTTCAGAATGTCCTGATTGTTTGCAAAAACTACAGGTGAGAGATGCCTTACTTTGAAGGGGAATTACCAATAACAAGGTCCCAAGGTGAGGGAATTACTTTCAGACGATCACTGTGAACTTCTAGACTGACTCCACTATTCGACTCGAGAACCGCGAACCGATTTCCCCTGACATTCCGAACAACTCGGTAAGGACCCACAAATTTAGCCCTCAGTTTCGAACTCCTTTCCGCTTGCTTAATCATGATTGTGTCACCCTCTTTTAATTTCACCGGGACGGCCTGTTTGTGTTGTTTCGACATCATTTCGACCTTCGTAGCTTTTAACGTACACCTAACTTCTGAGTGTATCTTGGAAAACATATGCATCTGCTGTTGTGCGTACCTATCAATGTTGTAGAGAGGTTGTTGTGGGATTGTTAGGAAGTCGTACGGAAGACGTTTCTCCACCCCATATAAGATGTAGTAAGGAGACTTCCCCGTAGAGTCGTTTACCGACGTATTTATGGAAGCGGCTATATGCGATAGCCAATCCTCCCAGTTATCGTGGAGATCGTTCACGATAGGCCTGAGGACCAGTAAGATTTTCCTATTAACCCTCTCCGCCAACCCATTAGCAGCTGGGTGGTAAGCTGTGATGAAGGATTGCGTGATGTTAAACTGAGCGCATATTTCGCTCAATACTGAGTTCCTAAACTCGGTGCCATTGTCACTCAAAAGAATTCGAGGTGACGAATGTGGACACAACACGTGAGTCACGAGGGCATGGGCCACGCGTGTTGCTGTCTTGTCCTTGAGAGGCGCTAGAACTAGAAACCTAGAGAACTGGTCGACGCACACCAATAAGTAGCGCGAACTATGTTGGCTCTGGGGGAGCTGTAATAAGTCGATATTAACAACATCCCATGGCGCCTCTGGTACTGGGTATTGCAACATAGGTGCTGGCCCTTTTACGGACCCCTTTTGCTTAGCACAAACGACGCAATGTGCGACATGTTTTTCTACATCAACCCGTAATGTGGGCCAGTAGAATTTTCGTCTGGTGACAGATAGCGTCTTGTCTCTTCTTGGGTGACCCGCAATGGGTGTGTTATGGACCAGCTTTAGCGTCACGGGGACGTATTTGTCTGGGATGACCAGTTGTTCTATAGATACCGGTTTGGTTGGCCATGACCTACAAAGGAGGTTATCCTCTGATAGGAAGAATTGTGAAAAGGGAACTGGCAATTCAGGAAGGTTTGATTCGTCTCCCGACTCGAGGGCGTATATTAACCTCTTCCACACAGGGTGGTCTCGCTGAGCAGTGTGTAGCTCAGTGAAGTGAAGTTGTGGATGACCTCTGGGGTGGTAATCGCGCCTATCGGAATATTCCGAGATAAGGCATCTGCGACCACATTTGTTTTCCCGGTGATATATTTTATCTCCGGATTGTATGCTTGGATCGTTAAGAACCATCTTGCCGGACGACCGTGTAGGTTTTTTCCCTTGAAAAGATCAGTTATGGCCGCGTGGTCGGTATACACCACAATTATGTACCCCATCACTATGTCACGAAAATGCTTCAGAGCCCACACAATGGCAAGAGCCTCTAGGTGGGTAACAGAATAGTTCTTTTCCGGAGCTGTTAGTACTCGACTGGCGAACGCTATTACATGCTTTTTGCCGGACTTATCTGTTTGCATAAGAGCGGCTCCTAGTCCACTAGCCGAAGAGTCAGTACAAAGCTGAAAGGGGTCCTTGAAATCCGGAAAGACAAGGACCGGAACCTGTGTAAGCGCTTTCTTTAAATCCTCAAAGTTCGTTTGTTGAGCTGGGAGCCACTGAAATGGTACGTCTTTCTTTAATAGATGGGTTAGGGGACTCGCGCGTGCTGCGAAGTCCTTTATGAAAGGCCTATAATAACCTGCGACACCCAAGAAAGACCGTACCTTGTCCGCAGACGTTGGCTGAGGGATCTCGGAAATAGCTATTATTTTGTCGTCCACTGTGTGGATGCCGAATTCGTCCACGACATGCCCCAAGAACTTGATCCGAGGCTTTAAAAATTCACATTTGGTGATTTTGAGCTTTAATCCGACCTCTTGAAGTCTGTGTAGGACTGCTTTTAGTGTTTCCATGTGTGCATGCACGTCTTTACTTGCTATGATGATGTCGTCTAAATACACATAGACAGAGTTGCCCAGCAAGTCACCAAAAATACTGTTCATTGTCCTTTGGAAGGTCAAGGGAGCTCCTTTGAGCCCGAACGGCATCTTCGACCACTCATAGTGGCCATGAGGCGCACTGAAAGCCGTTATTTCACGTGACTCGGGGGCCATGGGCAGTTGCCAGTAGCCACTGACCAGATCAAGACTCGTAAAGACATTATTTCCTCTACCGAGACACATCAGAAGATCTCTAAGAACGGGAAGCGGAAAATGATCATCCACGGTCGCAGTGTTCACACGCCGGAAATCAATCACATGACGATAAGAACCGTCTTTCTTTGGAACCAGAAACAAGGGTGAATTCCACGGGGAATTCGATTCTTTGATGACACCTTGTTCTAACATTTCAGAGATAAGTTGTTGTACGACCTCCCTCTGACTGTGGGGGAGCTTGTACGCATTGATATATACAGAATTTGTATTGAGTTTTAACTTAATGTGGTGTTCTGCACACTGCGTAACTCCAAGCGGCTCACCTGGTAGAGCAAGCGCCCCCCTATAATGTTCCAGTAGCTGGACTAAGGTTGGCTTAATTTCGGAATAGTGTGCAACTTTTAGGAATGCCTCTAAATTAGCTGTGTCTTGTTCGGGAGAAGCCTGACACGCCGAGGTTATGCCTAAGACATGGGCTGAAGGGTATTCAGCTGGTTCCGGGGCGACATTTCTCCCATACCATATGGCGCCACTATAAACACTCGCCTGCGCCAGAACGGGCTTGGCCGACCATCAGGCCCCACCGGGAAGAAGCCTTTGGCCGACCATCAGGCCCCACCGGGAAGATGCCTACCGGCGCAATAGGCAACAACGTAAAAAAAAAAAAAAAAAAAATACACTAGACACTGGCATAATCTAACACCATGTTTTAAGGATACAGGGGATCCAGACGTGTTTATTACCAATGCCTCTGCAAAACCTCCCTCCTTGACTGTCGCGAGAGTTACCTCCACCGTCACGCGGTGTATGTGAGGAGCTCCGTCGATACACACATCACTGCCCGTTGGAGGGGGGTTAGGCAACCGGATTTTAACAAGTTTCGCAGCACGATCCGGAACTATTTGAGGACCCTCTACGACTGCCGTTACTGCCCGCCACAAGTCTGCAATGTTTTCGTGCGGTTTGACCGTAAGAGGTGACACTTGGGCGGTGGCAAAAAACAATTGGTCACGTACGTCAAGGTGACCTCTGCGCACTATGAAATGCGATGTATACAAAAGTGAGACGGTAAACACTGACAGACGACATTCCTATAAGGTGGCGTGATCTATCTGTCGTGGGTTTTTTCCATTGACAATTGTATGCCTAATTTGTGGTGATATTAAATAATAATAATAATAATAATAATAATAATAATAATAATAATAATAATAATACATTGATATCCTACTATAACAAGCGTGCGGGCATGGTGAGCCCGTGGACCTAGGTTCAAGTCCCACCGAAACACGCTGATTCTTCAACAATCGCCGAGTGGCGGAATATTACCCATATGCTGCCCAGATTTACAATCAACCCTAACTTCAGAGACAGTTGAGATAAGTGAGACCGGGGGGCGGCATGGACCAAGCAAGTCATATATCACGATAGTCACTATAAATAAATTTCGCCTGCGGCACTAACTGGCTGGGGTCGTCCAAAAGACCCCTCAAGAAAGCCTATCGGCGCCATAGGCAGCACCTAAAAAAAAAAAAAAAACATGGCTCATATGGGGTTCTCGTTTTTAGTGCGGAACTAAAACTCGAATCTTGAAGTCGCTTGTGCTCCCTGTCTTATTTTATGTGTATGATATATGGAACCTATATGGTGACGTGAATAGGCTAATCGACGCCATTGATAATAAGTGTCTTCGCAGAACCATGGGATATTATCGCTAGAATGAGATTACAACGTGAGATTGAGGCCTATTACCTGCATAGTTCGTGAACGCCAATTCTAGGTATGCTGGCATGTGGCGCGCTTTCCAGAAGACGACCCTGCTTGTTGGGTTGTCTTTGTACGAGTCACTCAATCCTGTGTGAAGGAGGGTAATGGAGGCGCCCACAAAGCTCGCAACTTGAGCAATATGAAGGATCCTAGTATGAGTTACTTGTGACCCCTGGGGGGGGGAGGGGCGCCATAAGATGGGTAAGGCAACGTACCCCCAGGCGTATGATCCCATTGACTAATTGACTGGTTGATCGATTATGATTAAGTATACTTATACTTTGAAATACGATGTTTAATTAAGATTATTTCAACCTAAATGCAGCAGTTTGAGGAAGGAAAGAGAGAACTCTATAAGTTACTGGGGACAGCTACTACCTTCCCGAAGCATCGAATATAGAAGTGAGGATATGGAAGGAGAGTAAAAAGTGAGTTTTAAATGAGAATAAAACTGCTTATCTGAAAATTAACTATATTACGTTCACTCGACCTATAAAATACAGCAAAAAATGAATAGCGACAAAATGCAATGGCAATTAGTATCAAACTCTGCAACAACGATACAACACAATGGCATACCATACAACAAAATATAAACATCTAATTGAATCATTACAAACTATGAGACACGAAAACAGTTGATGTTATGACGGCCTAAACAAACGCAGCTTTTTTCTTGAACAAAAAACACTGTCTGCAGCACAAAACTCTTGGGTCAGAGTTCCTAAAGCGTTTTTGTTTTAGAAAGGAATTACTACTGAAACTTATTGTTACAAAACCTCACTACCTGGAAAGACACTTGAAGCGCGGATGACGACAAAAGGTGTGTCTTGAAGGTTGGTACAGATGAAATAGAAGGCAGTGTAGTTAATAGTGCTAGAACGTATATAGAATAGCATCCATGAACTGCTGTTTGTGCGACTATTGTATGTCAAGATTACACAACACTTTACCTTCGTAAAAAAAATATATGTTCAATTCAGTTTCAAAGCGAGATAATTGACGTCTCAAAGAAAAGACAAAAAAAGCCAAGAAGATAAGTTCCACCGTGGTATTTAATCACATTAACAAACTCTCGGTGTCGGTGGATCGGAAGGCCGTCTCACACAGCAGTATCAGGAGGTCTCATGATAATTAACCTGGAACAGCGAACGAATGAGTATGGCGTAGAAATAAATCAGTATTAGTCTCATGTGTTGCTCTATTTTCACCTTCGTATTCTGTAAGTGCTCTTTCAAATCACGCGCGTGGTGTTAGGCTTATCTCCTGTTATCTTTCCATTTGCGTCGTGCGCAACTAACTATATTTATCTGTATTTAATTTTTCAACTATGCAAATGAAGCAATTATAGTATGTATCCTTGTACATAATACGAATACATGCATATATACATTGATTCATTGTTACATACATACATTCATACATACATATACACACATGCATACATACATATATACATACACACATACATACACACATACATACAAGCACATTTATACGAGGAAGTGAAAAAATTACTCTTTCATGATAAAGAAAACATCATTCAAAGATTACGCTGAAAGCAGTTTTGCACTTCGTCATAATACGTTTTCCACTCTTTGCTCTTTTCCACTGTATTACCTCACAATCTTCCCCTCCCTCTCTCCTGCTGCTTTCCCTTCCATAAACCCTCTCCCGCTATCAGAGACAATAATAATTATCTCCCTTTCTCCCATCAACCATAAATCTTCCTCTCGCTCATTTACCCCCTTCTCTCACCTCCCTTACGTCAACAAACAAGGAGAAAGTAGTGGGCGAGGTAAAGGAGGAGGAAAAGGTGGGAGATTAGAAAGAGAAAGTGAAGGGTTATGTCCGTAGGTGATTGTTAATGGTGAATAGTGGGGGAATTTCCTCTCCCCCTTCTCTCTCTCTCTCTCTCTCTCTCTCTCTCTCTCTCTCTCTCTCTCTCTCTCTCTCTCTCTCTCTCTCTCTCTCTCTCACACACACACACACACACACACACACACACACACACACACACACACACCTCACTCTTCCCAACACACACACACACACACACAAACACATCCTCCCCCCACACACACACATCTCACGCTTCCCAACACACACACACACACACACACACACACACACACACTAAGGCCAGAGAACGTCAACAAGTCGTGACGTCATTAAGAGAGAAGCAAGGCCGCCGCTGATTGGCTGGTTGTTGTGGAGGGAGGAGTAGGCGGGACAGCCTTTGCAGAGCCAACTGGATAATCGAATTTTGGTGTAATCTTGTGAAAACGATGAAAAAGTGTCCTCACCACCTTCCCTTTTCCGCCGCTATAAATGAGTGGTGGGAGCAGGAGGAGGCAGGCAGATAAGTTAGAAGAGGAGGAGGAGGTGGATTAGAATAAGGAGAAGAAAAAGAAGGAGTAGGAAGAGGAGGAAGAGGAGGAGGAGGAGGAGGATTGCGTGAAGGGGAGAGAGGAGAAAGAGGTGTGGGATGAGGGTGAAAGAGAAGGACGCGAAGCAAAGAATGTAAGAACTGGAGCAATGGAACAGAAAATAAGTAAGAGAACCGAATAGTGGAGAAGGAAAGGACATAAGGACGAAAAAGGGAGGGGAGGAGAAGCAGAGAGATACGGATAGTATTATGGAGATGGGCACTAAATAAGAATGGTGAGAAAGCGGAGAGAAAAATCGAGATGAGTGGAGAGAAAAAAATAAATATGGAAGCTTTTAATATAATGAGATTTAATAATCCAAGAAGTAGCCACACGGAGGGGAAATATTAAGAGGGAAAAATAGAGCCAGAAATAAAGGGAAAGAGTGAGGAAGCAATGTCAAGATAAGGAAAGAGAAAGGAAAGGAAAGGTAAAATCGAGAGCATCATGAGGAAGCTTCAGGATATAACCGCAAGAGAGAAGGAAAAGGAAGGATTTGAGTCAGTGTGGCAGAGGAGGAGAAGGGGAGGAGCTGGTGTTGGAAGAGGAGGAGGAGGAGGAGGAGAAGGAGGAGGAGGAGGAAGAGGAAGAAGAGGAGGAGGAGGAGGAAGAAATGTGCGCGTAAGGTAGCTCAGATCCAGCCCATATCCACCGTCTTTTTTTTTTTTTGTTACATTTTGCAGCGTGGTAGGAGAGAGAGAGAGAGAGAGAGAGAGAGAGAGAGAGAGAGAGAGAGAGAGAGAGAGAGACTCAGGTTGAAAGTACCAGTGCAGTAAAATGTTGTGCCTTTCTATTTTTTTCCCCGAATGGGCATGCTAGTGTGTGTGTGTGTGTGTGTGTGTGTGTGTGTGTGTGTGTGTGTGTGTGTGTGTGTGTTTACTTATTCTCGGGCTGTCTGTCAGACTTTTTACTTCCCCCGACCTATTTTTCCTTATATCGTTTTTTTCATTCAATTGTAAAGTTCATATATCGCATTTTTAACTCTCCTGATATTGTTTTCATGGTTTTATCTTTCTTGCGCTAACGTCGTTTCAATGTTTCCGTGTTTTCTTGACTTTTCCATAAATAGATAAAAAAGAAGAAGATTGAGTTACAGCCGTGCTTAGCGGGGACGAAATCTCCTTATAGGGCGTACGGTAACGAAGAGGGAGATTGAAACAGTAAACCTACCTCTCCCGCATGGCTAATAGGACGTCCGATGAAGGTAACTCACTGATGTTCCCTTTCTCCCTTTTTTTCTGTTTTCCCAGTCCCCTTTTCCTTCAACCTTCCCAACGCTATATTATACGTTTTTCTTTCCTGTCCCATTTCTTGGTTAGCTTGCTTCCCATCTCTTTCCATTTCTCTGTTTTGATTTTTCTTCTTTCCATTTCCACTTTTCTTTCAACCTATCCAGCGCTATAATTTAAGTTTTTTTCCTGTCCCATTTCTTGATTAACATGTCTCCTTTTCTTTCCTTATTTCTGTTTTGATTTTTCTTCTTTCCATTTCCATTTTCTTTCAACCCATCCAAAGTTCCATTGCATGTTTTTCCCTTTCTCTTTTCTTGATTAACATACCTCCCTCTTCTTTCCTTTTTTCTAAGTTGATTTCTTCTTCTTTTCATTCCTTCTTTTTTTTCCACTTATCCAACGCTCTATTTCATGTTATTCCCTTTCCCTTTTCTTGATTAACATGCCTCCTTTATCTTTCCTTGTCTCTATTTTACCTTTTTCCCAACGCAACCTAATCCTCCCTTCTATTTGTATATGTTCTTCCCTTTTTCCTGGTATCATCTTTCACGTTTCTCCTTTTCTTTGCATTCACTGATATACTTCCCTTTTCCTTTTCTATGTATGTCTCTTTTTTTTTTCTCCTCCTCCATTTTTCCTTTGTCTCCACTCATCATTTCCGTAGCGTCATCATTTTCCTCTCTTCAATTATGTTTATCCTCATCCCATTGCTTTCAGTATTTCAATTTTTTTTCTATATTTCTCTTTATATCGTTATCCCACATTTTTTCGTGGTCTTTATTTCCTCTCATACCACTTTCTCCCCGCATCACCTTCTCCCTCATTCGCTCCTCTCTTTTGTCATTCTTTTCCACTTCATCCTATCCTTTGCTCCCTCTCTCTCACTTCCCTTTCCTTCCTTCCTCACAACCAATCATTTAGTTATTTGATTATCGATTTTCAGTGATGAAGTGATGGAGAGAGAGAGAGAGAGAGAGAGAGAGAGAGAGAGAGAGAGAGAGAGAGAGAGAGAGAGAGAGAGAGAGAGAGAGAGAGAGAGAGAGATATGAACTGCAGCAGGCATTTGGGTAACTTTTGCACAGTTATTTTAATTGAACATAAAGTTAAAGAAAGAACACCGAGACACTATTTTCTTTAACTTTTGGATTTTTATTGTTTATTCATTTACATCAATTATCTGTTTACTCTTCTATTTTTAGTTGCATACTTAATTATATACTCATATAAAAGCTCCCGTCCCTTTATTAACTGCTTTCATTAAATAAAGTCTGACTCCATCAAGTAATATAATGTGTAAGGTCATGCATATATTAAGTTACTTGCTATTCATTAACTTATTCATTCATATATATTTTTGCCAAATATGCCTCGCTTTCCCTTTTTTCTGTTTTTCTCTTTTAGCTGTTACTCCAGTTTCATTTCACCTCCATTCATTATTTCCGTAATGTCATCATTTACCTCTACACTTTTAGTCATGTTCGTATTTCTCCAACAACTACGGATACCTTGACATCCGGCCGCCACCTGCCGCGCCTGAGCCGGCGTGCTATTAGAGCGCTGCTGCAGTAATTACAGGTGTCTCTGTGTGGGCTCAGGTGTGTTTGTGCAACCTTATTGCGTCACGTGTGTGTGTGTGTGTGTGTGTGTGTGTGTGTGTGTGTGTGTGTGTGTGTGTGTGTGTGTGTGTGTGTGTGTGTGTGTGTGTTGGAAAGGGTGAGGTGTGTGTGTGTGTGTGTGTGTGTGTGTGTGTGTGTGCGTGTGTATGTGTGTGTGTGTGTGTGTTTGTTGTATGTCGGGAAGGGTGAGGTGTGTGTGTGTGTGTGTTGGGAAGCGTGAGGTGTGTGTGTGTGTGTGTTGTATGTTGGAAAGGGTGAGGTGTGTGTGTGTGTGTGTGTGTGTGTGTGTGTTTGTTGTATGTCGGGAAGGGTGAGGTGTGTGTGTGTGTGTGTGTGTGTGTGTGTGTGTGTGTGTGTGTGTGTGTGTGTGTGTGTGTGACTCTTTGAAATGTTTTGTTTTGTTGCCTTAAAAAAAATATATTTATTTTCATTGTACACATTATTTTTGGGAACCCTCCATGACTAGTGTACGATAGCTATAATGTGAGAGGGATACTCGTTCTCGCGGTAGAGCCTATAGAAAAACGGCAAATATCACAACTTCTTGACTATAACGAGTCTAGGCTGCACTAGAAAAAAAAAAAAAAAAAAAACGCGTGAAACAGTCGAGAGAAGCAGTCGAGCAGGGTGCTGGCAGCGCCACCTGGACACAGGCAGAGAGAGGTGCCGGAAGCTCCATTCTTTCAAGCCGTCTAGTTTCGTCAAGACGCTCTCCCCAGCTCTGCTGCCACAGTAAACTGTGTGACCACTTTTGCTTGGCCTGGTTTCCCTGTGCATTGTTTAAGTTCCTCATCCCTGGGAGCGGCGGTTTTCTGACCCCCTTCCCGCACCGGCGCTCTGTCTCCCCTTGCCACCGCCGGGCGAGTAGAGCGGCCGTGTGTGTGACTAGTGATTAGCGCCCATATGGTTCGCTTGACCTGCGTCCATTTGGTTCGCTCTCGTCCATGGAGGTGCGGATCTCTATCCCCTCCCGGATCGGCGTTCTCTCTCTCCTTGTTACGGACGAGAGGAGCGGTCGTGTTTGTGACGAATGACCTGCGTCCATATGGTTCCCTTGACTTGCGTCCATTTGGTTAGCTTTCGTCCTTGGAGGCGCAGATATCTATCCCCTCCCAGATCTGCGTTCTCTCTCCGTGTTACGGACGAGAAGAGCGGCCGTGTTTATGACGAATGACCTTCGTCCATATGGTTCGCTAGACCTGCGTCCATTTGGTTTGCTTTCGTCTCCGGAGGCACGGCTGCACGAACCCCTCACGGACCGGCGTCCTCCCTACCCATGTCACTGGCGGGAGCAGCAGCTGCTTTCGTGACGAATGACTTGCGTCCTTCTGGTTCGTCTCTTTTCCCTGGAGGCACGGATCTACGATCCCTTTCCGGACCAGACTTCTCTTTCCCCGTGTTACGGGTGCCAGGGACGGCCGTGTTTGTGACGAGTGGTTAGCGTCCATTTTGTTCGCTTACGTACCCGGAGACCGGTACACTCTGTCCCCGTGTTACAGGTGTGTTGCACGATTGTGTTGTGACGAGTGTCGGAGGCCGCTTGACTCACTTTTGCCATTGGAGGTGGCGGGGTTGGTGACTCCGCTCCCTGTATCATACCCCTGCTCGGACCGCGGGGGTGGCTAGCTGCCGTGTTCGAGACGTGCGTCGACTTAAGCCTTACCATCAGACACTTAGCTAGCTACGTGTATTTGCGGTGGCCTACGTAGTCTTGGGGCCGCCAAGTTTTATACGTATAGGTGGGGCCAGTTACGTTTCTTTGCTGTCACCTACGTATCTTTCCGGCCTACGCATCTTTGCTGTCGCCACGTTATGTGCGGCTAGCTACGCATCTTTGCTGTCGCCTACGTTATGTGCGGCCAGCTACGCATATCTGCTGTCGCCACGGTATGTACGGCTAGCTACGCATCTTTGCTGTCGCCCAAGTTATGTGCGGCCAGCTACGCATCTTTGCTGTCGCCCAAGTTATGTGCGGCCAGCTACGCATCTTTGCTGTCGCCCAAGTTATGTGCGGCCAGCTACGCATCTTTGCTGTCGCCTGCTTAGCTCTGGTCGACTGAGTGGGGGAGCATCTCAACTTAGGCCGTGAGGCGTTTCGCTACCGCTCCAAACCTTTTCCCCACTCTCAGGACCCTGTGCAAATATGCCTGGCAACTGATACACCAACGATCAAGATAGTGGTACCCCAAGCGTCAGCTCCTCTCCAGCAGCGGTCAGCCAAGCCACAATTAGGCGTGCTAACAATCCGCCTATCGTAGGGGAGGGGGTCTACAGCCCCCGTTTGTGTCTCTCGCAGGAAGCAGGATTCCATGCAAGAGCACTACCACAGGGGGAAAGCCAGAATGGAGGAGACAACTCAGTGACTCTCCGTTCCCAGGCAGGACGCATGGCCAGGGAAAGGATGGGCACCCGCGGTCGTCAGACAAGGACTGACCTGGCCTTGAACCTCTGATCACGAGGCGAGTTTTCTCCTAAGAATACGAAGGTTCCCATGAACGTTTTCCTTACAAAGGGGCGTAAAGAGAACGGTTGGGAAATTTTTTTCTCCCGTGTTTTCACTGTGCCAAAGAAAAACCGAAGCTAATCGAAGTCATATATCAAAACCTTCAAATTTCGACTAGTATCATTCCAACAAGTGAGGTTGCGGCTCCAACAACATTACTAATTGGCAGCACTTGATCCGCAGGACACTTACTGGCACAGTCCCATCCACCCTCGTCCCGTTTGTTTCTCGCTTTCCAGGTTGGAGAGGTAATTTTCAGTTTACAAGGTTTCCACTGGGACTCGAGGTTGGCCACGGTAAAGCTATCTGAGGTTATAAACCTTGGCTTCAAACTCTCCAGTGCTTCAGTTCCTCACCATGTCTCACAGACAATGGGAATCCCTGTTGGGCTTCTTCGATTCCGGGTTTCTCCCTTCTTTATTTAGGAGTACCTCAACCTGGAGGGCAAGACTGTCTGCTTCGACAGCTATAACATGACAGCGGTCCAAGGCCGCGCCAAGCATGGCACCACCTGTTCAGGAAAACCTGCTATCAATGTCGGAACCAATATCTGCCCTGGCAGCATTACGTCGCATTTCACTGTCAACCCGACAGGTCCCAGGGGAAAACAACGAGTGGGCAGATGCTCTCTCCCGCTTCAGGAGGTAGTCAGTGGTACGGACCTTAAAATGGTAGCATTTCGAGAAACTATGCATTAGGTGGGGGACACCGCAGATCGATCTCTTTGCCTGCAAGACCTCAGCCAGGCTTCCCAAGTTCCTCGTCAGAGGTGTTCGGAGAAAGGAGGACGGTCCAGACGCTTTTACCGAACAATGGAACAGGTGGGACTTATATTATGTCCCCTCCTCCAGGCACCAGCCTAAAATGCAAAGTGTTGCATAGCCCGAAATCCTTCAGGGGCGGGGTAGCTGTTATTGATAGCGTCGTGGTGGCCAGCACAACCATGACCTGTCTAGCCCGCCTCGTTCAAGGCCGTATAGGACATGCTTCCCTCTTTTCGTCCTTTCTCTTCTCTTAATACATTACGAATCTCATTGGAAGGGTTTCCGATCCTTCGTGAAGTTATGACATTCAGAAAGAATCACTGAGGCCACATTCTTGGAATTTCTTTCTTGTCTTTCCCATATTAAGGGAAAACATCATCTACTATTGCAACTCACCTTGCTGTCCCCTTAAGCATGGCTGGGGACGTGTTCGAGACCCTCTCTCAGTTCAGCTTCTTAAGCGTGTTCCTCGTAGCGCTCACCTCCGACTTCAGGTCCTCGCAGCTCAGGGCGTGAATACGTTCCCCGGGTTCATTGCATCCACGGCAGTTGGCTCCGCAGTTTCCTAAACTCTGACTCTTAAGCCGCTAGCTAATAATGAGCGCCTAGTTAACCGTCCCCAAACCATTGGTCTTACCAGCTTGGTACCTACAAGGAGAAGCTTATCCACTCTGCCCTGTGTCGACCTTGAGGATACGCAGAGCATCCTCTACGGGGTCGCGATCAGCATCGCTTGTTCTGTGACTCCACATCTGCAATACCTTTGTCCACCTCCTGGTGACTGGACTGCAGACCTTCTGAGGATAATGACTGCGGAAGGATGCCTGGATCACGCACCCCGTGCTCACGATGTCCGTAATGCCGCTGCATCCCTGGCCTTCGCTCGGACCCATTCTCTGTACCGCGTCAAGGAGAGCGGCCAGTAGAGCACGGCTTCCTGTTTTATGACCAGCTATTTCTCCCTCTCCACGGACGACGCCCCTGCGTTGCACTGGGACTTCCTGCGTCGAGGAAGATACATCAGGAAAGTGTGTTGACATTACGTCAGCCGCGAAAGCAGTTGGAGGGGGCAAAGGGCACTCCAACCTCTTTCCTCTGTTTAGATTTTCCTTCTCTTTGCCCATAAAAGGAATACTTGTGCGGGAAGTATGCTTCCTTATCAGTCGTGGTCCTTTGCTATTGTGATTACATTTGAGCTTAAATGATTTGGCCCAGTGCTCCTTTGGATTTGTTGAGCTGGTTTTCCACGTCTTAGGTCACGGAGAGGATTTTTCAAAATTGTACACTATACTAAGTTCAGGTGAATCAGGCCGTCTCTACGCCTACCGACTTGTGACGCAGAAGTAAACTCAGGTTTGTGGCACTTCGATGGAGTCGCCTTCTCCCCTGCTCCAAGTGGAAGTTAGCTATCGTGCACTAGTCATGGACGGTTCCCAAAATGACTGTTTTGATCTCTGAAAAACCTATTTTTGGGGAACCCGGAATGACTAGTGCACATTCCTTATTTCCCTCCCTCCTTCCCCTAAGAAGGTTACTCCAGCCTCCGTCGAAGCACCTTGAAAGTATTGAGCTTGCGGCACCTCTCTCTGCCTGTGTCCAGGTGGCGCTGCCAGCACCCTGCTCTATTGCTTCTCTCGACTGTTTCACGCGTTTTTATTTGTTTTTCTAGTGCAGCCTAGACTCGTTATAATCTAGAAGTTGGGATATTTGCCGTTTTTCTCTAGGCTCTATCGCGAGAACGAGTATCCACCTCACATTATAGCTAACGTGCACTAGTTATTCCGGGTTCCCCCCAAAATAGGTTTTTCAGAGATCAAAACCGTTATTTTATATTTTGATTTTGCATGCTTATAAATGTTTATTCACGTTTTCTTATCTTATCAGAATCAACCTTAACAAACTGTCAAAATATATATCCATCAAGAGGAAATAAACCAGTCATATATTTCACAAGAACAAGAATAAAAACGATATCAGCGGTAGCAGCAGGAGCAGCAACACTGCCACCATCAATTATTTCTACAAGACGAAGACGAAGAAGAAGAAGAAGAAAAAGAAGAAAAATAAGAAAAAGAAACAGAAAAAGAACAACAACAAGAGAGACTCACTCGGCCTCTCACCCAACCCAATCTCGCAGGTGCCGGGTTAGAAAGACGTAGTTACTCATTGTCGAGATGAAGTTGGGTGAGACTTTTATCCTCCGTACAAGAGAGGTAGTGGAGTGTGCCGTGCCAGCGGTTCGGGTCCTGACTGGGTCAAATTAACTTATCTTAATATGGGAAAAAAAAAGAAAATAATAATAATAATAATAATAATAATAATAATAATAATAATAATAATAATAATAATAATAATTACAATAATAATAATCATTACAATAATAATAATTATCATTATCATTATTATGATGTTATTATCAATAACAATAACAATAATAATAATAATAATAATAATAATAATAATAATAATAATAATATATGAATATGAATAATAAAATTTCATAATATCACTATTTGGGGAGGCAAGGTACCCATTATTTTCCAATTTTGGTACACTGGCATGATAAGGGTTTATTCCGGGTGAAGGAGGAGGAAGAGGATGTGGAGTTTTTTTTTTTTTTTTTTTTTTGCCATCAGTCCTGGGTGGGCCATTAGGCCAAATTCATTTTCTTTTCAGTTTGTAGGTTTTGTATATTTTGTTTTGTTTGTCTTTATCAGTATCATTCATACAGTCATCCATTCAGCACATACACACAGTCTAACATAAAAAGAAAGAAAATAAAATAATAATAAAGATTGAACAAATAAATCTAAGGGGGGGGGGGGGGGCATCCAAAGCTAGCTAAGTAGGGGTGGGCGGTGACACACAGGCATACAGCATTCATACACATGGGGCTGTGTGTGGAGGAGGAGGCGGAGGAGGAAGAGGGGAGGGAGTAGGAGTAGGAGGGGGAGTAGGAGGAGGAGGGGGAGTAGGAGGGGGAGTAGGAGGAGGAGGGGATGCAGGATGATGATGAAGAGATAGAGGAGGAACAGTGGATTGAATCTGAAGTATTATATTTCATTTTGTGAGGAGGAAAAGAGGAAGCAGATGAAGATGAAAAGGAGGAAGAAAAGTAGATTGAAGCTGAAGTACTATATTTCATTTTTCACTCATTTTTAGTGTTATGAAGAAACATGTCTTTGGTCTAAATATGTCCATCGAGGTGTCTTTCTGTCGGTCTGTCTGTCTGCCTGCAGGTCTATCAGTGTGCATAATCGTGTGTGTGTGTGTGTGTGTGTGTGTGTGTAATTCACCACTACCTGATCACGAGTTGGACTCGCTTTCGCCAGCAGGTACCCTCACGACGTCGATCTAAGGGTAATGCCAGGACGTCAAACACCACACACCCCATCCCCCTTGCTCAAGGGGGGACAGTAACCACTCCTAGTCAACGGAAAGAATCCGGCCTGAGCTGGGCTACTGATTGAGCTACCGGAGTAGGTAACTACCGGAGTGTGTGTGTGTGTGTGTGTGTGTGTGTTAAAATATTCAGCAGCGTGCATTCCCTTATAAATTTTTTTTGTCTTCCTTTTTTATCTGGAAAGTATCCTCCTCCTCTTATTCTTATCTCTCCTCCTCTGTCTTTCCTTTATTTTTTTTCTTCGTTTACCTTCTCTTCCTTTTCCCCCATACGTTATATATTTCAGTTTAATTTTTTTTACCGCAATGATCCTGTATTTCATTTCGTTTTTCTAATTTTTAACCTAGTGCTGAATCTTATCATACAGCCCTTATTCACTTTTCTTGTATCTCTTTGTTGTTCTTCGTTTTTTTTTCTCTTTTCAATACTCATTGTGATTTTCTCTTTCTTCCTCGTCTTCATCTCTTACTCTTCCTTCCCCTTCTCCTTTTCCTTTCGTTCTCTACATACGGTGGAGGATTCTCATATTTTTTTCAAAATCAAGGTTATCAAAGATGAAATTGCTTACCGGCGACAGTACTCGGACAGAGGGATCAAGGGAATGGCAGGGTAGGTGGGAGTATGTCAACAGTACTCAGGGGAAGAGTGATAAAGCAGATAGAAAGGGTAATTGAAGTGAGATGCAGGCGGTGGATGAGTCGTCAGAGTAACGGCCTCGTGTTCAGGAGGACACGAGTTCAATCCCCGCCCGGTGCCACCAAGCTGGGATTTTTCAGCCGCCGCCGAGTGGCTTAAAACTACCCACATGCTGTCCAGAAGACCACCTATCAACCCGGACTCTAGATTCTTGGATCAAAAATGAGCTCTGGGAGGGCAGCATGAGCCAATGCAAGATGGTGCCTCTATAAACACTCGCCTGCGCCAGAACGGGCTGGGCCGACCATCAGGACCCACCGGAAAGAAGCCTTGGACCGACCATCAGGTTCCACCGGAAAGAAGCCTACCGGCGCAATAGGCAGCAATGTAAAAAAAAAAAAAAAAAAAAAAAAAAATAGAAAGGAAACTAAAATATTAAGATGTTAAAAGAAATATAAATAGGAAATGGAAAAAGGCATAGAATGAAGACGAGTGTGTGGAGAAACGAACCGTGAAAATTTAGGAAGGGAAAGGGATAGAGCCGAAAAGTGAAGAAACTGCGAAAAAAAAACGAATTGAAACAGAAGAAAATGTAAAATTAAAATGATATATATAAGTGAAATTAATGAAGAAAAAATATAACTAACAGAAAATAAAAATGCATGAAAAGAAAAGAGAAAATAGCTAATAGTTAGAGAAACGAATGGAAGACGGTAGAAAAAAAAAACTTAAATGATGTAAGATTTCAAGTGTGAGGTGGCACAAAACAGCAAGCTGTATTACTTACCTTTGCAGAATTGCTGTTGTAGTTGTTGGAGTCACCAATTTGCCAAACTCGCAGTCTATTCACTCTTCTCTTGCATTCTGGAATGGCGAAAGATGGGATTATTCATTCGTGATCTTTACTTTCATAGATTTTATCAGAAGTAGCAGCTGTAATACTACTACTATTCTATTACTACCACTACATTTTCTACGAAACGCCTGGTAGTAGTAGTAGTAGTAGTAATAGTAGGAGTAGTAGTAATAGTAGTAATAGTAGTAGTTGTAGTAGTAGTAGCAGCAGCGGTAACAGTAGACGTAGTAGTAGTAGTAGTAGTAGCAGCAGCAGCAGGCTTTTAACTCAACAAATTATTAGTCAAACTCTTTACGTGTCTGCTTGTCGGTGTGTTGGTTGTCAGGGACAAGCATGGGGTGTGCCCGCGGGTCATCGGGCAAACCGCGCCACGCCCCCTCTTGTGTCTGAAATAATTTTCTCTGGCTAACAAATATTACACACTTTGGTAGCTCCTCGCAACAAACATCCGTGCATCTCATTACACAGCTCCTCAACAGATCTCTAATTGTACGGTTATCCGGTGAACCAGGACTTGCAAGCGTTTAAAATGTTTGAATATAACGTTGTTTCAAACATTCTTTTCAACATAAAATGGTAAGCAAGCACACACACACACACACACACACACACACACACACACACACACACACACACACACACACACACACACACCTTAGCTGCGCTGCGCTGCCAGGCTTCACGGACAGATAGGCGGCGGTTCGAGCCACGCTCAGGCCGGAATCTTTCCGCTGACAAGGAGTGGTCACTGACCCCGATGAGCAAGGGGGATAGGGTGTGTGGTGTGCGAGGTCCTGGCAATACCCATAGATCGACTATAATAAGCACGAGTTTGCTCATGTTGGGAGGGTTATTGCTGCCGATTGCGAGTACGACTCGTGATCAGGCCGTGGTGAATTACACACACACACACACACACACACACACACACACACACACACACACACACACACACACACAGACTGCTCCCGAGATCCAGCCGACTGGAAGGCTGTCAGCTGAGGGTTCAGCACTGCTCAAGTTGAAAGATTTTTCGTCAAAGAACGGTTATTGCCCCCCATTGAGCGAGAGGTGGGGTGTGTGGCGCGTGAGGACCTAGCAGTAACATTATAAGGTGGTGAACGAGCTCCAAACCAATCTCCGGATGGTGATCTGGCTGGCGATTTGGGTCCTTCACAGACCCCTAAAATTGCCAGTGATCGCTATACCAGGTTTACTTAAGCTAGATTCCTGGCGCCTAGGCAGGTTGGTAAGGTTGCAGCTGGTTGGCTGCACCGCTCTCTCGCAGACACTCGTGTGAGACCACATCTTGCATGCTCTAGTGAGGCGTGTTTCTATATTATATGCCATAGCTCACCTCATAACGAGATAGCCAGTTTTGGTTGACAACATCAGACTCAGCAGTGACTGTAGAATCAATATGTATTTAAAAAACTCGACAAAACTAAAAAAAAAAAAAAAGTATTACCATGAATTGAACTGAAGACGTTAAAAAAAATTATAACATGTTTTACTTATGCTCGTTATCTTCAACAGTTGTTCATTGATTGCTGAAATATATTATTACATTACGTAGGAAAAACTCTCGTGAAGACGATAGTGTGATCAGAATACAGATAAAGCTCCACATATTGAAAACACATAGTTATTTATAGCAACATGTCACTCGCCGCAACCATCACGGCGGCGCGACACGCTGCGTGATGGCTGGTGGAGGGGAGGGTCATGGGTAGGGGGGACGGGGCAGCAGTAACACTGCAGGAGCCTCCAGGACGATCACATTGCGCTCCCCTTAAATAAATAACTCTGTGATTTCAATATGTGGAGCTTTATCTGCATTCTGATCACACAATAGTCTTCACGACGGTTTTTCCTACTTAATGTAATAATATATTTCAGCAGTCAATGACCAACTGTTGAAGATAGCGAGCATAAGTAAAACATGTTATGAATTATTTTTTTTAACATCTTCACAGTTCAACTCATGGTAATACCATTTTCTTTTTCGTTTTGTCGAGTTTTTACAATTCATCTTGATTCTACAGTCACTGCTGGATACATCAAAACACACACGAGTTCTGTTGTTGTTAAGTCTTCTAATAATGCACTACAAATACTCCTGGTTTTTAGGCACCTACAATTGCCATCGGAGCCCTCTAATCACAAGGAGCATTCGTAATGGACAGATTTATCAGAAGAATTACTAATGACAAATCTTGTCAGTGGTCTGATGAATGTGGCCCTGGAACGGCAGAGTGACAGCTGACCTAAGCACTAGCTGATTTACTTCCCCAGCCGTAACCCTGGAGGCACTAATCACCTCACCAACAGCCACAAGCAACTTGCACTGCTGAGGCTTTAGATGCTGTGGTCCCATGGCCTAACCAGCCCCCTAAATCATTGAAGAAAATAAAGAAAACCTGTGTGTGTGTGATACTGCCTTTATGTACCACTGAAGTACTTCAGTTACAACAGGGACTTGGAAAATATAGGAAAAGTAGATTAATATACGTGTATGTTCGTAATGGGGAAGAGGAGGGAAAAACTTTAAAAAAGTCACCACCATCTACTGATTAAGACTCAATGATATGAAACATTCATAAAAAACGTTTGTCATTATTGTTCATATAATCTGTAGCAGGTTGCCAGCAGCAATCATTTTTTGTGTTAGCATCCACAATTTTGATTATGTACATTTTGTCTTAGGTTGTGACAGAAATGAGAGATATGGTCTGGAACAATTTCACAACCAAGCAGCTTATCTGGGTATGAGGCTAGTGAAAAAAGGGCATGAGAAAACTAAGTACCAAAGAACATAGGTGGGCGCGGTACTGAAAAATCAGTAGTGCGGTTGCGGTAGTGCTGTACTTTTTCCGGGGTTGTGCGGTCCCATTTTTTTTCTTTCCCAGTGCGGTACGCGGTGTGCGGTACTGCGGTAGCGGTAGTCACTAGTCAATAAAAAATAATAAAAAACTTCAGTTCCTATCCTGGCTATCCATTGACTAACTAATAACTTGAGATACAAAAAAAAAAAAAAAAAACTAGGGTAGGGAGAGAGGGAGGAAGGGGGGGACAGGGGAGTAGAGGACGGGAAGGGGAGGAGGGGAATGCAGCTTTCCGAGGGAGGAGGGAGGGGACAAGGATGGGGGAGGAGGAGATCAGCGTCATGTGAGAGAGGAGGAAGTGGGGAGTGGGAATTAAAGAAGAAAAGGAAGGAAGGGAGGAAGGAAGGAAGGATGGTGCGACAGCAGCAGTAGCACTAGCCAGGGAGGAATGGTAGGGAGGATATGGGGTAGTGAAAGGAAAGGGGAGGAGGGTAGGAAGGGGAGGAATTCTCCGGCGTTTGAGCGGAAACGAAAGATTACTAATATAGGAAAGTCATTACTGGAACAGTGAAACATTATTCAAACCGTCCAACATATTAAGACAAAACACTTAAGACAAAACACATCAACTGCAACTGGTT